>NC_081290.1:188182564-188485595 GCF_030435805.1 Mustela lutreola | reverse complement strand
AGCCCTATCTACCAATAAAAACATAAAAATGATTTACCCTGGGGACTTGAACCAATAATTCTGGAACTGTTCTAATATTTTTAACTCTACAGTCAAAATCTAGGCATGTTTGGCTCTCCTGTTTGTAAAATGTTTTCTTTCATAAATCTTTTGAACTAAAAGCTAAGAATTGTCATGACTTGTGTAGATCTGGAATCTGATTTGAAATGTGCCTTGACTTCATATACCTATGTTCTTGAGGGTTGTGTACCTATAGTGGTCAGTATTCTCTTTGATTTGTTCAAAATGGATCACTTAGTAAAGTTAGTTCTCTGTAGTGTAGTTAAAATGTTCTCCAGTGTAGTTTAAAGCAAGCTTTCTGGGGCGCCTGGGTGGCTCAGTGGGTTAAAGCCTCTGCCTTTGGCTCAGGTCATGATACCAGGCTCCTGGGATCTAGCCCCACACTGAACTCTGGGAGACCGCCTCCCTACCCCCCACCCCGCCCCGCCACCACTCTGTCTACTTGTGATCTCTGTCTGTCAAATAAATAAATTAAAAAATCTTAAAAAAAAAAAAAAAAAAAGCAAGCTTTCTGGACTCGCTTGAGATTATGGCTGAATTTTTATTTTTGTATGGGCAATAATTTATATCTTTACTGTACTTGTCAAGTAAAAAGCTCATGTAACAGCATACATAGAAATTGTGATTCTGTGAACAATTTCAGTAATCTTGGAGATATGAAAAGAGTGCAAGGTGAGACCTCTCTGTGCCAGGAGGGAGCTTTCTGAGGCTAATGTGCTCAAGTTGGTTGAGGAAATGATGAAAGCCACAGCTTTTTCCCGCCATTTTGTTTCTTTATCTGTGAGATCATGGTCAAAGTTCCTGCCTCTCATTATGGAGAAATTGGAATTTTTAAACATTTGTTTCTATTTACACCCAAAATCCACCTTAGGTAAGAGGAAGAAGAATGGCAAGTATTTTTTAAATAGCAGTTGTCAGTCTTTTCCTTATTTTCTTTCCCTTGAGCCTGTGAATAGTTTCTCTCTGGATTATTACAGAGAATACCCTCACAGGGGTACTGCACTGGGACATGAATGATGCGCCACCATCTCAACTTCCTCTAGGTCTTCCAGGCATTTCTAAAAATGGTAGAAGGGGAAAAAATTTTAATTGACCTCAGAGGTTAGTAAAACCATGCAAATTATTGGGTTGTTAAATGGATTCAGCAGACATTTATTAAGCACCTAGTGTGTGCTTGATACATTGCTGTAGACATTGGTGTTACCGAAGTCATGGGAGACCTGGGAGGAAGTAATACAGATGCTTCTAGCGCTAAAGCGTGTAGATGAAGAAAGGATCAAACCTGGTCAGGAGTTTTCTAGATCTTCTCATACCCCCCCCCCCCAAGATCAACAGTGTTCAACTTTGTCATTTCAAAAAGGAATAAATAAAAAAATTTAAATAAATAAATGAAGGAAGCAACATTCTTTGTCAACAGTGGCACTGTTGTGCCCTTTTGGGTCCCAGCCTACCCTGATTGTCCTGATTGGCTGAGATCCGTTGTTCCTCCAAATTCTTAGTATTCTGTTTTTGTCTCTGTCTACAAAAATGTTAAAGGTCCTAATATTTTCATTTTAATATACTAACCTCTTCCTTTTTCAAATCTCATCTTCCTAATCTCATTTTCTCTTCACTTTTCTATTTACCATTCTGTATTTTACCCAATGTGTATTTATCTATGTATTTAAGCATTTCTTGAATCAGAGAAAAATATGAATACATTAATGAATAAATGCCATATTTGTCTTTTTTAGTAGTCTAGGTCTTATACCTTTTATTAAAAATTTAAGCCACTGTAGCATGAGTCTGTGTTTAAGTACAATACTGAGCAAAATGGCTTTCAGATGATACAGCATGCATAGGTCTATGTTTGCATTTACAGCTTTGCATGTCTGTACGAGATACCCGCTGTTTAGAGCCTTCCATTTGCCTGCGTCTTGCTTGCCTTCCTGCAGACTGCCTGCCCTGTTAGATCCAGATGAGCCGGCTAAGCACCGCAGCAATGTTTGCTCAGCACCTCTCTGCTACTCACAGCCTAGCTGCTAAGGAGTCAAGTGCAGGGCAAAACAAAGGAAGACTGGCTATGAATGTATCTCAAGAGAGGTAACCTAATAATAACGGCCAGTGGTTCCTTTGAATCTTGTTTCCTCAAGTTGTTAACTTCAGAGAGATGTAAAATTGCTTGCATTAGGATAGATTTGGGAGTTCTTTTTTGATAATGGAATCAAGTGAAAAGGTCTTCTATGATACTGTTGTGGATGAATGTGATACTGGTCAAGAAACACAAGCCTGCCAATTTTAAGTCTGCATGCTTCCATTAACAACTTAACAATGTGGAGACGGCTCCCCGTTGTCTATTGTTTCGGTATCAAGGATGGAGAAATATCCCATTTTTCTTCCTGTTGGATCCTCCCCTTCTCGCTGGATTTGGGCAAGTTAATGTTGGTATTTTTCTGGTGATAAAATTACAGCTACATTTAGGAAAATATTTTCTGATTTTCACCCTCCTGACGTAGTCAAGCTGTAATATGGAACTGAAAAATTTATTATTCATTTGTTGAATAAAATTTTGTTCCTTGTGTTTAGTTGTGCAAACAAGTGAATGAAAGGCTTCTGAAGGTGCACTGTGTTTTGCTGGGTACCCTGAATGATGTTTAGGGAAGACAGAACTCCGTGCCCTGAAGGAGATTTTTACTTTATAGAATTTGCTAACAGCACGATTAGAGAACAGGGTAAGGTTATCCTTTGCGGTAAGGTTCTTAAGAGGTTCTTAAGGAGTGATCCCTAGGGGATCAAAATATTGGCACCTACTCAAAGAATCTGAATTGTTTTCTGGAAGGGTAGATAGCATTTGCACAGGTAGAAAGTAGGCGTAGGACGTGCCTGGAAAGTGGGCCTTTTAGAAAAACAGTAGGTGCTACAGAGGCAGAAACAAAAGAGATAAGTTTTGTGCAAAGATGAGTGATGAGTGGTAACAGGACTAAGTGATTGTTTGGCAGCAGTCCTGGGGGTGCTTGTGTTCGGACAGGTTTTAGAGCGCCTTGAGAGCCAGACCTGTAAATCTGAGTTTGGGATGAGCAAACACAGGTTCCTGATGTGCCGCGAAAGGAGTGTTTTAGGAAGATGCATCTGACAGAGATCTCCGAGGGGATAGTTGCGTGGATGTTATGGTGTCGAGGTGAGGTTATTGTGGCAGTCTCAAAGGGATTTGATGGAATCTTGACTAAGGACTGTTTGTCCTTCGTACTTTAATATGATTTCATTTAAACCTCACAGCTACCCTGTGAGTGAGGTATTACAACTATCTTCACCTTAACCGATGAGGAAACCACAGCACACAGCAAGGGCAAGCTGCTTTCTGGACATCACACAGCCAGAAGGAGTAGAACAGTCAGTCTGGCTTTGGAAACAGGGTCTTAGCCCCTATATTGTGTTTTCCAGAGAAAATAAAACTAACATTATTTTCTTCTGTGTGATTTTTTTTTTTCCCCCTGTATTAATTCCCCAGGTCCTTACCTACAACATTGGTTTAGTGGCCTTAGAACAACGGTTAGGCTTGGGAATTTCAAGCAGTTTTGCTCATTTTGAACTCTTCAAAACCAGGGACTACTGGTTACTTGTAAATGATACTTCATAATTTCACTTTTCCCCTCTAAACCAAGACACATCAAAGGGAGCAAGGGAGGCTAGTTAATTTCATAAATGTTTCTGGTTTGCTGAGTTTCTTTACCTACGTCATATTATAAACTGTAACTTTTTAATATTAATTTAATTTTTATATCGTATATATTTTACATAAATTTTCTATTTTATTTTATATTACTATATTATATTTTATATTATAAACAATAACAGCTTTTATATTTGTATCTACCATTTATATCTACTTAAATGCTAGGCTGACAGAAGCTGTCTTTAAAAAGTAACACAAAATTTGGGTTTCAACGAAGTCACAAGATTCATCCTAGATTTCTCATTCTCTCATGGTCACTGATATATGTGTGCTGCATGATTTAGAAAAGGCAGTTGGTGTGCTCTGGACTCCCTGTCATTTGTGACAATTGGTCTCTTCTCTTTGTGTCTTTTAGGACAAGAGATTGAACTCCTACAAACAGCATTTCAGAGGTTTTCCAACTAATGATTTTTCCTCTTACTCTTTGCTGTTTGGTTTCTTTGGCAACCTGGTCTCTCCTTGCACCCTGCAGCCCCTCTCCATTACCCTTCCTGGTATTTGAGGATTTTTTTTTTTTCCCTTGCTGCTTTAGGACTACACTTGAAGAATATGCACGTTTTCTTAAATCTCTGTTCCTGTGTGCTTCTCAGAATAGTTAGAAGGGTAGAGAAAGGAAATCACTTTTAGAAGCTAAGTAACCTGTATTTTGGGGTTTCAGGGTTCGAACCATAAAAGGCTAAGATTATTCTGTTGTCTGTAGTTTTGTTTCCTTCCTTTTCTTCCTTCCTTCCTTCCCTATTCCCTCCCTCCCTCCTTTTGTTAAACAGGAATAAAGAACTTGTTTTGCAGTTAAACCAAATATTTTACAATAAAAATATTTTAGGATATAAGCTGTAGAGAGAAAAACAATCTGAAAGTGACATACATAGTTTAGTTATATAAGGTTACGCTGTGATTTATCTATTTAAAAGTCAATTATGGCTATGAAAAGCACTTCTGTTACTTTGGGGGTGGCGGAGGAAGGAAAGATCTAAAAATGTGTCCATTGTTCATTCACCTTTGGTCCTTACATGATACATTTTGAATCCCTATTCCTTGACCCTGTTCTTAGTAATGCCATTTCTCCTACCTAAAGTATAGTGAAAAGCCCTACTTCTTTAAATACAAATGCAACAATTTGTACCATTAATATACGTTGGACGCCACATGGTTGATCCTAACTGTAGTCTTAGTAAACCATGTTATTGGTTTTACATTTGGAAATACTTACTTTGGCCTCAGTGTATTTCCTTTTTAAAAAATATGCTATAGAGTATATAGGGTATAGGTAAGGAGTGGATAAGAAAGAGGGCGAGGAAGGAACAAAAATGGGAAGGATTACTGCACAAATGTCTTTCCCTACAGGTACACATATATATGAGGTTTCTGTATGTGTGTCCAAATATTTGAAAAGAGAAGATGACTCTCTTTTTTGGGATCTGTAGTAAATTTGATGATACATGTATATGGGTGTAATGTGTATGTTCATAGATATGTGTGCTACAAGTTAGGAATGAATGAAAAGCTTGCTGTAGAAGCCAGAAGGAGGAGGAGTTAATTTTGCCTGGAGAAGTCAGGGAAGGCTACCTTGAGAAAACTGACCACCGACCTGGCCTTAGGAGAGTGAGTGAGAATTACTAGTTGCATACAGCCTTAGCTTCAAAAGGTGTGTGTGTGGGAAAGGGGACTGTGGCTGGGAATACTGGAAGATCTAGTTGAAAGGTAGGGTCGGAGGCTGATGGTGAAATACTGTTTGTCTTTATCATATAAGGAAGGAACAGCCACCAAAAGATACTTCTGGTTTGGTCTTTTACATCAGATTTGTGTTTTGAGAGAATCTCTAGATATAAAATTTTTTTTCTTAAAGATATTATTTATTTATTTGAGAGACTGAGATCACAAGTAGGCAGAGAGGCAGGCAGAGAGAGAGAGGGGGAAGCAGGCTCCCCACCAAGCAGAGAACCTGATATGGGGCTCAATCCCAGGACCCTGGGACCACGACCGGTGCCGAAGGCAGAGGCCTCAAACCACTGAGTCACCCAGGGGGCCCTGTAGATATAAAATTTTATGTAGCATGGGCCTAGAACAGTATGATAAACAATGCATTTGTAACTTAGTTATTAGAGTAACTGAATAATACCTAGATTCCCTCTTCCCTCAATCTTTAAAAAAGCATTCTGTAAGACGAGGCAGTGTTATATAGTGGTTAAGAGGTGGTATCTGATATTGAACTCTTAGTCTCCCTGACTATCTTTTTAACTTTGGATAAGCCTAAGCTCGGTTTACTTCATATGTAAAACAGGCATAATAATGACTACCCCAAAGATTTACTGTAAGATTGGATTGAATGCCATCATATATATAAAGCCCAGCATTTCACACAGGAAACTTATCCAATAAATAGTAGCATTTATTATTTTGTGACATTGCTTACATTATAGAAGAAAAATTTTGGAATGTGAGGGATTGATTTTTTTTTCTGTTTTTTTTTTTTTTTTTTTTTTTTTTTTAGAGGGGAGGACCTTTGGTAAGTAGATAATTAGGAAGTAGACTCCTAATTGGTTTATCCAGACAGTGCTTTTAGGTGACAGGGAAAGTCAGGGTAGAAGAGGAGGTTTGGCCAGAGAAGGGAAAATGCAGTCACTTCAGTTATGGATGGGCTGACTTGAGAGTGATGGAGTGCACAAGGGAGATGTCCAGGAGGGGATGGTTGGAAGTACAAAGCCTGGACATACAGATGTGCAGGTTAACACCGTCTGCTTGGAGATACCAGGATCAGGACGGAGGGCTCCCATGAGTAACAGCCTAACCACAGACTTAAGAAAAACTCATGTGGAAGACTTGGGAGCCTGTCAAAGAGATTGCCCCTATTTGATTCTAGGGATATAGGTCACTGGTCTTTTGTCTTACATTCTTGAAAAAAACTATGGACTAAGAGAAATCAGTGATTTATTTTTCTTAATGTACTTTTTAATGTACTGCCAATAAAATACTATAGACAGACTAAGGCACTAGACTATGTATTCTGAAGGGCTAAGAGTTTAAATTTGCTGCTTTATTCATTAACGGGTATAGGATATACCCAACTTTGATTAGCCTTCTGACTGTTGGGCCTCAATCACAGCATTTTCCCCACTTCCTCTCACACTGGGGGAAAAGTTCATTCTTTGAACTGGGAAGTTCTCTGATGTTGGCAGGTTTCCTCCCTCTCGAGTCTAGACACTCGGTCTCTCCAGTAGTTTTTTTTAATTTAGGAAAGTTCTCACCTTTGCGTTGTCGATGTGGTGTGGGTGTGCTGGTACTTGGCTAGTGGGATCACTGCAGGGACTGGTATGGGTAAGTACCATGTTGTCTTGCTGCCAAGAAGCTTGCATAGTTCATGTGTTCAGTCATAGCCTTTTCTTTACGTGACTGCACCATTAAAATGCAGATTGCCTTACTGCTTTCTCACACAATGTCTACTGTTTCTAATTAATTTTTTTCTGAGCGAGAAGGAAAATAGAGTCTTTTGCCATTGTCTTTAAACTGAAATTCCAATTTCAGCAGCATTGAATCTGATGCAGTAAAATATTAAGAGGCTCAGAAATTATCCTACTAGAAGTTTGACATGCTGCCTCCCAGTTTATGTAGTAGTATTTTAACCTTAAGCCCTGTGTTCTTAGTTACCCTTTCGAGTTAAATTGTCAGAAACTATCTTGCTTGGGTTAGAGATTTACAGTTGTTATTTGTCGCAACTCACCCTGCTCCATGTACCAAAATCTAGAGATGGGATTGCAATTGGAAGCCCACAGTTATAGGTAGTTAATAATTCCACAGGGCTAAGTCCAATTTTTATTTTTAATTTACTCAATCCCTTCTTTACCAGTGGAATACTAATGGAAAGCAACTTGGGTTGCCTTTAGTTTTAATTTATAACTTTTATTAGGATTTTATGATAGTATATCTTTTTGGTCCTGGAAGTCTCAGGGAGCTAACCTTGTTCTTCTTGACCTTTAGGGACTTAGGATAGTTTGTATTGGTATAGAACCAAAAGTATCCTGCTTGTTTTCAAGAAACCTGGTAGAAGAATACTGAGTGGCAAGCTTGTGCAGACTTCAAATAAGTGTATGCTGAACTCTAAAGTTACAATGTTAAATTAGCTTCTGGCCTGCCTACTTTGTTTCAAGTTCACTTTGCATTTTAAAAGCACTTACTGATTTTAAAAGCAAATACAGAGAATTGCCTGGAAATACAGATCATCATCTGAGGGACATTTGAACTTGTAAAAATAGTGAATGTAGAAGGCAAGGTGCTCTTGGCTGGGCATTATAGACTAGAAACTGGTGTTTAAGTTTAAACTGTTCAGGTAAGATGATACGTTTTCCTGGTTTATACATTATAATTTTTCCTCTGTGTCCCCTTGCCACTATTGCTCCCAGAGTAGAAGAATGTAGAATGTTATTTATTGTGGTCTTATTTGGAAGAGAGACTAGAGCGTGGCTTATTTAGGGGCAAGGAGGGAGAATTGAGGTCTTTTCAATATTTGGTATTTCTGGCTATGGACGTTGCATGGGTCTTAAGTCCTTCACTAACGTCTTCTCGTTTTCTCCATGAAATGCTCGCACATTTTTTGGAATATTTTTTCCAAGGCTTCTGATAGTTTGTGGCTATTGTGATTGTGTTCTTTGAAAAATTATTATCGTCATTATATCTTCTTATAAATTAACATTGGTATATTAGAAAGTAACTAAATTTTCATATGCTGGGGTGTCATCATTTATTTCATACTTAGGTTTTATTTATGCTTTCAGTATTTCAGTTTGGTCATCTATCCATCAAAGAGGTTGTGTTAGAGAGAGATTTCCAGGGGTCTTTCTGGTGTCAGCATGACTTGTATCTGTGATGAGGTAACAGCCTTTGTAGACTTTATGAGGTGAGTAGGAGTTGTTCCTGCCAAATACAGATAAGTTCTGTGAATACAGCCAAACTTAGCTTGGTTCGTATATGTTTGCATGTGTTTAACGCTCTTCGTATAATGATTCTTTTACATATTGAGGTAAAGAGTGAATATTTAACATTTTTAAAAATAACTCTCGAAAGTACAGTTTCTTATTCTGGCCGAAAAGGTTTACTATTATCTTCTCACCCTGCATTTTAGTTTGTTACTGTGTTGTTGTACTGCATACTTTTTTCTCCTAAAAATAGAGGGTCTTTAAACCATAGTTTTTTAATAAATATTTGCATCTCAAGTCAGATTTTTCCTGTAACATGGATTTCATTTGGTTAGTTTCATAAGAACAGGTTATGTTAAGAGAGCTTTCTCCTCTGTGCTCGTTCTCTTCTGTACCTCTGTCCCAAGGATCCCAAGTGCAGACGTCAGAAGATTCCCTTGGGAGAGTGAGTGGTATTCTTGAATTATTTTAATATTTACTTCTGCTGGGTGGAAGGAAGCAGATGCTGTGCTTGTCATCTCTGAGAATATTCAATCCTAACCCGAAATGTAACTCAATAACAGGCCATCTTTTTTTATCTTTTAGAAAGACATGGGCTGGCTACGTAAGTTTCTGTGGAGAGGCTTGCCAGGAATTTGTTTGAACAAACTGAAATGGCTAGATAAATTTTAAGCCTGATTTGAATAGGGTTCCCAAAAATGGATTCAGGGCAAAGGTTGGTGGAGGTTATATTGGGGCGGTACTGAGCTGTTACGAATATGTTCATGCTGTATGTGTGTATGTCTGTATGTACGTATGTATGTATATGTATTTAAATTGTGGTAAAATTAGCATGTAACATGAACTTGGCATCGTCACCATTTTTAAATGTACAGTTAAGTACATTCACATTGTTGTGCATCCAGTCTCCAGGACTCTTTTAATCTTGCACAGCTGAAACTCTGTACCCATTAAATCAAACCAAATTTAATTAATTAATTTAAAAATAAATTTTCTTTTTGTGCACTTTTTTTTTCTTTTTTAAAGTAAGCTCTATGTCTATTGTGAAGCTTGAACCCACAATCCTGAGATCAAGAGTCTCATGATCTACCAACTAAGCCAGTCAGGTGCAAAAACTCCCTACTTTCCCCTCGCCCCCGGCAACCACCTTACTACTTTCTCTTTCTGTGAGTTTGAACCCGTAGTTATTTTTTGGGAACTTGCCCTCCTCTATGCCAGTCAAATGGATTTTGAGGGTGAAGAGCAGAGTAATCCGATAAAATCAGTAGCCACTCTCCATAACCACGTGAGGGTTGGCAGTTGCCAGCCCTGAAATTTGAGCATCAGTAAGTCTTCTATAATTTGGAGTTTGGAAATTGCTGTTACTTTTGTTTGGGAAGGAGGAAGGGAAAGAAGAGGAGGAGGAGACTAGTTGGTGACTTTTTTGGGGCACTTGTTACTTGCCTGAGGTTGAAGACCTGCTTCTTCTGGGATGGAAAAAAAAAAGGCAGTTTTGGGTGCATGAAGATGCAGAGAAACATACAACAAATTGAAGGAATTTTCCATGTCTCTTCTCCCTGTCAAGTAAGAAGACTCTATCTTCTGTTGAATATTAGGGGTCTGCAATATTCTGTTGAATGTTAGGGGTCTGTCACTTCCTGAAGTCTGAGTCTTCAGGAAGTGACAGAAGTTGGGATTCCCAGGCAGTGGGGTCAGAGACCTGGGCAGGGATAAGTGGAATGGTAATAATAGTACTGACACCAACCAGAACAACAGCCGGTGCCTACTAGTTTCCTTTGCTGCGCCAGCCCTTGTTCTAGGTGACCTATGTTTTAATCTTCGGAGCAGCTTTATTCGAGAAGTTGTTCTAGAGCTATGAAAGGAGGTGGTGAGAGTGAGAACCCCAGTGGTATCAGCTTGCCCTGAGCCCAGGCTCTTTTCTCTCCCTGAACTGTTAATGACATTGGGAGTGTTTGCATGGGATGGAAAGCCAGAAGGTTAGGGTCGAACTTCAAAAGCTGTTCTTCAGGGAAAGGGGGAAGGGCAGACTGAAAAAAAAAATGTATGTGTATGTGTGTGTGTATATATATATATACACACACATATATATATATATGTATATATATATATATACATATATATATATACACACACACATACACACACACATATCTCCAAGATGCAAAAAACATATTGATGCTTTTTTCCCACCAGAATGATTGATGCCTTTGATAGGCTGCTCTCCTAACCAGAGTGAGCTACCATAGCCCTTTTCATTTTGTGGAGGAGAACCTGAATTTCTGTTGAAACCCAGATCCGATTATGTGACTTGACAGCTAGAAGGCTCGGAAATGATAAACTAATTTTCTCTTTAGAGCCTGTGTGTCTGAAATACATTGAAGCTGTATTTTGTTGAAGTTGATGTTGAAGTTGAAGTTAATGTTAGTATGTGCTTTACTTTCTTTGCAGGGGGAAATAAAGGCCTTCTCATTCTTTTCATTTGTAGTTATTCTACTTATTGAACAGATACTTGTTTTACTCTTATTTTGTATTAAGGAATTGTGTTACAAAGTCTAAAAGTGTATTGTTGTTTGTAAACAATAGATCTCTTCATGCATCTTCATTATTGCTCTAAATAAATGTGAAATTTATAAAAAGTAAACTTCATTTTTCTTAGAATCATAAATGCAAGCTGAAGTTTCTTGTTTGTTTTTATTTGATGTATTTGTTTTCTTTTTTCTTAAATTTTTATAATTTTTTATTTTTTATAAACATATAATATATTTTTATCCCCGAGGTACAGTTATGTGAATCACCAGGTTTACACACTTCACACGTATTTGAAGGTACTTCCAAACATCTAGGAGAACACACGGAGGCCAGAAGAGTTTGATGTCAAGCAGGCCAAAATGGATGAAATTATAGCTGAGCCTCTGTACCCGTTTTAATGTCTGGATGGATAAGCAAGCTCTTATCCATTTACAAGGATAAACTCATCTAGTAAGATCAATTAATTAATTTCTAGGCTCTAGTTAATTATGATTTTTACTGTTATGGATTAGATTTGCATTACCTAAGACTGCAGCAGGTAACTTTGCCCCCCAAATCTGCATATGCCAGATTACTTACAATTCAGATTGTAAATTAAATTAAATTAAATTAAACCCCTTCTAGGTTTAACCCTTTTCAATTTAGGAATATCTGCAGGCTTGATGTATCCTGTGTAGGATCTCCCTTGTTGTGAAGGCTAACGCTTTGATTTTAATGTTCGGAGAAAAGCTAGCAATAAGGCATGAGAGATGAAATACAGTGTAGATGAATTCTGTCACCTTGGTGAACACATACTGCTGTACTGTGGCGGTTTGTTGTGGCCTCTTTTCATAATTAGACAACTCTTCCAAAAGACATTCTTAAAGTTTTGCTCTGAAGAAAGATTGCTAGAGAATGAAAAGAACCTTTTGTAGAGCCCTCTTTGGGAGTCTGGTAACTGGTACTTTTGGATTCTGTACACAGAGATCCAAGGCCGGGAGAATATCTCAGTTTTGAATCCAAAGCTATTAATTTCTTCAATTATAAGAAGAAACCACAGATTGCATAATGGCCTTGGTATTTTGTCGGCATGGAGAGGATGATCTCAGAAGACTTGTAAGCCTGTGCTGGGATGTGTGCGACACGTGCCGTTTTTCCTGATTTTTAAATTTTCATCAGTCTTCGACACATTTTTGAAACTGTGGATATCCTAAGTTAGCAACTCCAAATCAGTGCACAAAGCAACCATTTTTGCCTGTGCCAAATGCACACTTTGCTGAGTTTTGTAATCTGGGCTCCAGAGTTTATACAGAGTGAATTCTAACATCTGCCAAAGAGGGGAGTGGAGCAAAGTGGGACAAAGAATCTGGAAATGCATCCTGCCCATAGGGCAAATTGCATTTAGGAATTTGCTTCCATGTGGATTTTCTCCTCCTGGACCACTGTGATATTTAGCAGGCTGAGCTGGAAAGGTCATATTGCACAAGATGAAGAATGGTAAATGGTCTGTTCAGTGGCTTGCTGTGAAGTTTCCTGCCAATGCCAACTCAGAGTTGTGATAGCCATTTCTCCTCTGGGATAGGAGAGTTTGGCTGTCATCTTTTGGGGAGTATGATAATTTGTTGCCATTGCTTTCAGCGTGGTAGAGAGAGGTAACATGTAAAGAAAGGCTCTTATCCCAGTGGCTTACCGCCCCCCCCCCCCCGCCCCGCGCTTTTTTCCCATTAACTGTTGCTGCTGCTTTTGAGCCTTAACTGTAATTTAAAAAATATAGTAACGGTATCTCTTCAACAAAATGCATATGAATATTAAATCTACTTGATTCATTTTCATTTTGCCAAAGAGAACTTGAATTTATCTCTTCTTTAAAAATTTATTTATTTATTTATTGAGAGGGAAAGGGCGTGGGGAGGGGCAGAGGAAGAGAGAATCTTAAGCAGGCTCCATGCCTAGTGTGGACCCTGATATGGGGCTCCATCTCATAACCCTGAGATCGTGACCTGAGCCGAAATCGGGAGTTGGGCAATTAACTGACTGAGCACCCAGACGCCCTGAATTTCTTTCTTTTTACAAGACATTGGCCTCATCTTTTTTTTTTTTTTTTTTTTAAACCTTAAGACCTTGGCACTAGGAATAATTTGTAGGGTGTTTTTTTTTTTTTTTTTTTTTTTTTTTTTGTCATTTGTTTCTTTGCTTTCCCTTAAGTCGATAAAACTTCCTTTATCTTGGGCTGTGGGTGCAGTTCTAAACCATGTTAAAAATATGTATAGGAGCATAGACCCCATAGGTTTTAAAAGATACAAAGAATCTGGGTGCAGAAGTTAGTATGTCTAATAAATTTAAATTCCCTCAGATTTGCTTTATAGGAAGTGTATTAATATTTTCCAGAGCATTTCCATCCGAGTGATATATTTTACATAGCTTCCTTTAAAAAGTATAGCTGTATCTCTGAAATTATTTATCAGTTTTTAATAAGTAAAATACCTTCTTTTTTTTTTAAAGATTTTCTTTATTTATTTGACAGACAGAGATCACAAGTAAGCAGAGAGGCAGGCAGAGAGAAAGTGGGGGAAGCAGGCTCTGTGCTGAGCAGAGAGCCTGATGCGGGGCTTGATCTCAGGACCCTGAGATCATGACTTGAGCTGAAGGCAGAGGCTTAACCAATGAGCCACCCAGGTGCCCCAATAAGTAAAATAGCTTAAAATGAATAATGAGTAATTTCTTTTGCAGTTATATGATAGATTAGATGTGTAGAGAAGCCCTTTCTGGTCAGAACTGTTTAAAACGAGGGTGGGGAGAGGAAAAAATTATGTGAACACATATAAAATGTATGTAAAATGTTGGAGCTTGTGTTAGAAAAACAGTTGAAGGCCTCAAAAGGCCTGGAAGCATGATTTCTTAAGCTGGAGTAAGCACCGAAGAGGGTTTCTTATAGGATTAGAGCAGCAGGGGGGAAAAGAGAAAAGAACAGGGTCTAAGCAATGTAGGGAGGTCATATTGGAGATTGCCGCATAGAAAACTTGAGATTCCAGAAAGGGGACTTCCTCAGTGGTTGAAAGGTGCCCTGCAAGCTAAGCAGGGTTGGGCCTGGTTCGTACTTGGATGGGGGAAAGGTGCCCTGCATGCAGAGACTTGCATTTTAATGTCTTGGTTCTGGATGGGTAGGGGGGAGAGTCTGCCAAAAAACTGCCTTAACAGAAGCCCACACTCACATGGTTTTGCAACCAGATTTATTAACCCATTAGTCCTGAAATTCTCGTAAGGTGATAGCTTAGTTGAAAGTACTTCTGGTTGATTGTGCTTCCCAAGTGTCTGGGAGAGTAAAATTCAGATCTAACACAGGAGCACCTAAATATTTTAAAACAATTAATAACAAACGTAAAGGAACTCATTGATAATGACATAATGGTAGGGGACCTTAACACCCCACTTACATCAGTGGAATAGATCATCAGAACAAAAAATCAACAAGGAAACAATGGCTTTGAATGACACACTGCACCAGATGAACTTAACAGATATATTCAGAACATTCCATCCTAAAACAGCAGAATAAACATTCTTTTCAAGTGCACATAGAATATTCTCCAGAATAGATGACATATTAGGTCACAGAACAGGCCTCCACAAATACAAAGAGACTGAAATCATACCATGCGCCTTTTCTGAGCACAACACTATGAAACTAGAAGTCAGCCACAAGAAAAATTTGGAAAGACCACAAACACATGGAGGCTAAATAGCGTGCTGCTCAACAACGAGTGGGTCAACGAGGAAATCGAAAAAGAAGTAAAAAAAAAAAAAATAGATGGAAACAAATGAAAATGAAAACACAACCGTCTGGCCCTAAAGGGGAAGTAGTACATAGCCAGACAGGCCTACCTCAGTGAATCAAGAAAAATCTCAAATAAACAACTTAACCTTACACCTATAGGAGATAGGAAAGAACAAATATCAATGCCTAAAGACAGCAGAAGGAAGGAAATAATAAAGATGAGAGCAGAAATAAGTGATCTAGAAATTTAAAAAGTAATAGATCAGATCTTTATAGAAACGTATTTAATAGACCGATCTCCAAGAATCTTTATAGATAAAGTGGCAAGAAATGTGAGCTTGCACAAAAAAACAAGCAACTATGAGTGAGATTAGATTTTCCAAAGGGGGCAGTAATAGTATTTCCTGACTGATGTCACGTGTTCTTCTAAAACCTTGCTATTCTACCGGGAAGAAATAGTCTGTCCCATTGCATTAAACCTGGGCAGGCCTTTGTGACTGCTTTGACCCAAAGAATCTGACAAGGACTGATACTGTGTGATTTCTGAGGCTAAGCCATAAGAATGCCACACATTTATTCCTTATTCTCATGACCCACGTCATGAGGATTAGAGGCCTCAGGCCCACGGCCCCAACTTAGCTCCCTGCAGACAGCCAGCATTGACTTGCTCGCCTTGTACGTCATCTGTCTTGAAAGTGGATTCTTCACTCTCCTCTCAAGCTGCTTTAGGTGATGCCACATGGAGCAGAGAGAAGCTGTCCTTTCTGAGGCCCAGACAGATCACAAATCTGTGAGCCAAGTAAATGATTATTGTTTTAATCCTCTGAGTCCTGGGATGGTTTGTTGCGCAGTGATAGATAAAACTAGAAGATCAGCAGTAACTATCAGTCTCCTAGATTATTAGAGATATTTGAAGAAATAAAAGAGGGAATTAAAAATATATGATGAAGAGACTCAAAATTGATGAGAAAACTGTGCAAGAAGAGCTCGGTCTCAATAGAACCTCTAAAAATAAAAGACCTATGTGAAAAACAATGGAAAGATGATGCAGACTGAACAGAGTTGGAGAGTGAACTGGGAGACAGATCTGGAGATTTCTAGAGTTGCATGCAGAGAGGGAGTGGGGCACATGCATTTTAGCAGCAGGAGGACTAGAAGACGCCACCACATAGGTATGATTTAGTGGTTCCAAATTTTGTATCTTAGGACCCCGTGTGCTTGTAAAAATTACTGAGAACCCTAACTTGCTGTTGTGTATGTAAATTACACTTATATGTTATGGTTCAATGAAAAATTTACTTAAAAAAGAAGACATCATAAAGAGTAAAAAAATAGGCCACAACTTGAGAGAAGATAGACTGATAAAGCTTGTTATTCAGAATATAAAACCTCAAATTAAAAGGAAAAAAAAAAAAAGATAGGACAGCAACAAAAAAGGAAATAGGAAAGTCACAAATAAGTTCATTTCACTGGACCAGGAACAAATGGTCTATGAATATAGGAAAAGATCCTCAGTCTTTTTTCGTAGTGAAGGAAATGCAGACTGAAACAGTGAGAAGCTGTTTGCCTCCCATTCTCCATCAGACTGGGAAAAATTAAAAAATAGCAGTTGTTAGAGATGATAGAGAGCAGTGGGAACACCTGCACTGTTGGATGCAACCATTTTGGGAAACTGTTTGGCTTTACTTAGTGATTCCTAAGTATACACCCTAATGAAACTTACACCCGTGGCCCAGGAGACTTGTATAAGAGTATTTAAAGTACTGTTCAAAATAGGTACAAATGCAAACAACTCAACTATCTAGCAACTCTGAAGCAATATGTAAAGTTGATGTATTCAGAAAAGGATGACTAGCATAAAGCAAATTAGATACCACTCCATGCATTTCTTGGAACAATTTTCTAAATATCACCAGGATCAAAAAAGGTAGTTAAAAATAATAAATGTGATTCTACTTACATGAAGTTTAAAAACAGACATACCTAAACAATAGGTTGTTTGGTGGTACATATATGGGGAAGTTGTAAAGAGCAGCAAAAGAATGATAACATGAGTTTTAAGATAGTGGTTATTCTGAGGTGGGGGTGGAATGGAAAAGCCCATAAAGCACCAAGATTTGTATATGACCTATTTTGCCATAAAATTGGGAGAAGGGGGTGGGATTATGGACATTGGGGAGGGTATGTGCTTTGGTGAGTGCTGTGAAGTGTGTAAACCTGGTGATTCACAGACCTGTACCCCTGGGGATAAAAATATATGTTTATAAAAAATAAAAATTAAAAAAAAATTTCTGTGAGTGTGTTGTGGGAAGGAACCTGCAGTGATTCTTTTTCTAAGGACAGAATTTTGGTAATGCAAAGACTAGTTCTTAATCTCTTCATTGGTGTTCTTGCATATAAAGTCCTCCAGTAAATACATGAACTTATTTTTCACAGTTTCTGTCAATCTTGCTAACTGGGGAGCATGCCTGGGCAGCAGATGAAACAAGGAGGATTTATCCACAAGTTCAAGTTCAGTTGTTGTAGTTAGAATGAGAAACTAGGCCTCTTCTCCTAACCTGTCTGAAAATCGGCTTACTGTAAAACAAAAGACTGTTTCCCAGTTTATTTTTTGGTTAGCAGTAAAGTCACTCTTGCCTCTACCCCTAGCCTGAGTCTGCTGTTTGTTAAAAATCTCCATGCATTGACATCTCTTCCTTTTCTGAAGGAATGTGAAACCCAATAATTACACACAGACCTGACCTACTTTGGAGGAACCAGAGAACAAAGAAATCTTGGTTTTCTTCATCCTTTTTTGGTTAAAAAGCAGAGATTTTGGGAGATGAGGGCCAGAACTCCTTACATCTATACTTCTTTGAAAGGTCTAACAGTTTGCCCCTGTCCCATATATTAGAAGTTTCCCTGTACACACATTGCTGGTAGACTCACAGACGTGATGCTGTTGAATTCTTTGCATGCCTGCTGATCTGGAAATGTTTGGCCATTTCCCAAGGTCACCGTGGCTGAAAGAATCCATTGATTTGTTTTTATTTTTAGTTGTCTCACTTTATAGATTTGATTTTGTAAACACCTCCTTTTTTTTTTTTTTAAAGGAAGTAGTTGAGATCTAAACATACACATTTACATGAATGCATGAATGAGTCGAAGTAATAGTTTTGACCACACATTCCATTTAGTTATCATTGTGGTTGCCTAGTAACTGTTACTCTACGTCTTAGTTGCTTTATTTGATGTTAATATGCTAAGTTGGTTGATTGTTTTTATTCTAATTTTTATTATTTGCTTTATCGATTTAAAAAAAATATTAAAAACTAAGTTTTAAGCCACAAGCAAAAATCTTTTTGGTCTGGTTCATCAGCCGTTGCTAAAATCACAACTGGGTTCTGGGTCTTCCTAGGTTCTATATCTGGTGCTTGAGACTTATTAAACCCATTGTTTTGTTTACTAATTATCAGCCTTAACAGAGTAAGGTGAATGTGGATATCTGGAATATCAAGAACTAGGAGGAAAGACAGTGTGCATAAGGATACACAAATGCATCAGTGGAGTAGATTCAGTAGTCTAGAAATAATCCTTACACGTATGGTCATTTCACTTTTTACTAGGGTGCCAAGACAATTAAAAGGAGAAAGAATCATTTTTTTCAAGAAATGGTTCTGGGACAGCTGGATATCCATATGCACAGTGAAGTTGGACCCCTGCTTTGCAAAAACCACACACAAAAGTTAACTCAGAATGGATCACAGATAGAAACGTAAGGACTAAAACTATAAAATTCCTAGATAGGAGCAAATCTTTGTTATCTGGATTTAGCAGGTTTTTTTTTTTTTTAGGTCTGACACCAAAAGCACAAGGGGCAATGAAAAATAGATAAATTGGATTACATCAAAATAAACTTTTGTGTTTCAAATAATACCATCAGAGAAGTGAAAGGCAACTCACAGAATGGGAGAAAATATTTGTAAATCATGTATCTGTGAGGTTTGTGTTCAGAATATATAAATAACTCTTACAATTCAATGATAAAAAGACAGCCTAATTTTAAAAATTGAACAAAGAAGGCATACAGCAGGCCAGCAAACGTGAGAAGATGCTTAATGTCATTAGTCATTAGGAAAACCTTATCAAAACCACAATGAGATACCCATGAGGGTGGCTATATGAAATCCTATGGCCAATAACACTGGTATTGGTGAAGATGTAGAGATGTTAGAAACTTCTCTTGCATTGCTGGTGGGAATGTAAAATGAGATAGCCACTTTTCCATTTCCTTAAAATTTCTAAAAATATATATGACGTTACTGTATGACCCCAGTATGTTACAGTATGACCCACTCCTATGTTTAAATCCAAATGAAAACATCTCCACACAAAAATTTTACATGACTGTTCATAGCAACATCATTCATAATAGCGAAAATGTGGAAACACCCAGAAAACCATCAACAGGATCATTACAATGTGGTCTGTCCACATAGTGGATTGTTATTTGACAATAGAAAGTAATGAAATACCGGCTCGTGCTACAACATGGATGCCCCTTAAAAACATTATGGTAAGTGAAAAGACTACATATTGTAGGACTCCTATGAAATGCTCAATATAGGCAAATTCATAGGGATAGAAAGTAGATTAGTGGTTGCTTGTGCTGGTGAGGAGTGGGGGATGAGTAGCAGCAGCCTATGGCTATGGGATTTCTTTTAGGGGGACCAAGTGTTCAAAATTAGATTATTGTGATGATGGGACTACCCTGTGAATATACTAAAAAACACTGACTCGTATTCTTTAAAAGGGTGAATTGTATATTACATGAATAATATCTCAATACAGCTATTTTCTGAAAATGAACTAAAATACGAGAGAGCAGGGAAACTTCTAAGGGGGAAAAAACTAATGTGAGTATTTGTCTTGTAAATGTCTTGTTAGTGAATTGCTTGTCTTTTCTCTGGGTAAATATTTGTAAATTTTTAAAAAAAGGTTACTGTTGGAAAGAATTTTAAATATCTTTTAGTAAAAGACCTATAGACTAAAATTTTAAACATATTTAAAAGAATAAGAAATATTGTAGGGAAGAAGGGAGATTGATATAATTTTACCAGAACACTCTGGCTACCAGAGTTCACTTAGTGTTTGCTTTCTGGCAACATAAGCAACCAAAACTAGCGATGAGTTCTTTAACTTACATTATTAAGCAAAAGGAAGCCATCCAAGTGATAAAGTGTATTTCCCAGCCCTGTGCAGCCCTCGACTTTAAAGTAGAATTTGTCCATGATTTGCTGTCAGGTTCACAAAACTACGTTAAAAAAAAAAAAAAAAAAAAAGGAAAAGAAAAAGAAAGAAGAAACAACAAAAAAGATTCTTTCATTGTAAATTTTAAAAAAAATTCCAAAATATCTGTCATATGGAAATTTAGTTTTGACCCTGGATATATGTCTGGTGTAAAATTTAGTTTATTGAGCTTTCTGGTTATTGGAATTGAGGAAAGAATAGAAAACTGATTTTGGTCTGGTGTCTCTGGCATTAAATTGAGGTTATCTAACATAGTAGATAGAGACTGAACTTGACTGTGGTGCCAGAAGAGCAGAGTATTTTGTTGTGGTGTTTGAAATGAGATGGATGTGATTGTTTAAAAAATGTAATAAACTTTTTTATAGTAGTTTTAGATTTGCAGAAAAGTTACTAATATGGTGGAGTTCCCAAATACCCCACATGCAGTTTCCCCCATTATTCGTTCATACATTACATTAGAATATACGTTTGTCGTACTTAATGAACCTATATTCCTACATTATTATTAACTAAAGTCTAGAGTTTCTTCTGATTTCCTTAGTTTTTACCTAATGTCTTTTTCTTCTGTGTCAGGATCCAGGATCCAACATTAGATTTAATCATTATATCTCTAAACTCCTCTTGGCTGTGATAGTTTTCTCATACTTTCCTTGTTTTTGATGACCTTGACAGTGTTGAGGAATACTAGTCAGGTATTTCATAGAATGCCCCTCAATTGGAAATTGTCTAATGTCTTTGTTGTGATTAGATGGGGGTTATATATTTTAGGGAGAAGGGCCAAAAAGAGAAAGTGCCCTTCTCATCACATCATCCCTTGATAAGGGTAGATGCTATCAGTGTGATTATCACTGCTGATAATGACCTTGGTCACCCGGCGGAGATGTGTGTGTCAGGTTTCTCCACTGTAAGGTTACTCTTTCTCCCCCTTTCCATATTGTCCTCTTTGGAAGGAAGTTATATACACATACTTTTTGTACCATCTTTGCAGGTGACAAAAGTAACTGTTTGAAAACTAATGAGTCTGGCATGCTTACCTTTTCCAGTGAAGATTTTACCTATGTTTTCACAGAAAGGGCTTGCCAGAATAGCTCTAAGGAGGGCCAGAGCTTTGCTCAAGAAAGAGCTTCAGTTCTGTTCATATGCTTCAATTCTTTGTGAAACGGCTAGATTTCTAGACCATAAATTATGGAAGAGATTTTCCTGGCCTGGAATTTCCTAGAGGTAAGCGTTACCTACATCGTGAAGAACCATGAGGTACTAGTTTTTTCTTGTGCAACTAAAACTTAAGCTTCAAAGAGCACACATTGATTACCTCCCAGCTGTGGATCAGAAGGCCTGGCACGGCTCAGCCTCATCCTCCACTCAGGGTCTCACAAATTTTCAGTCAAGGTATTGGGTAGATGATATTCTCATCTGGAGACTCAGGTGGGAAAGAATTCACTTCCAAGATTGTTCAGGCTGTTGGTAGAATTGAGTCCTTGACTTTATGACTAACTTTTTGCGGGCCGTTTGGCTGGAGGACACCCTCATGTTATAAAGATGTTGCCTATTGGGCACCTGGGTGGCTCAGTCAGTTAAGTGTCTGCCTTTGGCTCAAGTCATGATCCCAGGGTCCTGGGATAGAGTCCCATGTGGTGCTCCCTGCTTAGTGGGAAGTCTGCTTCTCCCTCTCCCTCTGTCCCTCCCTCCCGATGCTCTCTCTCTTTCATTCTCTCTTGCACTTGCGCTCTGTCTCTCAGACTCTCTCTCTCAAGTAAATAAATAAAATATTAAAAAAATTAAAAGATACTGCCTATAGTTATTTGAGAGCACCCATGGTTGCTTTTCCTATGGTCTTCTGAAACATGGCCTCTTACTTCCTCAAGACCTCCAAGTCCAGCAGGAGGTGAGGGAAGAGATTACACAAAAGTGTGAATATATATTATTATTATGTGTGTAGAATCACTGGAGGTTGGCCGCCGTAATGTCTCTCTGTTACATATTATATGACTTCTGTAGAGAATATTTGTTTTTGAGTAAGAGTCTATCCAGTGAGTTTTTTTTGATGACAGTTGGTTTGAGTACCTCTTGATTTAAAAATCGACCAGAGTACCTCTGGTAGAGTGGGTTGCCATGGAAAGAATAAACCTTATAATGACTGGCATTATTGTAAATGGAGGAAGGTTGAAGTGTTCATGAAGCATAAATGTAGAAGTGAAGAAAGCAGTTGGAGGAGGGGTGAGGCACTGTGGTATGCTTTCTCTGTTTCAAACTTCTGTTGGCTTCTGGTGTTGTCCGTCATTAATTCCTTTGTGAGCCAGTTTTCTATGTTTATTTTAAAGAACTCATTACTATACCATGAAATCTAGTTCTCAGAGGTGGCAAAACATAATGTAGTTAAGGGCTTAGGGTCTAGAGCTCCAGGGTGAGGTACTAGCACCTGAACTAGAACTGGCTAGTACTGTAGTACCAGTGCTATGCGCATTCATGTCTCATGGGACTAATCACAGTTCTAACTCCGTCGGGTGGTTGTGAGCATGAAGAGCTGAGGCCTGTAATTATTGTTCATTTTTTCCAGCGCGATAATGCTTCTTCCATGGTTATGTTTTTAAAGAGGAATGTGAATTCTTTAAAGAAATAATTGAAATATTTCCCGATGAAACATGGTGATTGGGATTTTGGATGAACTTGATGGAGGTGTGGATGAGCAGAATTGCTGATGAGTTAATAATTGTTGAAGCTAATAATGGCTACTTATGATACTCTGTCTACTTTTGTCTATATTGGAAGGGTGCCATAGTAAAAAGGAAAAAAAAGCAATATTACCATGGCATACAGTGAGTGTTCAGTATATTTTAGCTATTACTACATTGATGTTTAATATATTGGAATTAACTTGTCTAAAACGCAAAAATGTGAAACAAACTGAACTAAGCACTCGGTTTTTTCATTTCTAAGACTCTTACTATAGTTACAGTTTCATCAAGTTTGGATAGCGTATCCAAGACCTTAGACTTGGCTTTTTGGTTTCAGTGTTAGTGTCTTCTCATTTAAGTTGTATTTTATGGGTTAATTAGTTTGGCTTATTTGTGGCTAGTATCACATTCCATTTAATTTAGTCTACCATGGTTTCTCTAAGCGGGAGGGAGATTGATATCAATATACTTGATTATTTAATGTTATTAGTATCAGTAGTAGGAGACTTTGGCTTTACCAATAGTGAAAATATTAGCAGCACAGGCCAGGGTTTCCCTAGGTAAACAGTGGTGTTATGCTTTAGTTTAATGTAATTGCTGCTTAATTTAAGTGAGAAGCGTAATACTTAGGAGCAAATTCCCTGAGGCTCTCTTGGCTGTGGTAAATGCAGTTTTTTTGCTTAGCATATGGTCCTACATTATATAGCACTATAAAAGTAGGTGGCTTGACTTTTTTTTTTTTTTTTTGAAATATTTTATTTATTTATTTGACAGAGAGACACAGCGAGAGAGGGAACACAAGCAGGGGGTGTGGGAGAGGGAGAAGCAGGCTTCTCGCTGTGCAAAGCCAGATGCGGGGCTCATCCCAGGACTCTGGGATCATGACCTGAGCCAAAGACAGATGCTTAATGATTGAGCCACCCAGGCGCCCTGGTGGCTTGACTATTTTAATTGTTCAAGACTGAGAGTTATCTAACTAGTGATTCTGTTTTACTTTATGTGAATGATACTTAGAACTTAAAAAAAAAATTAAACAAAACCAATATCTTTGGGAGTTTTCTTTAGGAATTGGCTCAGTGAGAAGCTTTTGTCTTGATAACCCTGCTTTCAAGTACATACAGGCACACATTTATGTAATAGATCAGAATGTGGAGGACTGCAGAGCTGGTGACACTTGCCCAAGGTTTGCCACAAATGTATTTTAGTGATGGGGTTGGGAATGGAGTCCTAGATCCCAGCTCTTGGTCCAGTGCTCTTTGGCCATCCCAGTGATTTCCAAATTGTTCTCCAGAGCCTGAGGGTTCTAATATGTTTGTCTGTTTCTAAACCTTTTGCCCAAAGTTAGCCAGAGTAGCTCCTTCCTCCCTCCCTCCCTCCCTCCTCTCCTCTCCGTTCCTTTTCCTGTTCCCTCTCTCCTCTCTCTCTCTCTCTCTTCTTTCTTTCATATTATGGTTTCTGTTGTATTAGCAAGACTCTGTTTAGAAGGGAAAATATCCTGATACTGTGGATGTTAGTTCTGATGTCTCTCCTTCCCTGAACTCTTTATCCTGTGCCATCTTCTACTCAGAAAAGTACATTTGATTTATTGGCAGGGTTTTGTTTGACTTTGTTTCAAAGATGTCATTGTGTTCTCTGTAGAAATCTGTGACCCAAAGACCTCAGGAAAATTCAAAAGGACTTCTAAACATGGAGAGAGAATGATTTTTAGTATGAGGTTATTATCAACGAATGTTTCATTTCCCTGCAGTTCTCTGCATTCTCTCTTCGTTCGCTCATCTCCTCGGTCTCATTCCTTTGAGTTTCTGGATGGTTTTCCTCATAATCTGTTGTTTTTTGAGAAGATATTTATGCAAATATGTCTACTTTAAATGAAACTTTCTGATGTCTGGAGATTTTGGAGGTCCCTTTGGTAGTGAGTTATGGGTCATATCAACTTGCTTAAAAACAGTCTTGTCAAGATCAGAAGAGGGCCCAAAAGACAGTGTAATGGGTTGGTTTTTGCTTAAATTATGGATACTTTTAATGACTAAAAAAGCCCCTCACTGGTATTAACTGTATTCAACATTTTAGTCAGTCAGTGCACCATTATGATAACTTAAAATCCTTGATGATACTTTAAAAGGTTATCAAAATTCTAGACTTGCCCTGTAATGTCAGTTTAGGACTGTCATAGAAGGTCAGAATTTAGGATGCATTTAATCTTGCTACAGGAAAGGACAAACAAGTTTACTAAATGTGAAGTCTGTTATATTAAGTACATACTTCATATAATTGTGTTTTTACATTCAATGTGGTACAAACTGTTAACATATAGATATATACAATAATAAATCATATGATAATGAATTACATTTTAATAGAGCAGTTTTTCATATTTTTTATGGCAGGATTATCAATAGTGTTCTTCCTGCCTTTAGAATAAATACCAGAAATTTGAGAATTAATTAATTGTTTACCATTAGACTTTCCAGAGGAGTGATTTAATTTACTTAAACTTCACTCTTCAGCCCATCAAACACAAACATTAACCATGGAAATATAAAATGTTTGATTTGCAAATGTGATGACCATTAACTATAGGGAACTCATTGAAGCCAGAATAAATGCTAAAAACCACCACCCCAAATAGTCTCATTTTGGTGGAATCCCAGAGGAGTTTTTTTTTTTTTTTTTTGCCAACACTAATGGTGTGCAGCTGTGATTAAGAATCCCCATCAGAAGGTACTTGGTGCCATGTTTTTAACAGGCACAGGGAAACTGGGTCTTTAATTCAGGGAAGACAGCCCAGCATCAGCATTCAGACTAGATAGCCTGGTCCGACACAGACATACATTGTGACAGCTCGCAGTAGGGCACGTGAGCATGTGTGACAAGCAGGTCTCAGAAATAGGGAGGATAAGGTGCTCCCTGGTAATGGAGATCGCTTCCAGTTTTCCCTTTGTTTTCATTACCAAAGAGCTGGGAAATGTAAAAGATGAGGAATTTAGGGTAGTTTTTCAGCTGTTATTGTGTTCCCTTGGTTCTCTCAACTTTTTGCTACTGCAGGCTGTCTTATTAGGCCTTGGGGGCATATTAATATAATTTAAAACAACTTAAAATATGAACTGTTGCTGACTCTGTTCACCAGGAACAACACTACCATTGTAAGGTTAGCACCATGCTCAGTGTCATAAATCTCCATCGGGGAAGTATAAGAAAGTTATGCGGGCCACTTGAGTTCAGCATTCTTTCCAGCTGGTGCTTTAAAAAGCTTGAGTGTTCTAGGTATTACAGCGAAATGTGCTTAACGGGACACAGGCTCCTTGACAAATGCCGTCCTTGGGAAGAGCGCACTTCTTCTGTGAGTGTGTGTTATTTTTACCCATGAGCTGGCACTCCAGGACAGAGTACTTCATTAAGAAAATTCATCTTGAAATTCATTCAGCTTTCTGCCTCCGTCTAACCTCACAGTTGAGGTCATTGCCAAGTTTCACCCACATGTCTAATCTCTCTTCTCTGGGACTCAACTGCCATTCTTCATAGCTTCATTTTCTACCATAACTTTAAATTTTGCCTTGGACTAACTGCTGCTCCTTGTTTTTCTTTTACTTCAGAACATTGCTGTGATAATTACTATTTTTTCATAATACCCTTTTCTTTGGGATACTGTTCTTTGGTGGCCAGTTTGAACCTTTGGAGCTTCCTTCTTAATCCTTTTCTTCTCCTCTCCAATGCCTTCCTGCGGTCCCTCAGTGTTCAAAGTCTCCTCTCTGCTCTGCATTCTTCAGTCCCACTGCCTCTTTCCTGCTCTTTCCCTTCTGTCCTTTGTTTGAGGGCTTCAGGGTATTCTTTTAAATAGGTCCCTAACCTTGGAATTAAGCCATCGGTCCAATTCTCATTCTCCCTCTTCAGCTTCCAAGTCATGATCAACTGGAAATAGATACCTAGAAATGGGTCAGGCACTGCTTTTTGTAAGTAATTCTTCATTGTTTTGGTCAGCTCCATCCTCTTCTCCACTCCTTGTTCACTTAGTTCATTTCAGTGGGAAACTTAAAGGCAGGAGTTGATTTCAACGTTGTGGAAAGCACACAAAGTGTTGCCGGCACTGTGTCAGTGTTTAAATGACAGCAGTGGTAGTAATGTCGGTGTGGCTGAGAGAGTTGCCCGTTATGTTAGAGATACTCCTAGGACTTCTGCTTTCTGAGAGGGTAAATGTTAACCAGATGGGAATTACTGGAACTGAGAAATCATTTTCTTTTTGTCTGAAAAATTTCCCTTCTCTCCCTTGAATTCCAAGTAATCACCAGAAAATTTCCTTTGATTAATTATGCACAATCTGACCATGTTCCACCTTAGGAATTCTTCCAAGAATAACGTATGTATGGTTCTTGGTCCCTTTTCTCACTTCAGGAAGCTCCCGAGTCTCTATCCTCCAGACGTAAATACAAGAACAATTTCACTTTTACTGTTTAGTACAGCCAAAGCAGAGCAGTAGAGAAAAGTAAGTGACCTTAAGTCCCACTAGATATTATGAACGGTTTCCTTTGAAACCTGATTTACTCTCACTTTTGGTGGTCATGTTGCGTTCTCCTGTTGGCTGGAATCCCAACATCTCAGTCAATCCCTAGGCTTCACAGTTGCATATTGTTCTAGAAGGGGAATTGTGATTGATATGTAAAATGGATAGGATAGTCAGTTCTTCCCGAATATCTGTCTTAGCTTTGTCCCTTAGAACTTGATTTGGCTATTTGTTACCGACTCAAATATGGAGTCCTCCTTGATTGGTTGCAACACAGGAGACAGGATATCCCAAGAATATGGCCAGTTTACGTCCTGACCATGGCCATGTGGGACATCATTAATCATGTCCAGTTAGTGCCTGCCGGTTTAGCCTACTATCTTAAGAGAGTAAAACTTGGGGCACCTGGGTGGCTCAGTGGGTTAAATCCTCCGCCTTCTGCTCAGGTCATGATCTCAAGGTCCTGGGATTGAGCCCCACATCGGGCTCTCTGCTCATCAGGGAGCCTGCTTCCCCCTCTCTCTGCCTGCCTCTCTGCCTACTTGATCCCTGTCTGTCAAATAAATAAATAAATAAAATCTTTAAAAAAAAAAAAAAAAAGAGTAAAACTTAATTCTTCCACAGAACCCTGTCGAGACTAGCTTCTACCGGACTGCACAAGGGCACCACCTTAAGCCCATCAGTTGTTCAATAAACATTTTTTAATGGAATTAAATTGAGTTCTTGGAATGCAACTTTTGAGACCTAATTTAAGATTCTCTCCCAAGGCGGTGTTTGAGCATTGAGTGGATTGCAACCTGCCAAGTTTCTTCGAGATCAGTAACTGGCAGTTCTCAACATTGAGTCCAGTATTTCAGAAGTCATCTTCGTGTAGTACGTATTGGAGCAGGCAGCTTACTGGCATTGTCCACCATGTGGACCACATACATCATTTTAAAAAATTTTTCAAGTAGTCATATTTACAAAAGTAGAAAGAAGTGGTGAAACTAGTTGTGGTTTTTTTTTCAGCTTTCTTGAGGTGTAATTGACAAAATTGTAAGATATTAAAGAGCACAACGTGTTGTTTTGTATACTTATACATCGTGTAGGACTCCCCTGATTGAGTTAATTAACACGTTCATCCTCACATATTTGCCTTTTTGGTTTGTTTGGTTGTTTTGTTTGTTTTTGGTGAGAACATTTCAATTCTATCCTCTTAGATTTCAGTTATACAATAGTGTTATCAACTATAGTCACCGTGTTTTACATTAGATCCTCAGGCCTTATTCATCTTTTAACTGAAAGTTTGTACCCTTTTACCAGCCTGTCCCTGTTGCTCGCCAGTCCCCCAGCCCCTGGCGCTCACTTTTCTACTTTCTGTTTCTATGAGTTTGACTTTACTTTTTTTTTTAGATTCCATATAAGTAATACCATGTGGTAATGTGGTTGTCTTCCTCTCTCAGACTTATTTCACTTGGCACAGTGCCCTCCAGGTTCACCCATGTCATCACAAAGCCTTCTCCCCCCCACCCCGGGCTGAATAATATTCAGTTGTGTGTATATATGTATCTCTGTGTGTGTATGTGTGTATATCTATCTATCTATCTATCTATCTATAGATAGACAAATGGATAAAGAAAATGTAGCTTATCTATCTATCTATAGATAGATAGATATACACACATACACACACAGATACATATATACATACAACTGAATATTATTCAGCCCTGGGCGGGGGGAGAAAGAAAATGTAGTTATATGTATCTATAGATAGATAGATAGATAAGCTACATTTCCTTTATCCATTTGTCTGTTGGCAGACACTTAGGTTGTTTCCATACCTTGGCTATTGTGAATATTGCTGCGATGAACATGGGAGTGCAGGTACCTTTTTGAGATAGTGACTTCATTTCCTCTGGATATACACCCAGAAGTGGGATTGCTGGAGCTGGTAATTCTGTTTTCAATATCTTAAGGAACCTCCATACTGTTTTCCATAGTGACTATACAGTTTTCATTCCCACCAACAGTGCACGAGCTTCCCTTTTCCTCATATCTGTGCCAACATCTGTTATCTCTTGTCTTTGAATAGATACCCTAACAGGCACGAGATGGTATCTTGTGGTTTTGATTTGCAGTTCCCTGATAACTGGGGTTGTAGAGTACCTTTTCAGGCATGTGTTAGCCATTTGTATGTCTTCTTTTGGAAAATGCTACTTAGGTCCTTTGTTCATTTTAAAATTGGGTTATTTGTGTTTTTTTTGTTGAGTCATTTGAATTCCTTGGTTATTTTGGATAATTAACCCCTTATCAGATACATGGTCTACCATATTTTCTCCAATTCTGTAAGTTGCCTTTTCATTGAAATTAGTTTTTCGTAATATATTTTATTTAGCCTAGTATCTCTAAAATGATATTTCTTCATGTAATCAATATAAAATTTATCAATGAGATCTTTTATATTCTCATTTTAATATTAAGGCTTTGAGATCTGGTCTGTATTTAGCATTCATAGCATAGGAGTTTGCACTGGCCACATTTCCAGTGCTCAGTAGTCAGATGTGGCCACCGTGCTCTGTATTGAACAGTACATATCTCAACTGTGAAATGATACTAGATCTGAGCTGAGAATGATCTAGAAATCAAGAAATAGATAATAAAAATTTACCTACACCGAGGCACCTGGGTGGCTCGGTTGAGCGTCTGTTGCTCAGGTTGTGATCTGGGGTCCCGGGATGGAGTCCTGAGTCAGGCTCCTTGCTTGGCAGGAACCTGCTTCTCCTTCTCCCTCTACCTCCTGCTCCCCCTACTTGTGCTCTCTCTCTCTCTCTCTCAAATAAATAAGTAAAATCTTTTAAAAAAATTTAGCTACAGAACCTAAGGTAAAAACAACCCCTTTGGAAACCATTCACAATGGCAAAAAGTTTGATATCTGCCAAATTTTAAGGCATTTCAATGAGTAGAACTGCTTCAGAGAACATTGGGGGGAAAAAAAAACAAAAAAAAACTTTTCTCCACACCCATAATGTTTTCTCTTCCCTTCTTAAAAGCATTCAATCTGCAAAAAAAAAAAAAAAGCATTCAATCTGCTTACTGTATTTTGTGAAATTATTGTGTGTCCATCTGCATACTGGTTTAGGGGAGTGTGCTGTCTCTTTCTGGAGGAATTTTAGCACTTGTGGTCTGCATTTTCTTCCTAAGTGGTTCCTTTCTTTAACTGTCCCATTTGCCATTGCATATCCCTGAATGAAAGAACCCACTTTTTTTCCTGATGGGTGAGGGGGAAGGGTGGTTTGTTTTGATCTTAATACTGAACCTTTCCTTGGCTTATTGGTTTTTATTGTCTCCTTATCTTGCCTGTGAATTTGGTGTCAGGATACGCAAGTGAATTATTGCCTGATGTGAAGAAAGCACTGTTTTTTCAACTCCATTCCCTGTGAACATTACTGTGCTTGCAAAAATTAGGTAAGAGTTAAAAGGAACTGTGGTTTAGGAGTGAGAACTAAAAGGGGGAAATAGCTGTTTTCCCCCCTTCTAGAATGAATAATAAAGAACTGTGACTTTAAATTTGACACAATCTGAATTTAATTTTTTGTCATGCCACATGCCATTGAAAAAAGGGGTCGTCGAATGGAAATATCTTGGGTAGAGAAATTCCCAAGGTCTCTAGGCAAGCTATATCTGTAAGCAACATCTTGGATACAGTGCCGTGTTTAATTAATATTAGCGTCAGTTCATATCCTGCTTCTTGCAAGAGAAAAAGAATTCTATATAGAACAAGAAACTTTAAGAAATATATGGTCCCTTGGTAATATATTGGAAGTTTCCTTTTTTACTTGTTACGCTTTTCATATGGAGGTACAAGGAGGTGATTCATAGATTCTCAACACCAGAATCTTAACAACATTCTTGGAGAGTTTATCTTCCGTTTACCTACCAATTTACCGTGTGCTGTGGATGCATTCCATTTTTCAAGCAGCGAGTGTGTACTTCCAGCCAAAACCCTGATTGTGTAGCCGCCACTGATCTGTGGCAGTGAAAATTCACGATCACCGAGCCCTTCAGGTAGTGTCAGAATAATCACACTCGCTTGCCAACTCCCTGCTCTCTGACGTGGTCTGTTTCTCCGTTTCATTGGTGTTTTTCCATTTTCTGGAAAACTTCCATCTTCTAGTTTGCAGCTAAAACAGGAGCCGAAGCTTTTGGAGGTTGTCTTTTCCATTCAGTGGTCCTCTCAGGCACGTGTGCCCAGTGACACGTGTGTCCTCCTCTCTGGCTTTGGTACTGAGTCGGGAGGGCAGGGGGTCCCCGGCCCACCATGAAGGGAAGCAGAGCGTGCTCTCCCTGGCGCAGCCCTGAAGATCAGGTCCTGCTGTGGGTTTGGTCCTGTGGCTTGGTGTGACGCTCCCGAATGGAATGCGTTTTTCCCCCAGCTTTATTCCTTCCATGTTCTTCCCACAGCAGTTCGAAGCCACCAGTTGGTTCTGAATGCGGCCCACAAATTGTTAGCTGCTTCGCCTCTTGGCCCCCTCCGCTTGCCCCTTGAGTTAGGAACTGATGTGTCTGAGAGCCAGGATTCTGTTGTTTAGTGAAGCAAATCTCATTTTTGCCAACAAATGCCTAAGGTTTAAGGCTTGATTCCAGAAAACAAACAAACAGGTCAGAGCAGTCCCTGTAATTAACGCGGAAGGCCTGTTCACCACATGCCAGGCATTGTATGCAAAACAGGCTTCAGCCGTGAGCTTACGTCCAGCAGCCTTTAGAGCAGGTTCTGTTGCCCACATTTCTAAGGAGCCACAGACAAATTACATAGCTTGGTCAAGATTATACATGAAAAGGGCAGTTCTGAGACTTGGAACCCAGGCAGCTGGATGCCAACGTCCGTCCTTTTGACTCCATATTCAGGTGCGAGGCCAAGCTTTGCCCGGGTCTTGTTGTATCTTGAATCTCACTGAGGAGAAGATGGGATTGGATGTTTAAAAGCTCTCTGCATCCACCTTTGAAGAACAGATCATACTTAATGCAGTTTTCCCTGAAAAGATAAGAATGCATTTCAGTATGTGGGGCCATAGTCTCTTTATGGGGAGACAGATACACTTGTTATGAAATGCAGAACGACATCCATACTATACCATTATCTCTATCAAATTAAAAATAGTTTCTAGGTGCGTGGGATATAAGATCTTGTAGCCAGCTGTGTTCTCATAGATGATTAGATTTGGTTTTCTCTGCCTTTGTGAAAATCTTACTGCCTCAGAACGCATTTGAAATTCAGAAGGAGTTCATCGGAGGAGGGAATCGGGAGGCCCTATGACTCTCCCAGTTAATGTGTGACTCAGTTCTCTCTTGTGGGTGAAAAAGTACAAAAATACGGTCAAATGTGTTGAAGGCCCTCTTTAACCACCGCCACCCTCTACCCCAGTGCTGTTTCTGTGCCGTCCACTGGCAGGCACGGGCAGGTTAGGCGAACTGAGGCCCGGCCCTTGGACAATTGACAATCAACAGATCTTAGTATTGCTTTCCATTCTCATGGCACACACAGAAAATAATTATTTTCTCTATGGTAAGCAAGTGAGATTTCTTTTTTTTTTCTTTTTAAGATTTTATTTATTTATTTGACAGAGATCACAAGTAGGCAGGGAGGGCAGAGGGAAGCAGGCTCCCCGTTGAGCAGAGAGCCTTGATGCGGGACTCGATCCCAGAACCCTGAGATCATGACCCAAGCTGAAGGCAGAGGGTTAACCCACTGAGCCACCCAGGTGCCCCTCAAGTGAGGTTTCTTGAGGCTGGAGGTGATCCATTGCTACCTATCCATGGCCTTGGGTACACCTGTATCCCATTTCTAGCACACTAGTTGGGGAGCTCTGTGACAGGGCTAAGGCTGCAAGTTTCTAATCTTGTTATGTATATGCAAACAATCTGTCAAGTATAATGTGCTATTCATGTGTAGGTATTTATTAATAATTAATTACTATTGAAACCCAGATATTTATTCTGTAAGAGGACATTCTGTAAGAGGACATTGTGTTTTGGGAGCTATTCTTGGAGAACCAAGTACAGATGCCAGACCAGTTGCTGGAGTTAAGGTCCCGTGTGTGATATGGCACAGTAACACGGAGAAGTAGAAATGCTGATGGGAGGCACTCAGACGCCCTGCCACTGAGCTGTCCCCCTTGTCCAGGGTGGGATGATAGAAGACTTCTTCTAGGAGATCGAACAGCTGGTGTGATTTGTTAACGATTCTGCTCTTTCTCTTCATATAATTTCCTAACCCCTTCTCAGCCTATCCCAGTTCTTTCTTTTCTCAAGTTCTGCTTTATTTGTGAAGTCTTTCCCTGTGTCTGCTTCTCCCCCCAGTGAAGGTCATACTCTATCCTCTGTTTTTTTTTGTTTTTTTTTTAAAGATTTTATTTATTTAATTGACAGACAAGAGATCACAAGTAGGCAGAGAGAGAGAGGAGAAAGCAGGCTCCCTGCCAAGCAGAGAGCACCATGCGGGACTCGATCCCAGGCCCCTAAGATCATGACCTGAGTGGAAGGCAGAGGCTTAATCCACTAAGCCACCCAGGCGCCCTCCATCCTCTGTTCTACCATCATACCTTGCTTATAGCTTTGTTGATTCTGTTTCCAACACATTCTTATCACATTCCATCATTAGGCAGGGATTGGACGCTCTTGGAATTGAGCTGAAATTTGTCTCCTTGGGCCTTTCTTCCATCAGTCCTCATTCTAATACCTGAACCAACTTCAAAGTTACTTTTACGTTAGTCATTCTTATATTGGAATCATCTACCTTGTGTAGTTCCATATAGTCTTTATTGCTCTGGGCTGAGCATTTTGATTATTGGTATTTTGCTCCCCTGGTTTTTTTTTTTAATTTTTTTCAGTAAGGTCCCTTTGCCTCTCTCAGAGTTTAGAATCATAGAATTGGAAGAATTCGAGGGGGTTAGAATTTAGCTTTGCTTGGTCCTTCATCAGACTAATATTTTTTGATTATTTACTGATCAACTAAGACAGAGATATAGATTTATTTCAGGGCAACATAGTATTTTGAGTATATCACTAAGAATAGTGAAGAAGTTTAGATTTGGTAGAGTAAAAAAAATTCTTCGTCTTTCATTCTGTTTTAAAATATATGTGCCAGACGCCTGGGTGACTCATTCGTTAAGTGTCTGCCTTCGGCTCAGGTCATGATCCTAGGGTTCTGGGATCGAGCCCCGCATTGGGCTCCCTGCTCAGCGGGAAGCCTGCTTCTCCCTCTCCCACTCCCCCTGGTTTTGTTCCCTCTCTCACTGTATCTCTCTTTTTTGAATGAATAAAATCTTAAAAAAATAATAAAAATGTGTATGCTGCTGGATAGCTTAACAATGATGGGCAAAATAGATGTTTGTTGCTAAGCAGTGTATATATAGTACAGAAAGATCTTCAGATTTTTAGAACATTACCATTAAGAATTTGATGAAGCCAACCAGCCTGGGCTTTAATCCTGGATCTGGTGCATCCTAGCTGTAAATGACTTAATCTAGGGTAAATTACTTCATCTCTATGTGTCAGTTTCCCTATTTGTGAAATAAGGTTAACAGTAATGTAAAGTATTGTGAGGTATCAGTGGTTTAGTACTTGGAAAGCATTAAGGATTCTGCTTGGTGCCCAGTAATGTTCCGTATATAGTGACTCTGCTACTACCCTGCTGTACCCCGCCACTACTACTATTGAGTTATGTTAGCACCTGGTGAGCTGTGGGATGCACCAGCGGAATTTCTGGTCAAACCTTACTAACTCGTCCTGTATTTGTCCTTTAAGCATTTCCTCTTCGCAAGAGAGAGACCCGGCGTACCATCGTCTGCATCAAAGCATGATTTGCCAGACTGTGATCCCATCTGTGGAGTTAGGAAGTATTTTGTTTGTCTTAGGGTTTTACCGTTGGAGCAGTTTAAGAAATGGCAGAAAGACCCATTAGCTTTTGAAATCTGTTCCTTTGAGACCAACTTGCTAGGAATCCATTTCATGCCTTTTTAAAAAGAGTAAAATAATTTTCTTCATTGACATTCTGTAAACAAAATGCTGGTAATTTGCGTTATGTGGAATGTAACGTCTTAAAGTGGATTTAATTTTCTGTAGTGAACTGCTTTTAATCATGCATCAGAGTAAATTTTCTTCCTCTGTTCTCAGGTTGCTATCAAGATCATAGACAAGACCCAGCTGGATGAAGAAAACTTGAAGAAGATTTTCCGGGAAGTTCAAATTATGAAAATGCTTTGCCACCCCCATATCATCAGGCTGTACCAGGTAGGCTCCTTTGTGATAGAGCCTATGGGAGCGAAGAACCCAGAATAGCCACTTGTGTGTATAGAAGAAAAGGTGTCTGGGTGAACATCTGCAGCATTTCTTGGTTTCTGTGTTCACACGTTTATCCTACTGTTTTCCTGCCCACTCGGCACTCAGGTTTCATCTGGCTCTTTACTAGTAAAGTCCGCCTTACCCACGTAAGCCTTTTAAGTTTGTTCTTTAAAACATGGGTATCATTCTGTGTGGGGATTACGCCAAAGTATTATTCAGAAGATGTCAAGAACTTATTTATGTAGATCCGAATCCTAAAACAGAATGGAAAAGCCAAAGGAACAGAGAATTTTTAGGGATGAAAAGCTAGCGGTTAATAGAGTATTATCTTTTTATAACATTCCTTAAGTACTCCTTTCTGTGATCCCGGTATGACTTAAGGATGGCAAAGGGTATTTTAAGTATGGCCCCTTTGTCAGTTAGAACCCACCTCTTTTCTAGTAGGGCCCTAGACTTTGTTTCCTAAGGTAGCATTTGATAAGCACTTCAAGATTGATTTGGTGTAATGGAAGAGATTTCCATTCTGGTTTTCTTAGCTTCCCAAGAATCGTGCACATTTCCTGCCATCCTCAACAACGATTCCCTTACCTTACTGCAAAAGCAGTAAATCTAATGATGAATTTCAAGCCAGATAGGAAAAGAGGACCTTGCCTTAGCAGGCTGGTGGAAGAGACATTTTGGGAGGGGTGGGGCTTTGGGGTGCTTCTCAGGTTGCACCGTGTAGGCAGCTACAGCTCTGCCTCTGCCCAGGGCCAGCCCTGCTCACTGCTTTCTACTAGAACAGCCATCACCTACTTGTCCAGGAAGTGGCCACCCACTAGGTTCATCTGTTGCTGTTAGTCTGCAGTAACAGTCACTGGCCCAGGCATGGCACCGTGTGTGAGGGTGGAGGTTCAATGGGCAGGCTTTCATAGTTGTTAATTTAATGGAAAAGAAAGCAAATCGTGATGTTAGTGTGTATGGTTAAGGCTACAGCTCTAGGGCTCTTTTCTGGCATCAGCTGCTCACATCATGAAATGAATTAGATCAGCAGGAGCCAACTTGTTGAAATTTATCAGACTCAGTTCTGTTGAACCACGCCTACATCGTGCCCCAGAAGCAGACCCGTGAAAGCTTCCTAGTGTTGCCTGAAGCCTTGTGTCTGCAAACTCGGAGGTGTCTATCTAACCTCTGCTTCCTTCCTATCCTGATCAACTGAGGAAACTTCTTGACCTCACTTTTTAAAATAAATCATCTCTAAATAGTTGTGGGGCTTATGAGGCTGACTTTTCTCAAGAGGTTAACTTGTCGGTCTTAACCTTATAACTAAATTATCCAAGTTGATCTTTCTTACCCAAGATTTCATTAGCTGGCAGGAGTTCTCATACTTTCAGCCCTGACTTTGAACAATGTCCTCTTTTAAGCTTTAATTTTGCTCTCTGGCAGCAAGTATTGTTAATGGGGGATTCCGGGCTGCCAAGGTGAATGGCTGTCAAGTTGTCTTTGTAAATAGTATCCAGGTAGTTTTCAGGTCATTTGCCAAAACTTCAGTCCTGTCAGTTTCTAGAGGGAGCCAAATACAGGTAACTGTGTAGGAAAGACTTTGAGCTACTGAAAAATTTAACAGGAAAGGAACATTTGCAGTCAATAAAAGTCTGTACACCCAGGGGTACAAAAGAGATTTATAGTATGACATTTACTTTTTTCTTTTCTTTTTTTTTCTCAATACCTGCTTATGTTTAGAGCACTTATGTTTGTTATTGTTATGTAAATCAACATACAGAAAGAGCCTGGTGGCAATGCATGTAACAAACAATGAGCTAATATCACCAATATAGAGAGTTCTTAAAAATTAAAGAGAAAAAAAGGACGATACAGTTAATAGATTAGAAAAGTACTGTGCACTTATAAGATGGAATACCATGAAACCATTCAGAAGATCTGTGGTTATAACACATAATGCTGTTATATGATATTGATGTGTAAAGATGTCAACGATCAAGTAACGGAAATAATTTAGCAAAATAATTAACTGTGACTTACGGTGAAAGTCTAAAATTCTCTTCTCCAATATGATAGCCACTGGCCACACATGGCTATTGAGTATTAAAATGTGGCTAGAGTGAATGAGGAACTGAATTTTTAATTTTAATACTTTTCATTAATGTGAAAACCAAAGTAGTTTATGATTAAATTTTTTTGAGATGATAATATTTTGGGTACACTGACTAAATAAAATATTAGAGTTAATTGCATTTTATTTTTTTTACTTATTAATGTGGCTATTAGAAAAGTTAAAATTATATATGAGGCCTGTATTTTTTTTCCATTGGTCAACACTGCTCTAGAATGATACAGAATAAATTAGCTTATTAACAGTGTTTCCTTTGGGAGAATAAAATGGAGGGGGCTGGGAAGAAGGAAATCTTTGGCCTTTTTAAAAAAATGTAGCAGCTATTTAAGAAGTTTATCATGAGCATAGATGCTCATATATTACTTTAAAAAATATTTAATGTAAAAGGTAAAGAAGAAAGAAAGGACTGCCAACACACTACAACTAAGTAAGAAAGGCAAAATAGGGACCAAAACAAAATACAAATGAGTAGATTACTTGAACTTTTGAGTATTTACATTATTATTCCCAATTTTGAATAAGTGGATACAGGAGGAAAGTTGTTATTTCCATTAAAAAAACATATCCACATGTAATTCCCCCTTGTTTTTCCCAGGCTTTGTTTTCGCTTTGATTGACTTTTGTGGGTGAGGGGGGGCATTTTTGAACTTGAAGTGATCAATGTTGAATGTGAACTTTCTGATTCTTGGCAGCTTCTTTGCTTCTCACTTTTGTGGAGCTTACGAGATCGCAGAGGCCTCAAGGAACAACAAAAGGATGGTCTCTCAAGCAGTAAATATGTCCTACTTAAAAGAACGAGGACGAATGCCTGTTTTCCCCATTTCTTCATTTATGCCTGTTCCCCACTCCGGTGTTTTAAATTTTAAATTTCCTTTAAGCAGTAATGGTTATTAATATTTCAAATGACAAAAGAGGAGTCATTAGTTTCTCTTCCTATGATATCAGCCTGTCATTTGTGTCACTGTCTGTTGCTTTCCTGCCTTTGTACCAGGTTATGGAGACAGAGCGGATGATTTATCTGGTGACAGAATATGCTAGTGGAGGGGAAATATTTGGTAAGTACCTCTATTGCATTCTTTAAAAAGCTATCGAGCACACCCTAGCGAACCTAAAATAACTGGTCAGTGCCTTTGCCACTTGAGCAGCTGTCACTTGATGCTGTCCCTCAGCGCTATCATTTTCGATCAAGAATTTTATTTTGGTTTACCTGTTTAAGTCCCTTCACTGTCTTTGTTTCCTCAGCAAAGCTGTTTTGTTTATTCCAGGGAGGTGTTGACAGTGGAGATTACAGATCTCCCAAAACAAACACCTCTACTGAACGTGGGACCGAGGGTCTTTGCTTTGCCGGATTCCACTGGGGGTTACCACATGTGGCAGAACTGCCTGGTGTGTGGGCCTCTGTTGTGTGAGAAAAGAGACACTGGGAGCAAACAGTCTCATTCTAGTGCTTTCTTTAAACTTTGTTTAAATATAACATGTAACTATATTCTGTACCATGTGTTCACCGTTCCCTGGATGGTTCTTCTGTTGGGAGGTTTTGTCTACAGTAACTATTTTTTCCTCTAAGACATCACGCAGCATCAGAATTAAGCAGTGAAATCTGCTACCAGGAAATCAGACTTTTTGAGGTGGTAAAACTGACCAAAAAAATTTCTTTTATAACAGTGATAAATGGAGCCAAGCAGAGGTAAAAGCTAAATTTCCAAATATGCTTTGACATGTCTTTTTATTCTTTCTTAATTGATTTGTTTTGTTTTGTAAGTAAAGAGAAAGGTTTCTCCTTATACTTTACATTTGTCTAGTTTATTTTTTTTAGTTGTGTTTTGGTTTCAGTTGTGGTCAGAAATTTTTTGTCTTTTGAATATTGGTGCTTTCTAATTTAAGTACATTTAAAAGCATGAGGTCACTTTTAAAGTGCAATATTCTTATTGATGACTGGTCAGTTGTGACTGTATGGAGTGTGTGTGTGTGTGTGTGTGTGTGTGTGTGTTAAAGTTTCCCTGGAATCTTATAATTTGGGCCTAAGAAGCTTCAGTCTTTTTTACAGGAGTTATCGTCATTTCTTAATAGTATTTTTAATTGGCTTTTTGTATGTGCTTATGCAGAAAGGTAATCCTGGGAGAAAAGAGACCTTGTCGTTTTAATGTTTATAATAATCAAAGACCCAAACCCATTGCACATCAGATCTAATAGGTAGATCTTCAGGAAAACAGATTTTAAAAAGTACAGCAAAGATAAAGTCCATTGGTCAGAGATTCTTTATGGAAATGTAGTGTAAGACATGAGGAAACAGAATAGGACTTCTTGTAGTGTTATTATAAAAGATGCAGATGAGGAAGAAAATGATGTATTTCCTAAAGAAATCATAGTGACTGCATAGGGATATAACTGCTCATGAGCTCTGATTTATTTATTTATTTTTTTTTTTTTTTAAAGATTTTTTATTTATTTGTCAGAGAGAGCGAGCGAGAGCGAGCACAGGCAGACAGAGTGGAAGGCAGAGTCAGACGGAGAAGCAGGCTCCCTGCGGAGCAAGGAGCCCAATATGGGACTCGATCCCAGGACGCTGGGATCATGACCTGAGCCGAAGGCAGCTGCTTAACCAACTGAGCCACCCAGGCGTCCCTGATTTATTTTTTTTTTTAAATGAGCTCTGATTTTTAAAAGGATCTGTATAAAAGATTTAAAAAAATGGCATGATCAGGAACACGAGCTTTAGAGGCAGTTAGGCCTGGTTTGGAGTAAGCTCCTTACCCCCTGTTTGTTGATTTAATTGGAGGAAGTTATTAAATGATTCTGGGATTCAGTTTCATGATCTGTAAAAGCACTGTCTGTCGTGTCTGCCCCACAGTTGTGAAGATTAAATCAGATCACACATAGAGAGTCCTCAATCATACACATACTGATCCTTCACATCCATGTGAAAGAACAGCTGGGAGGGGGCGCCTGGGTGGCTCAGTGGGTTAAAGCCTCTGCCTTCAGCTCAGGTCATGGTCCCAGGGTCCTGGGATCGAGCCCCGCATCGGGCTTTCTGCTCGGTAGGGAGCCTGCTTCCTCCTCTCTCTCTGCCTGCCTCTCTGCCTACTTGTGATCTCTCTGTCAAATAAATAAATTAATTAAATCTTAAAAAAAAAAAAAAAAAGAACAGTTGGGAGATTGACTTCTGTCATGACAGTGTGAGGAGCTCTGCTGACCCTCTTTCCAATGAAACATGAAAATGATGAAAAACCTCCAAAACCATAGTCCTAAGTTTGAATAGCAAATGAAGAGACATTTATTCAAGAACATCTATGAAAATTTGGTAAGAAATGAGAGTGGGGTTTTTAAAAAAGATTTTATTTATTTATTTGAGAGAGAGAGAGAGAGAATGAGCAGAGGAAAGAGAAGCAGACTCTCCGATGAGTAGGGAGACAGATGCAGGACTCAATGACCTGAGCCGAAGGCAGATGCTTAACCAACTGAGCCACCCAGGTGCCTCTGAGAGTGGTTTTTAAACCAGTACAGTTCCCTCCTTCCTCCTTGCCAGCACAGTGAGGTAGAAATTCCAATTAGGACTACTGTGGCCTAGAACACAAGTCCCCCCAACCCCAACCTAGACTCTTAGCTCCTGGGAGGAACACGATATCAGCATTCTCTTCCTGTCTCCAGCTGCCTGTTTTTGCAGCCAAGTCCTAGGTGAATGTCATGCAGGAGCGGGGACTCTCTTTGGCCTAGCCCCTACTTGTGGAATTTGGTTGTGGCATGTTGAGAATACTGGAGCCCAGATCATTCTTGCCTCAGATTGTAAGTTGGTTGTTCCATCCCAGGAGGGGAATACTGAGAGGACCCCAGCCTGTGTCCTGTCTCCTTCCACTGAGCTCTCAGTTCCTACAGTGGAATTACCACTCAGATAGAACTTTGCCATTGTCCCCCACACCTAGCTTAGAGCCCTGGCTCAGAAATTCGCCCAGAGGGAGAAACAAGCCATAAAACTGATCATTCCTAATTTGTTCACAGAGGAACAGACTTCATTTGCAACAGAGAAGGAAGAACTTGAAGCCTAAAAGTATTCTAAAGTATAGTGGAAGTTGTGGTAAAGAACTTTATATTCTAGGAGAGATTCAGGGAATAAAAATTACAACAGCCTTCCAGAGACTGGAACAAAAAATCAAACACTGATCTCAGAAACTATTCCTTCAAAGGAACCAGAATTTGATTGGCTTGTTTATAGACCAGTTTATTCCCCAGGGCATTGTTGAAAACAATAGAGCAACCCGCCAGCAATTATTGAAGTTTAACAGCTGGGTGTGGTCAAGGAAGAGAGCCCTCCTGAACCATGATGATCCAGTGATCTGAGGGTGACTGTGGATATACCAAATCTGTGCTTCCCTGAGGAACAACGTTAGAAGCTGAACACTGTGGTTGGGGGAATAAATTTCACTGAAATAGTCCACTAGTCACTAAACAAATAAGTAAATAACAATAACATTTTCTAGAAGGAGAAAGGCATACCCGTACCCAGAGGTGCTATGATACATTATCTAAAATGTGTAGTTTCCAACAATAAGGAAATAGGAGACATGCAGAGAAGCAGGAAAGTATGAGCCATGCACTGGAAAAAAAACAAGCCAAGAAGCTGTCAGAGACACCGCATGTCAGATTTATCAGGAAAAGACTTTAATGTAGCCATTATAGACATGTTCATAGAAATAAAGTAACTCACAATTAAAGTACCAAAGGAAGATATGATGATGATGTCATATCAAATTAGAGTATAAATAAAGAAATAAAGATCATTAAGAAAATGAACCACATGGGAACTATGTGGAATTGGAAAATAAAATAACTGAAATTAAAAAATTCATTAGCTAAGCCTAACTCTAGACTTGACCTGGAGAAGAAGAAGCAGTTGTGTAGATAGATTGATGGAGATCATATAACTTTAAGAAGAAAGAGAAAAACAAACTAGGAACAATGAGCATAGCCTCAAAGAAATGTAGGACAGTATCAAGTGCAACAACATATGTCTAATGGGAGTACCAAAAGATGAGAGAGAAAGGAAAAGAAAAATATATGCAAGGAAATAATGCCTGTAAACTTCACCAATTATTGAAAAACAATAATTTATGTAGGCAGAAAGCTAAACAAAATCCAAGTAGGATTACACACAAAGAGATCCTCAAACAGATAGCTTGTGAAAGAATAGTGGAAGTCAAAGACAAGGAGAAAATATCAAAAGCAGCAAGAGAAAGATGAGGTGTCACTTAAAGGGAGCTCCCTTAGGTTCACGTTGGACTTTTCAGCACAAAAAATGGAGGCCAGAAAGCAATAGGATAGCATTTTCAAAGTGTTCAAAGAGAAAAACTTATTAACCAAAGTCTTACCTCCAGTAAAGCTATTTTTCAAAAATGAAGGCAAAATAAAGCCTTCACCCAATAATAAAAAAATGAGAGAATTCCCTGATCTTGGAAATTGGAGAGGCCCACCTTATAAGAAATACACAAGAAAGTTATTTAGGGTAAAAGCAGGTAACCCCAGATGGTAATTTGGGTTCACCAATAAAGAACACCAATAAAGGTAATTACATAATTGTAAAAGACAGAAGAGATGCATACTTTTTCCTTTCTCCTCTTAATATATTTAAGAAGCAGTTGTATGAAATTATATATATGTATGATTTCATACATATATATGTATGATATGTGTGTGTGTGTGTGTGTGTATAAAATACATTCCCTATAATGTAACATATGTATAATATATTTGCCAATAACGGCACAAAGGAGGTGTGTGATAAAAGCTACAGTGGGCTGAGGATATCACTAAGGATAGTAAAGAATAATTGCAACAATGTATTGTTGGATTTATAACATTAATTGATGTGATGTTTATTAAAAATTACTACAAAAATAAAAGGAATAGATCTATAAAAGAGTAATAGTTCCATATAATCACTGGAAAATTAAGCTAACATAAGTTAGAAGCCCATTTGGATAGGATAAAATATATACAGTAAACCCTAGAGCATTCACTAAAAAACATTTTTTTTTAATATAATGTAGGGTAGCCTAGGTGACTCAGCCGGTTAAATGTCCAACTCTTGATTTCAGCTCAGGTCTTGAATTCAGGGTCATGTGATTGAGCCCTACATTGGGCTCCTTGGTGGGCATGGATCCTGCTTAAGATTCTTTCCTTCCTGCTCTCCCTACCTCCCTCTCCCTCTACCCCATCTCTCTGCTCATGTATGCTCTGTTGCTAAAAGCAAAAAACCCAAAAGACATTGGAAAAGATAGAACAAACCAAACCTAAACCAAACTGAAGGAAGGAGACAATAAAAATTATAGCAGAAATTAATTAAACAGGGAATAGAAAAAAAAATAGAGATAGCCAAGACACCAGATGCTTGTTCTTTGAAATGATCAACAAAACTGAGATCTTTAACTAGTCTGACTAAGAGATAGAGAAAGACTCAAATTACTGAAATAAAAAATGAAGAAGCAAACATTACCACTCACCTTAAAGAAATAAAAATTATTATAAAGGAATAGCTGAACAGTTATAAACCAACAGATAATTTAACATAGATAAAATGGACAAATTCCTGGAAAGACACAAACTATTAAAACTGATTCAAGAAGAGATAGGCAATCTGAGTAGGTATATTAAGTAAAGAGACTGAAGCGGTAATCAAAAAACTACGTATAAAGTCCAGGCCCAGATGGCATCACTGGTGAATTCTACCAGATATTTGAAGAAGAATTAATAACAGTTCTTCTTAAAAAGAACGCTTCTTTAAAAAAAGAATGAGAATGGATACTTCCCTACGCATTCTGTGAGGTCAGTTGGTATTACCTTGATGCTAATACGAGACAAAGATATCACAAGAAAAGAAGACTTCAGGGCAATATTCCTTGTGACTGTGGATGCAAAAATCCTCAACAAAATAGTTAGCATGCAAAAAGAATTAATTACACACGGGGTGCCTGGGTAGCTCAGTCGATTAAGTGTCTGACTGTTGATTTGGGCTCAAGTCATGACTTTGGTTCAGGCTTTGCACTAGACATGGAGCCTGCATGGAATTTTCTCTCTCCCTCTTCCCCAACACCTCGCCCCAACCCTCTCTGGCCGGGGGGTTGGGGGGGGTGTGGGGGTTGGGGGAGGGGGAGAATTTCACACTATGACCAAGTGGAACTTACCCCAGGAATGCAAGGTTGGTTATCCATACTACAAAAAGCCATTAATGTAATACATCATATCAATGAAAGAAGAAACAAAAATGACACAATTGTATCAGATGCAGAAAAAGCACTTGACAGAATCCAACATCTTTTCAAGATAAAAACACTCAACAAACTAGAAGTAGAAGGGAATTTTCTTTATCTGATAAAGAATCTCTGAAAAACCCATAGCTAACATCATACTTAATGGTGATCAGCTAGATGCTTTTTCCTCCAATTAGGAATAAAACAAAGATTTCATCTCTCTCCATTTCTATTTTTTTTTTTTTTTTTTTTTTTTTTTTTTTTAAAGATTTTATTCATTTATTTGACAGAGAGAGATCACAAGCAGGTAGAGAGGCACACAGAGAGAGAGGAGGAAGCAGGATCCCCACTGAGCAGAGAGCCTGATGCGGGGCTCGATCCCAGGACCCTGAGATCATGACCTGAGCCGAAGGCAGCGGCTTAACCACTGAGCCACCCAGGCGCCCCTCTCCATTTCTATTTAAACATTGTATTGGAGGTTCTAGTCACAGTGGTTAGGCAAAGAAAGTCTTACATAAAAGACATCTAGATTGGAACAGCGGAAGTAAAACTAACTCTACTCACAGATGACATGATCTTATATATAGAAGATCCTAAAGAATCCACTGAAAAACTATAAGAATGACATAAAAGCTCAGCAAGTTTGCAGGATATGCAATATACATTGCATGTTGAGCAATATACACAAATCAGTTGTATTTCTATATCCTTATAGTGAGCAATCTGAAAGTGAAAGGAAACAATTCAGTTTACAATAACATCAATAAGAATAAAATAATCAGGAATAAATTTAACAGAAGAAATGCAAATTTTATGGTTTGAAAAGTACAAAAACAGTGTTGAAATAAATTTAAGAAGATCTAAATGAGGGGCGCCTGGGTGGCTCAGTGGGTTAAGCCGCTGCCTTCGGCTCAGGTCATGATCTCAGGGTCCTGGGATCGAGTCCCGCATCGGGCTCTCTGCTCAGCAGGGAGCCTGCTTCCCTCTCTCTCTCTCTCTCTCTCTGCCTGCCTCTCCATCTACTTGTGATTTCTCTCTGTCAAATGAATAAATAAAATCTTAAAAAAAAAAATAAGAAGATCTAAATGATGGGAAAAACATCCCATGTTCGTGGATTGTATGGGTTAACGTTGTTAAGATGGCAATACCACTCACTGCCCAAACTGATAATTACATTCAGTACCATCCCCATCAGAATCGGAGCTGGCATTTTTGTAGAAATTGACAAGTGGATTATAAAATTTTTGTGCAATTATAAGGGACCCAGAATAGGCAAGTCAGTCTTGAAAAAGACCAACGCAGATCAGGGTGATGCAAGCACAAGTCAAGGAACACGGACTATAAGTCAAGGACACCACTAGATGAGGTGTAGAAAAGATTCTCCCCTAAAGCCTCCAGGTAGAGTGAAGCCCTGGTAATACCTCAATTTTGGACTTACTGCTTCCACAACTGTGAGTGACTAAATTACTGTTACCTTACATCACCTACCTTGTGATTAGTTGTTTCAGCACCCTGGGAAATTAATACTGAAGAAGACAGGATTTGGGCACAATTTCAGAATATCTCCCCATAAAATGCTCGGCATGAACAAAGGAGAAAAGCAATTACCAGGTGGAGGTGGAGATTCATATTAGTGTCACGTGGATGAAGGCATTAAAGAAAGAATGCCTTGTTGGATTCTTGCTGGAATTAACTATGAGGAACAGAGTATTGCAGGAATGTTGTAGCCTGATTGAAAGATTTCAGGATGAGAGAAAGCAGGGCATACTCATATTCCTTAAGTTGTGTAGTGTGCTTTAATTATAGACTGTATGTGAGAAAATGGCCGGAAATGAGGCTGGTAGGATAGGAAATGCTCAATAAATTATGAAGGGCTTTGAATGACATTTCTGACTTGGCCAATTCCCCTATCGTACCCTCTCATTACACTCTATCCTTTCTTAGTGGTACTTATATCTGCTGTGGTTTTACATTTATTTTTGTAATTATGTAATGGTTCTCTTTCTACCAGACACCAGACTGCAGAAGTTCAGGGGCCATGTCAGCTCACCATTGTATCTGTCTCCACGGCTCTTCTTGCTCTCCAGTTCATACTGTTGGACTTAGATTTTCTAAGGGAAATGATCAGTAACTGTTCACTGAATGGAAGAGTGAGTGCATGAATGAACCAAGAGCATAAAAGAATTGAACATTATCTTGAATTGTTGCCATGTGAGGAAGAACTGAGATGGAACATGCTAGTGCCGGTTAGGAAGCTGTATGGTAATATCGGAGGATGAGGAGGTATTGAAGTAAGGTAGTGACTTCATCTCTTTCACTGTAATCTTGAATTACAGATATTTTTATCATCATTTTACAAAGAAATGGAGATTCAAGGAAGTTAAATAATTTGCCCAAGATGTAACTAATCAGTAACAGGGCTGAGATTTAACCCAAGAACTGTCTGACATATTTTTTCCCCATTCACCAGGTTGAGGAATCCCATCTTCTGTATAAAAAGACTTCACTGAAGTATTGGGGAGGATCTTTTATTACAAATAGAAGCCAGATTTCTGTTCTGAAATTTTAGGGTATGGACATAGCAGCAATCAATATGAAGTATTTTTTACCCTCCTGTTTTTTTTTTTTTTTAAGGTTTTTATTTATTTATTTGACAGATCACAAGTAGGCAGAGAAGAAGGCAGAGAGAGAGAGAAGGAAGCAGGCTCCCTGCTGAGCAGAGAGCCCGATGCGGGACTTGATCCCAGGACCCCGGGATCATGGCCTGAGCCAAAGGCAGAGGCTTAACCCACTGAGCCACCCAGACACCCCATTTTTTTTAAGGTTCTTATTTTACCCTTCTGTTATTAAATACCCTTTGAAAGAGAGGAAGAGAGAGATTTTTCTTCGGTGAGTGTTACTAAGATTTAGGCACAGGCAGGGGCCTCTCCTCTACTTCCATAATAACAGTTCCATCTTCTCTTTTTATTTTTTTTTTTTTATTTTTATTTTTTTTTTTTTTAAAGATTTTATTTATTTATTTGACAGAGAGAAATCACAAGTAGATGGAGAGGCAGGCAGAGAGAGAGAGAGGAGGAAGCAGGCTCCCTGCCAAGCAGAGAGCCCGATGCGGGACTCGATCCCAGGACCGTGAGATCATGACCTGAGCCGAAGGCAGCGGCTTAACCCACTGAGCCACCCAGGCGCCCCCCATCTTCTCTTTTTAAAGCTTTTGTTTTATCATTGTCTATATAAAAGAAGTGACCAGTATTCTTAGATTTTAGATTAATTAAGCATTCAGGGGATTACTAATAAATCTTTTGAAAATCAGTGTTCAAGGAGAAAATGAATAAGAGGGTTTTAAGATGATTTTTCAATTTCTGACCGTGTTATTGGTGTGAATGGTAGTGTCATTCGCTAAGATGGAGAATATAAGAGTGAAAAATAGATCAGATGAACTGTGTTATTTTAGACATGGTGAGTTTGAGGCACCAGTTAAGTGAAAGTTGTGCATCAAGTCATCGGATAATGTACTCTGGAAGTCAGAGAGAGGATGGAGACTAGGACGTTGTTTCATCAGCAGGTAGATGGTGGTTGGTCATTGATGTGGGATCATACGGAAAAGAATAGGTTTAAGGATAAGACCCTTAGTACCATTAGTACTTATGTTGAAAATAAGGCCATGAAGTATATGAAGAAATTGCTGTTGATGGAATAGGATTGTGGTATTATAAAAGCCAAGGAAAATAGGAATTTCAAAAGGAGCGTTATTGAATAATGTAGAAAGGTAAAATAGGGTAAGGATGCTGGCTTTGTGGCAGAGATGTTTTCAGGGCTCTTAGAGCTGTTTCGCTAGTGTAATAAGAATAGAAATCAGAATGCAATGGGGTGAGGTGTGAGTGCATACTGAGGAAGGGGAAGTGGAGAGTTTTAGAGAATGTTTCCTAAAGTCGATCATAGAACATGTTAATAACACCATTTAAATTGTACGCTCTAATTTATTCAAATATATTTACATAAACATGTTATATAATACAATAGCTACATTCTAAAATACATACGGATTAGAAATTGAAAATAATGAGGTAGGTAGAAGTAATAGGATTTTTTGCAATGACCCAGTGGAGAAGTTGGCAAATACTATATCTAAAGAACAAATACGATAGTGGCAGGATTGTCAAAAGTAACCATTAGGGCTCTGAAAATGAATTGGTGGCAAACATTAAATTGAGAAGCTTTAACTCATGAAAATCTTTTGAATTTGTGTTAAGAATAATGAGAGGCTTTGGCCTTTTGCCTGAGCCCCTAAAGCCTTTCCTCTCCCTCCCCCAGGGAAAGCATAATGTTACTAAGACTGGGCTGGCCTTAAATCCAGAGGCAGCTGATGTGATCTGGAAAAGACAAAACAAAACAAACAAAACCAGAAAACACCAAAAACCCTCATGCCTAGTTGTGTTGTCAGTAAAAATAGCAAGTTTGGTAGGAAACGAATGTGGAAGGCTCGGAGCTTTGCTAGCTAGAGGTTGTGCAGGATGCAGAATGGTTAACTAGCCAGAAATTTAGTAGGAGATCTTGTTAATGAGAGAACCACAACAGGGTAAGGTAAGTTCTTCATTCACATCTAGTTTACAGGGGGGTTGGTATTTGCTTGGAAGTCCTGAGAAAGCCCAGCGAAGAATAAAAGCCGAGGCCAACATTGAAACTGTCTGAACCTTGAATGCCCTCCTGCACTCTTGTCTTGTCTGCACTCTTGTCAGCAGATTTGTCACTAATCAGTGTAGACACAAGGATGACTTTAAGAAGGCCATACTAAAGAATAAAAATAAGACTTTTTTTCAAAGATTTTATTTATTTATTTGACAGACAGAGATCACAAGTAGACAGAGAAGCAGGCAGAAAGAGAGGAGGAAGCAGGCTCCCCGCTGAGCAGAGAGCCCGATGTGGGGCTTGATCCCAGGACCCTGGGATCATGACCTGAGCTGAAGGCAGAGGCTTTAACCCACTGAGCCACCCAGGTGCCCCAAGAATTTTTTTTTTTTTTTTAATTTAGCAGAAAAATCAATGGCTTCATACCACAGGGAGACGGATTCTCAAATTATTTCCAAGAAGGTTACTAAAAAAACAAGCAAACAAACAAAACAAAAGCAGCAACAACAACAGTCCTCAGGGGAAAAATCATAATCCAGAATTGGATAAACTTATTATCTATAATATTCAGTTTTATTAAAAATAACAGCAACAACAACAAACACTCTAGATGTTGAAGAAAAAACCCAGGAACATGTGATCCCTATGCAGGAAGAAAAGTAGCCAATAGAAACTTCCTCTGAGGGGCGCCTGGGTGGCTCAGTCAGTTGGACGGCTGCCTTAGGCTCAGGTTATGATCACAGGGTCCTGGGATTGAGACCTGCATCGGGCTCTCTGCTCAGCAGGGAGCCTGCTTCCCTTCCTCTCTCTCTCTGCCTGCTAGTGATCTCTCTCTCTCTGTGTCAAATAAATAAATAAACAAATAAATAAATCTCTTAAAAAAAAAAAAAAAAGAAACTTCCTCTGAGTAGGTCTAGATGTTATTTTTAGCAAAAACTTCATGGCAATTGTTATACATTTGTTCAGACAATTAAAAGAAACCATATCTAAGTGGAAAATATGACAGTGAATCAACAACTAGGGAATCTCAGTAAGGAAGTGGAAATGATAAAAAAGAACAAAATGGAAATTCTAGAGTTGAGAAGTACAGTAAATGAAATGAAAAATTAACTAGGTGTGTTCAGTAGCAGATTTTAGGTGGCAGAAGAATGAACCAGCAAACTTGAAATATTAATAGTGAAAAATCCAATCTGAAGAACAGAGAAAAAGTCACTGAAGAAAAATAATCAGTGCCTTGGAGACCTGTGGGACAAGATCAGGTGTACCAGTATATTTGTAATGGGAATCCCAGAAGGAGAAGAAAGAGGGAAAGGGACAGAAAAAAATACTTGAAGAAATGATGACCAAGAACTTCTGAAATGTATAAAAAACAATAATTTACAGTTTCAAGAAGCTCAGTGAATCTTGTTGGATGAACCCAGAAGAGATCCACATAGACACGCTTTGCCAATTTGCTGAAAGGCAAAGACAGAATCTTGAAAGTAGCAAGAGAAAAATGACTCATCATATACAGGGCAGCGACGGTATGACTTACAGCTGAGTTCTCATGAGAAAAAAATGGAGGCCAAAGGCAGTAGACTGACATATTTAAAATGCTGAGAAAAAAAAACAAAACAAAACCCCATGAACCATAAATTCTGTATCTAGCGAAACTATCCTTTAAAATGAAGGTGAAATAAACACATTCCCAAGTAACCAAAGACAGAGAATTTCTTATAAGCATACCTGCTATACAGGGAAGGAAATGCTCAAGCTGAAAGGAAATGACACAAAATGGTAACTTAAATCCATAGGAGGAAATAAAGAAAATCAGAAAAGATGAATATGTAGGAAGTAAAAGCCAAGATAAATATACTTTTTCCTCTTTTCTTCTCTTATCTTCTTTAAAAGACAAAAAGAGCTTCATGAACTATTTATAACACTTTATTTCTCCATTTCTCACATACATTGATGCAACCTAAGTACTATGGAAGTACTAAGGAAGGTTGAGGAAATGGAGTTATATTGGAATAAGGTTGCTATATTTTACCAGAATCAAGTCCATGTTAGTTGGAAGTAGATTGTGATAAATTAAGGTGCACATTGTAATCCCTGGAGCAACCACTAAGATAAAATCAGCATCCTTAGGAGGTCAGGTATATAAATGAAATGTATAAAAAACAATAATTTACAAGTTTCTTGATAAACTTGGCTATGGTGAGAAGGGAAGAGAGAGAGTCAGTAACTAAAAGGGGCATTGGTTGAATGTGTGTTTTCTTTCTTTTTTTTTCTTTTTAAAGATTTATTTATTTGAGAGAGAAAGAGAATGGGGTGGGGGAGGGGAAGGGCAGAGGGAGAAAGAAAGGATCTCAAGCAGACTCCCTGCTGAGCATAGAGCCCGACAAGGGACAAGGGGCTCCATCTCACGATCCCAAGATCATGACCTGAGCTGAAATCAGGAGTTGGGACGCTTAACTGACTGAGCCACCCAGGCGCCCCTGTTGTCTTTTTATTATATATTTGACTTTGTAGTTTATTTTGAGAGGAAGGAACAAGTAGAGCCAGAAGAATTGTAGATTTGAGGGCGGGAGAGAGATCTCATGGGGGCATTCCTCGAGGAGGTGTTGAAGGCTGGTAAGTTTGTAGAAGTATTTGTGTAAGGTTGACGTTTGGGGGATTAAAGTTTAGAGTCTGACTACCTAATATCTAGTGTTTGAAAAGTAGGATAACAGTTTGTATGCTGAGGTGAGATTGTGGAATAGCAGGTAAAGGGAATGAAGGGAGAAGGTGATAAGGGGACTCGATGAAGGACCGACAGGCAACATGGGTAGGTTAGCAGTTGTTAGAAATTGTTAACTTTATTGGGACTCCACTTGGGGCTTTTTCATGGGTTGTTTAGTTAGCAGTACTTGACAGGTTTCTTATCCAACTGAAAAACATGGTCCAGAATTTTGCAAGGTTGCTCAAGGTGTTGAGTCATGGTGCTTGGAAGTTTCTGCTCTAGGTGTAGAGCCGGGAACTTTAGCCTAATGTTGGCAGATTACGACACAAATCTGTTTGGGGCAGTAGTTGGCTGCTTGATTCCAAACTCTATTTGGTAGTACTCTTAACGCTTTGTGGCAGTCGCGCTGTATCTAGAATATTATCTTCTGTTTTGAGTACTGTATTGTATGAGGGACACCAACAGTAGAAACGTGATTAAAGATGGCAAACAGTATTTGCAATTGTTGGAGCAAGGAGTGGGTTAGAGAAGTCTAGAGGAAGTAATGGTTGAGCACAATTTTCAAGTAGGAGAGGTTTGATGAGTAGAAATCAGTTTTCCAAAGGGGTAGCATAGTCAAGACTTTAAGGTGTGAAACAGCTTTGTATATTTAGGGAACTATAGCTAGTTTTTAAAGAGGGTTAAGGGATGTGCTGGTGGTTTTTGAATTATTACAGAAATTCTAAGGGTTCTTTGGAAATGTCTAAGATGGCTTCTCTGAGAAAGTAGATACATTAGGCCAGGCTTGGAGGTCATGTTTTCCTCACATTGTATTCAGCCACTCCTCATTTTTCCCTCCTGTTCAACAAGAGCATAGCATCTCTGCTTTGAAACCTAATATGCTTATTGGATTTCCACATAAGATTTCACTGCAATTTCATCCACTCTTAGATGATAGTGAGCCATAGAAGGACTTTAAGGAAGGGTCATGACCATCCTAGTTAGGTTTTAGAAAGGGCACATTAGAGCCAAAACAAGTATGTATTTAAGGGTGATGAGACTAGAGCCCGGGAGAGCTCTTAGGAGGCTGCTGGTGATAAGACAGATGACAGCTGGGGAGTATCTGATAAATAGTGGCAATGGGGCAGAGAAAATGGATTAGAAGTGACTTAAACAGAGCAGCATGTTTAGTCTTTAAGAACATGGATAGCCTGTGGACTCTGAGAAACAAACTGACGGTTTTGGAGGGGATGAGGGTGGAGGGCTGGGTAAGTCCGGTGGTAGGTATTAAGGAGGGCATGAATTGCATGGAGCACTGGGTGTGGTGCAGAAACAATGATTCTTGGAACACTGAAAAAATAAAATAAAATTTCAAAAAACAAAACAAAACAAAAGAACATGGATAGAGTCAGACTGCTGTGATTCAAATCCTCATTCTTCCGCTTACAGCCTTGGTAACCTTGAGCAAGTTTTTTAACCCCACTCTCTTAGTGTCCTCATCTTTAAAATGAATAATAATAGTGATGATGACAATGATGACGATGATATTGCTTATCTCAAAGGTTGTTATAAAGATTGTGTGAGTGTTTTTAAAGTGCTTAGGGTGGGGGCGCCTGGGTGACTCAGTGGGTTAAGCGTCTGCCTTTGGCTCAGGTCATGATCCCAGGGTCCTGGGATCGAGCCCCTCATCGGGCTCTCTGATCAGCGGAGAGCCTGCTTCCCCCTCTCCCTCTGCCTGCTCCCCCTGCTGTGCTTTCTCTCTGTCAAATAACTAACTAACTAAATAAATAAATAAATAAAATCTTTAAAAAAATAAAGTGCTTACTCTGTGCAGAGACTCGTACAGCATGTTCATAGCAGCATTACCTGTAGTAGTGACAAAGTTGAAGTAAGTCACATTTCCAACTGCTGAATGGATGAATAAAATGCAAATAGAGCTCTGCAGGGGAATAGTATTATGTAGTAAAGAGGATGAAGTACTGATACAAACTACAGCATGGATACCAAGGATCACATGTTATGTGATTCCATTTATATGGAATGTCCAAAAAAGGCAAGGCTGTAGAGACAGAAAACAGATTCATGGTCACCAGGAGATGGGGGTGGGGAGAGCTAGGATTAATTGCTTATTAGTAGAGCATTTATGTTTGGGATGATGGAAATGCTCTGGAGAGATTAGATCATGATAATGATTGCCCAATATAGTGGATATATTGAGACTACTGAAGTGTACACTTTAAAGTAGTTAATTTTATGTCTTGTTAATTATATTTCACTTTAAAAGTTTTTTTTTTTAAAGATTTTATTTATTTTTTTGACAGAGAGAGACCACAAGTAGGCAGGAGGCAGGCAGAGAGAGAGGGGGAAGCAGGCTCCCTGCCGAGCAGAGAGCCCGATGTGGGGCTTGATCCAAGACCCTGGGATCATGACCTGAGCCGAAAGCAGAGGATTAACCCACTGAGCCACCCAGGCGCCCCACTTTAAAAGTTTTTTTAAAAAATTTAAATGCTTAGAATATGACCCGCTGTGTAGTAAGCTCTCACTGGTAGCAGTAATTCGTTAGCAACTGGAATGTTACAGGTTCCTCTCCTTGAATGCCTCCAGCTGAACATGCACATGTGACCTGGTCTCCGTCACATCACTCTGTGAGAATTAGGATTTGGGAAACCGAAGTGAGTACGTTGATGCTCCTACTGCTTGCTGTTCCCTAACTACTGAAGTCCTTTGTCTCTGGCCGGGGTGGGGGGGTGTCTCATGTCTCCTGCCAACATTCATGCATCTGTGGCACAGTAAGTTGTTGAATTCTGGTGAAGTCTCAGATTCTCTCAGTACTTGACAAAGAGCAAGGGGGAGTTTTGTTAATGTTTAAATTTGAGACTTGATCATCGGTGAGGTTAAGGACACAGTAGTGAGCTGGTCTGTCACTGATCCAGGAGGGAGAGTCTGTGGCTGCATCGTGAATAGGAGTCTCTAGAGCTGTGAACGCGGCTACCAGGAACTGGTTGCTCAGAGGGGGCAGAAGAAGGTAGAGGACGTATGTGGCTGTAGGTGGATTTTTGGGTGCAAGAATATGAAGTAAAAGTACGTCTCCTTCTGTCTGATTTTCTACTTGAAGTAGGAGGCCATTTCAGCACCTGTGGGCTAAGCGTGAAAGGATAAGGACCTGGATGCATGTGGGGAAGGTGACATAAGCTACTTGGGGGAGCGAAAGAGGGAGTGATTAAGGACAGCTAAGAGAGCTGACAAAAGGCCCAGCAGTGGGAAACCATAAACTTATTGTTCCATTATATGGGATCTAATGCTTTCTTTCTCCAGTAGTCCTTGACAGCCTGTGGGTCAGTGGGGTAAGAAGGAGAGTTGAATCGATCAAGGGGCGGGGGTTTAGAGGACATGTGCAGAAGAAGAAAGGCCATTGGCAAAGGAATTGAAGCCACTGGCAATAAAGTAATTAATGTTGGCTCATCTGGCGTGGGCTGAATGGGGGATGAGGGCAAGTGAGATCAGGATGAATGATCCTGAGTTGTAGGAACTGAAAAAGTTTGAGGTGTAGAGGGAATTGGAAAGGGAGTGTGTTGGGCAGAAGAGGATCAGAGGGTCCAAAGTCCGAGGTTGCACCGCTTGGTGCAGTAACCACCGGCCACAGTTTGCTGTTGTGCATTTGTAATGGAGGCAGTACCAAGGAGGAACTGAATTTTGAATCTTGTTTAATTTACAAGTAATTTTAAAAACAGTCAGTGTGCCTTTAGAGTTTTAGGCCAGCTGAGAGACTTAGCTACTTACAAAGGTAAAGCCCACATCACGTTTGGCACCAAATACAAGTTTGGAAATTTCCCCAAACGACCCTCACCTTTGATAATTTGACATAAAAACTCACAGAAGTCCTGGAAAGCTATACTACTCACAGTTGTGGTTTATTACAGGGGAAGGATACAAATTAAAATCAGCGAAGGGAAGAAATACAAGAGTCCATGAGAAGTACCAAACAGAGCTTTTATTTTCGTCTCCCTGGGAGCTCAGGCAATCATCTGTGCTCAGAGCTTCAAGGGCACGACCGAATGATTGCTGTATGCTTTATCTCTGTCTCTGGGTCCTCTGGTATTACGTGACCCCAAACTCCCAGCTTAAGCCACATTGTTGGTCTTTCTAGTGTGGCCAGTCTCTACCCTAAGACTAGATGAGTATGGCCTGCTAAATCTTCCTGTTAGACTAGCAGGCATGATCCAAGCCCACAAGGGGAACAGACACACTCCTGTCACTCACGTAACATTCCAAGGGCTCAGAGATTACCTCTCAGAAACCAAGGGAAAAGGCCAGATCTTCTCTTTGGGCAAGGCCAAATTCTTTATCACACACAGAGTAAAATCCTTTTTCGTTAAACACAACTCCTCTTTTGCCAAAATTACATTTTATCTAGACTACAGATAATTTCATGTCTTAAATATGATAGGCTGTAAAATACACACTGGGATTTGTAGTAACAGCTCGGTGCTGGTATTTGTCTTGATTATATATTATAATGATTGGATTGGGACTGATGCATTAACTTAAATAAATTATAAAAATTCATTTTGAAATGAGTGATACTTTTTACTTTTTAATGTGACTACTAGAAAATGTTAAATTATGTATGTAAGTGGCTCACATTTTATTTCTATTCAACCTTGCTGATCTAGAAGGTTATGTTAAGAAAGAGGTTGGCATACTATTAAATTTAATATTTCAGAGGTAGAAAAATGTCAAGCAAAGGCAAGTTCAAGTTGTGGCTACAGGAATAGTTGCTGAACTTTGGTGGAGTTACAGGCCACTGGAGATAAAGAAGGTTCAAGAAATCGTGAGGCTAAATTATCTAAAGATTATCTCGTGGTTGTTGACATTTCCCAAGTGACTAGCAGAATCCGGATGGAGCGGTAGACTGTGACATAGGTTTCAGTGTCTTTGATAAATGTGAAGGCAAGAGCAGAGAAGGGTGTCTACTAGACACCCTTGCATATACCTTGGTGGAGTGAAGCTAGCGCGTGGACTTAGACAACTTTGCATTATTTCCTAATTCCTCAGGGAATATTGTCCTTTTTTTTTTTTTTTTTTTCCTTCCATGAAACCTGTAAAGGAATTGTTGGCCTCAGAGGAGTCGGTTGGAAGAGGTGTGAGAATACAAGATACAAAAACCCTGCTACGCATTGCTACTCCACTGTCATGACCCTTCTCAAACATTATGCTTTCTGTGAACTCTTGCCTGATTTGGCTACAGAGCTGAATGCCTTTTTCATTCTTCCTTTGAACATAGCTCTACTATAAAACCATTTGTAGTTAAGTTTTTCTTTCTCTCAACCCCCATCCGCCCCTTTTTGGTGTATGTATATTTCTGAGTCTGTCATTTACTGACACTAGACTAAATAATTAAGACAGTAGTCTCTGAATGTAGCATTATTCTTGTGGTGGTTCTTCAGCCAGCTCCTCCTCATCTTCCTGACGTCTACATTTTGGAGTACTCCTTGGCTCATTCCTGGGACCTCTTCTATTTTCTATGCCCATCTACTCCCTAGTTGATTTCGTATGACCCACTAAACTTTTCGCTTCTGAATTTTAAATCTCCAGCCTGACCTGTTCTCTGAACTCTAGATTTACATATCCACGTGTTTACTTGACATCTCCACTTGGATGTCTAATAGACCTCTCAGTCTTAACATACGCAAACTGATATCCATTTACCAACTATTTTTTTAAAAATATGTATGTATGTATTTATTTTTTTTTTTCAGTGTTCCAAGATTCATTGTTTATGCACCACACCCAGTGCTCCATGCATTACGTGCCCTCCTTAATTCCTACCACCAGGCTCACCCATCCTTCCCCTTCCAAAATCCTCAGTTTATTTCTCAGAGTCCACAGTCTCTCATGCTTCGTCTCCCAATCTGATTTCCCCCTATTCACTTTTTCTTCTTTTCTTCTTTTCCTTCTCCTAATGTCCTCTGTGTTATTCCTTATGCTCCACAAGTAAGTGAAACCATAAGATAATTGACCCTCTCTGCTTGATTTACTTCACTTCGAATAATCTCTTCCAGCCCCATCCATGTTGATACAAAAGTGGGGTATTCATCCTTTCTGATGGCTGCATTACATTCCACTATATATATGGACCATATCTTTTTTATGCATTCATCTGTTGAAGGGCATCTTGATTCTTTCCACAGTTTGGTGACCGTGGCCATTGCTGCTATGAACATTGGGGTACAGATGGCCCTTCTTTTCACTACATCTGTATCTTTGGGGTAAATATCCAGTAGTGCAATTGCAGGGTCATAAGGTAGCTCTATTTTTAATTTCTTAAGGAATCTCCACACTGTTTTCAAAAGCGGCTGCACCAACTTGCATTCCCACCAAGAGTGTAAGAGGGTTCCCCCTTTCTCCACATCCTCTCTAACACTTGTTGTTTATTGTCTTGTTGATTTTGGCCATTCTAACTGGTGTAAGGTGGTATCTCAATGTGGTTTTGATTTAAATCTCCCCGATGGCTAATGATGAAGAACATTTTTTCATGTGTGTTAGCCATTTGTATGTCTTCTTTGGAGAAGTGTCTGTTCATGTCTTCTGCCTATTTTTTGATGTGATTATCTGTTTTTTGAGTGTTGAGTTTGAGGAGTTCTTCATAGATCTTGGATATCAGCCCTTTGTCTATACTGTCATTTGCATATATCTTCTCCCATTCCGTGAGTTGCCTCTTTGTTTTGTTGACTGTTTTATTGACTTTTGTTTGTTGACTGTATAGAAGCCTTTTATCTTGATGAAGTCCCAAAAGTTTATTTTTGTTTTTGTTTCCTTTGCCTTTGGAGACATATCTTGAAAGAAATTTCTGTGGCCAGTGTCAAAGAGGTTATTGCTATATTCTCCACTAGGATTTTGGTAGATTCCTGCCTCATATTGAGGTCTTTTATCCATTTTGAGTTTATCCTTGTGTATAGTGTAAGAGAATGGTCAAGTTTCATTCTTCTATACATAGCTGTCCAATTTTCCCAGCACCATTTATTGAAGAGACTATCTTTTTTCCACTGGATATTTTTTCCTGCTTTGTCAAAGATTATTTGACATAGAGTTGCAGGTCCATATCTGGAGTCTTTACTCTGTTCCACAGGTTTATGTGTCTGTTTTTGTGCCAGTACTATGCTGTCTTGGTGATCACAGCTTTGTAGTAAAGCTTGAAATCAGGCAACATGATGCTCCAGTTTTGTTTTTCTTTTTCAACATTTCCTTAGCGATTTGGGGTCTTTTCTAGTTCCATACAAATGTTAGGATTGTTTGTTCGAGCACTTTGAAAAATGCTGGTGGAGTTTTCATCAGGATGGCATTGAAAGTATAGATTTCTCTGGGCAGCATAGACATTTTAACAATGTTTATTCTTCCAATCCATGAGCATGGAATGCTTTTCCATAAGAGTGTCTTCTTTAATTTCTTTCATGAGTGTTCTGTAGTTCCTTGAGTACAGATCCTTTACCTCTTTGGTTAGGTTTATTCCCGGGTATCTTAATGGTTCTTGGTACTATAATAAATGGAATTGATTCTCTAATTTCCCTTTCTATATTTTCATCATTAGCGTATAAGATACAACTGATTTCTGGGCATTGATTTTGTATCCTGCCACATTACTGAATTGCTGTGTGAGTTCTAGTAGTTTGGGAATGGAGTCTTTTGTGTTTTCTATATAAAGTATCATGTCATCTGTGAAGAGAGAGAGTTTGACGTCTTTACCAGTTTGAATACCTTTTATTTCTTTTTGTTTTCTGATTGCTGTTGCTTGGACTTCTAGTACTATGTTGAACAACAGTGGTGAGAGTGGGCATCCTTGCTGTGTTGCTGATCTCAAAGGAAGGCTGTCAGCTTTTCCCCCTTGAGAATGATATTTGCTGTGGGTTTTTCATAGATAGATTTTATGAAGTTAAGGAATGTTCGTTCCCTCTATCCCTATACTTTGAAGAGTTTTAATCTGGTTTTTTGTCAAATGCTTTTTCTGCATCAATTGAGAAGACCATGTGGTTCTTTTCTCTTATTGATTTGTATTATCACATTGATTGATTTGCAAATGTTGAACCACCCTTGAATCCCAGGGATAAATCCCACCTGGTCAGTACTGTTGGATCCTGTTTCCTAGGATCTTGCTGAGAATTTTGGCATCCATATTCATCAGGGATGTTGGTCTGAAGTTCTCCTTTTTAATGGGGTCATTGCCTGATTTGAGGATCAGGGTAATGCTGGCTTCATGGGAAGAGTCTGGAAGTCTTCCTTCTGTTTCTATATATATATATATATTTTTTTTTTTTTTTTTTAAGATTTAGAGATCTCTAAAGATTTAGAGATCACAGAGATCTCAGGTAGGCAGAGAGGCAGGCAGTGAGAGAGGAAAGGAAGCAGGCTCCCTGCTGCACAGAGAGCCGATGTGGGGCTTGATCCCAGGATCCTGCGATCACGACCTGAGCCGAAGGCAGAGGCTTTAACCCACAGAGCCCCCAGGTGCCCCTGTTTCTATTTTTTGAAACAGCTTCAGCAGAATAGGTGTTAATTTATTCTTTGAATGTTTGGTAGAATTCCCCAGGGAATCTGTCAGGTTCTGGGCTCTTGTTTTTTGGGAGGTTTTTGATGACTGCTTCAATCTCATTACTAGATATTGGTCTATTCAGGTTGTCAGTTTCTTCCTGTTTCAGTCGTGGAAGTTTATAGGTTTCCGGGAATGCATCCGTTTCTTCTAGGTTGCTTAACTTATTGACATATAACTGTTGATAATAATTTCTGATGATTGTTTCTGTTTACTTGGTGTTAGTCACAATCTCTCCCCTTTCATTCATAATTCTATTAATTTAGGTCCTCTCTCTATTCTTTTGGATTAGTGTGGCCATTGGTTTATCGATCTTACTAATTCTTTCAAAGAACCAGCTTCTAGTTTCATTGATGTGTTCTACTGTATCTCTAGTTTCTAGCTCATTGATCTCTGCTCTAATCTTGATTATTTCCCTTCTTGTGCATGGGGTTGGCTTAATATGTTGTTGGTTTTCCAGTTCTATAAGGTGTAAAGAGAGCTGATGTATTTGGGGTTTTTCAATTTTTTTGAGTGAGGCTTGGATGACTATGTATTTCCCCTTAGACCACCTTTGCTGTATCCCATAGGTTTTGGACCAATGTGTCTTCATTCTCATTGGTTTCCATGAATTGTTGAAGTTCTTCTTTGATTTCCTGGTTGATCCAAACATTCTTGAGCAGGATGGTCTTTAGCTTCCAAGTGTTTGAATTCCTTCCAAACTTTTTCTTGTGGTCAAGTTCCAGTTCCAAAGCATTGTGATCTGAGAATATGCAGGGAATAATCTCAATCTTTTGGTATTGGTTGAGCCCTGATTTGTGACCCAGTATGTGGTCTATTCTGGAGAAAGTTCCATGTGCGCACAAGAAGAATGAATATTCTGTTGTTTTAGGGTAGAATGTTCTGTATGTATCTATGAAGTCCATCTGGTCCAATGTGTCATTCAGAGCTCTCATTTCTCTATTGATTTTCTGCTTGGATGATCTATTACTGAGAGTGGTGCGTTAAGATCCCCTACAATTGATGTATTCATATCAATAGGACTCTTTATTTTAACAGTTGGCTTAGGTATTTGGCTGCTCCCATATTGGGAGCATAAATATTTACAATTGTTAGATCTTCTTGGTGGATAGACCCTTTAAGAATGACGTAGTGTCCTTCTGTATCTCTGACTACAGTGTTCAGCTTAATATCTAATTTATCTGACATGAGAATCCCCACCCCAGCTTTCTTTTGAGACCCATTGATGCTTCTCCATCCCTTCACTTTCAGTCTGGATGTATCTTTAGGTTCCAGGTGTGTCTCTTGTAGACAGCATATGGATGGGTCCTGTCATTTTATCCAGTCTGCAACCCTGTGCTGTTTTGTTGGAGCATTTAGGCTGTTCACATTGAGAGTAATTATTGAAAGATAAGTTTTTATTGACATCATGTTGCCTATGAAGTCCTTGTTTCTATACATTGTCTCTATAAATTTCTGTTCTTTGTCACTCTTGGGTTCTTTTTTCTTTTATAAAACCCCCCTTAATATTTCTTGTATTGCTGGCTTGGTGGTCACATACTCTTTTAAACCTTGCTGGTCTTGGAAGCTCTTTATCTCTCCACCCATTTTGAATGTCAGCCTTGCTGGTTAAAATATTCTTGGCTGAATTTTCTTCTCATTTAATGCCCTGAATATGTCTGGCCAGCCCTTTCTGGCTTGTCAGGTTTCTGTGGATGGGTCTGATGTTATTCTGATGGACCTTCCTCTGTATATAAGGAATCTTTTCCCTCTACCTGAACTCAGAAGCTCTTGTCTAAAATTATGATTCATGAGTTTCACAATCAAGTGTCTGGAGGTCTTTCTAGATTTGTTGGTCTTAGGGGGTGTCCTTTCTGCATCTAGGACAAGAACACTTGTTCCATTCCACAGATTGGGGAGATTTTCATCCAGAATTTGTTCAACTATATCTTTTAGTTTTCTCTCTTTCTCCACCCCCTCAGGGATCCCAATAATTCTGACGCTGGAACATTTCATGGCATCATTTATTTCCCTACTTGTGTTTTCATGGTTTCTAAGCTGTTTGTTCCAGGCTTCCCCTTGATCCTTCTTTTCTATCAGTGTGTCTTCTAGATCACTAATTCTGTCTTTTGCCTCAGTTACCCTAGCCGTTAGAGTATTTAGATTAGATTGGATCTCATTGATAGCATTTTTAACTTTTGCCAGATCGGCTCTCACTTCCACCCTTAGAGATTCTATATTGTCACTATGGTCTTCTCCAACCCAGCCATTGCCTGGATAATTGTTACCCTGAATTCCCTTTCCGACATACTGTCTATGTCCATATCCAAGAGTTCTGTGGCAAAGGGCACTGTCTCTGAATTTTTCCTCTGTTGAGTATTCCTCCTCCTAGTCATTTTGGTGAGAGGTGGTTGAGGGGATGTATAGCTGAATATATCAGCCATGATCCAGGCAAGGTGCACCCTACAGAAGCAGAGACGTCAGAGCAGAAACCAAGTCAGGAATCAGTGCGTGGGTGGGGACCTGAACTGTCACCGATGAGTTGCTGGATATGCGGTGTGGACAATGCTCAGAGCTCACGTCTCTTGGTGGGGGCAGGGGCAGTCATAGAGGGGCTCTTTTGAGATGGATTTACCTCCAGAAACTCTATCAGACTCCCCCTCCCCATTTACCTACTTTCTTTTCTCACCAGTCTTCCACATCTCAATAATGGTAACTCCATTCATCCAGTTGCTCACATCAAAAACATCTCTAGGGTCACACTTAATTTTTCTTTGCTCACATCTTGTGCCAAAACTATCAGTAAATCTTGGTGACTCTACCTTCAGACTGCAGGCTGAATTCAGTCACCATTTCTATGAGTGCCAACCTGGTCTAGGTCATAGTCATCTGCTGTGATTGTTGTAGTAGACTTTAACCAGTGTCCCTAAGTCTAATGTGATTCTGCTATTGCAGTGAGAGTGATTCTTTAAAAAATGAAAGTGAAATCTTTCCACTTGGCCATTTCTGTTGTCTTTCCCATCTATTTAGAATAATGCATGTTCCTTTATGTGGTCAGTGAAACTCTCTATACTCTGGTCTCCAGCTGCATCTCTGACCTCTGCTCCCAGAACTGTGCCCTTTTTCACACTGGCCTTTATTTTTTGTTCCTTAAACTCTCTGGTGTGTTCTCGCATTAAGTCCTTCATATATTCTATTCCTTCTTCCTGAAATACCCTTTCCCCAGATACGTACACTGCTCTCCCATTTCTTTCAGCTCTCTTATAAAATGTTACCTTATTAGCTAGATCTCTGCCAGCCATGCTATCTAAAATCTCACTTTTTCTGCTGACCCACTGCTCTGTATCTCCTTTCTTGCTTTATTTTCCTTCTTGGTTCTTATCAACAAGGACCATATATGAGATTAAACTTTGTACATTTTGAGCCTTGCTAAATCTCTAGTACTTAGAATAGTGCTCGCAGAGGATACCTGCTTAGTCAATATTTATTGATCAGTTGGATGAAAGACTAAGTGACTGAAAGAATGTCACTAGATTGCAGATTGTAGCATTCGAATTCTATGCATCGGCGTCTTCATTGCTTCACACAGTGTCTAACATACAGTAAGCACTCAGTATAAATGATTTCATTGTGTTGCAAAGAAGTATAATCAAGTCAAAATGGAATTTTCTTGTTATTTCATAACACATTTTAGTTAACGAGTTTTTGATGTGGGAAAAAAATATCTTTTTGTTTTCTGGATGACTGCGGAGAAAGATATTGAAGATTATGAATTCTAAGAAGTTTAATAGGCTCCAGTAAGTGGTCATTGAATGAATATTTATTACTCATTGATTTGATTTGTTGAAACGATTATTGGATACTATTCAGAACTATATTACAAATGGGCAGCTGTGACAGTGTGGGTGTGTTTAATTTTACAAACAGAATGGAGAAACTGGTTAGTTTGGCAAACCACTAAACTCATAATTTAAAACTTCCACAGTATGATTTCTTTAGATATATATCCCCAAACTTCCTATTTGAGACCATGAAGTCATAAATCCAGTATTTTATCAAGAGAAGTTTCCTGAATACCAGGCAGAACTCAGGGGCATTCATAATAAAATATTAACAGCAGTTTGTTGAAGTGTGTATGATTTATTATGGACATTCTTGGCACCTTAAAAATAACACTTCCTAATGGTGCCAACATGTATGGAACCTAGAACTTCTCAGAAAGCCATCTATTTATGCTGCAGGACACTCAGAGACTGACCAGTTGGGCAGAGCATAGGAGAGACTGACTTGTATGACCATGCCTACCAGATGTTATGTGTTTTTTTATGTGTTATCTTAGGACCTTCTACTTGTTTGAGAACACTATCACATTTGTTTATTTGAACACACTGCTACAAGCTGGGTTTGTGTTTTGTTTATAACTTGTTTTTAATATTTAATCCTTATGACCTTCTATATATCTTTACAACTAAAATACTATTTACCCACCGAATTATTTACTCCCTTTGGCTATAAAAACTAGCAGTTTTCTAACGCTTTGCTGACAGAAGCAAATAACTATCTCCCTGAACTTTGTTTAATCACTCTGAGTTAAGACATTTAACTTCTGTCTCCTCCCCAATTAATTTTCCGTTCATTCTTCTTCATTTGGGGGTTTTGTTTTATTAATATCAGCCATGACTTTAGCATTTATGTTTGCAACCTGCCCCAGATGGATGAAGAAGCCACCTTTGCTTCTTGCCTCAAAACGTAGTTTGATGACCTTACTTTACTGGTAAACATCCATTCACGGTTGCGTGATCGCCAGGCCCATTCTACCATTATACAAAAATAAGTGCCCCCAAGAATTAGCAAAATATTTTTGCTGCTTTTAATATATGCAAGTCCCAAAGGAATATGTTTGCCTGGCTCCTTTATTAATATTTTTTTCTGAGGGTTTTTTGAACTGTTTTTTTCCTGACCTTTGGAAAATGCAGTTTCTCTGATAAAGTGAAACTACTAGAAAAATTAAGAATATTTTAATCATAATATTTAGAAATTAACTTTTTATATAAGGAGAGTTTTTAATCACATAATATGGAATTAGTGCATTATATTTTGGTGTGCTTTCAAACTTTGATGTTCTGAAGATATTTTCTGGTCTGGTGTGTGTGTGTGTAAGAGAGAGATTGAGATTGATCCCACTTTTATTTATTTATTTTTTAGAGAGGGAGAGCACAGTGGGAGAGGAGGGACACAGAGAGAGGAAGAGAGAAAATATCAGACAGCTTCCATGTTCTGAGCCAAAATCAAGGGTCGGATGCTTAGCTAACTGAGTCGTCCGGGCTTCCTTGACTGATTCCATTTTTAAAGCCATTATGGTGAAATATGCATAACATACAGTATACCGTTGCAATCATTCTAAGCGTGCAGTTCAGCGGCATTAATTATGTTCATGTCATTGTGCTACCATCATCACCGTCCATTCACAGAACTCTTTTTGTCTTGCAAGACTCAAAGTCAGTGTCTGTTAAACACTAACTTTACATTTACCCATTTCCTGGCCCTTGGCATCCCCATTCTGTGTTCTGTCCATATGAATTTGACTATCCTAGGTAGTTCCAACAAGTGGAATCATACAGTATTTGTCCTTCTGTGACTGGCTTGTTGCACTCTGCATGATGTCCTAAAGGTTCATCCATGTTGTTGTATGTGTCAAAATTTCTTTCCTCTTTAAGGCTGAGTAATATTCCATTGTGTGTTTGTACCACTTTTTGTCTCTCCATTTATCCAGGATGGATTCATGGGTTGTTTCCACCTTTTGGCTATGGGACATAATGCTGTTGTGAACACAGGTGTACAAATGATAGATTCCATTTCTAAAAGCTTTTTAATACAAGCATTTTCAAATGTATGTAAGAGGGAAGAGAACATATAATGAACTCTGTTCATTATATATTGTTCATTATATATTGTTATATATAACTCTGTTCATTAGATATTGTGCTCGTCACCCAGTTTTGACAACTATCAACATGTTGCTGTTTTTGTTTCATCCTTTCCCCTACTTTTCTTTGTTAAAAGTATTTTAAAGAAATCATTATAATTTCATTCATAAATATTTAATGTTTTCCTTTATATATGAGAACTTTAGGAAACATAACCATAATACCTATCTCAAGGTTGTTAATCCTATCTTTTTCTGTGTCAGCTGTTAAACCTATCTAATAAATTCTCAATTTCAGATGTTTTGCTATTTTAGAATATAAGATTACGTATGTATATAAATATTCTTTTTAAAGATTTATTTATTAGAGAAAGAGAGTATGGGAGCAGGCAGGCAGAGCACGAAAAAAGAGTCTTTTTTTTTTTTAAAGAGTTTTTTTTTTTTTTTAAGATTTTATTTATTTATTTGACAGAGAGAGATCACAAGTAGGCAGAGAAGCAGGCAGGGGGAGTGGGAGAAGCAGGCTCCCCGCTGAGCAGAGAGCCCGATACGGGGCTCCATCCCAGCACCCTGAGATCATGATCTGAGCCGAAGGCAGAGGCTTTAATCCACTGAGCCACCCAGGCGCCCCAGGAAAAAAGAGTCTTAAGCAGATTCTGTACAGAGCATGGAGCCCAACACAGGGCTCAGTCCCAGGACCCTGAGATCATGACCTGAGCCGAAACCAAGAGTTAAGACACTTAGCCGACTGCACCACCCAGGAGCCCTAGATTATATATATTTTAGATTCTGGTTTTCCCTTGACATATTGTATCTTTTCATCCTTTTTGTATGTCTTTTCCTTTGTTTTCTTTAATATATTAATTGTAGTCATTTGAACTCCTTGCTAACTCCAGTATTAGAGTCATCTTTGGTTCTGCTCCTACTGACTTTAATCTCTTGACTATTAGTTACTTTTCCTGCTTCTTCCCATGCTTAGTAATTTTTTGTTGTTTGCTACATATTACGGGTGACGTGTTGTAGAGACTCTGGATTATGTTGTCTTTTGTGATGTTGAGTCTGTTCTGGCAGGAAGTTAAATTACAGATGGATCAACTTGGTCATGTTGAGGGTTGCCTGTAGGCATTGTTATGGTGGTTTTATGAGTTTTGCCGTTATTCCTAAGGTGTTGTCTTCTGGGGTCTCAACTGAGTACCTACATTAGGTCTCTCCTTATAAGCTGAATTTGAACTCCAGCATCTCCTGAATGCTGTGCAACATCTAAAAATTTCTCTTTAGCTTTCATTCTCCCATCAGTTTTTTCTATTAGACCTTCCATAGTCTTACTTTGCACATGTGCACTTGGGGAGTTAGCCAAGGACCTGAGTGGATTTTCTTTTTCTTTCTTTCTTTCTTTTTTTCTTTTTTTCTTTTTTTTTTAAAGATGCTGTCTATTTATTTGAGACAGAGAGAGTGAGAGAGAGTCTGAGGGGGAGAAAGTCAGAGGGAGAAGCAGACATCCCATGGAACTGGGAGCCAGATGCAGGACTCGATCCCGGGACTCTGGGACCATGACCTGAGCCAAAGGCAGTCGCCTAACCAACTGAGTCACCCAGGCACCCCCTGAGTGGATTTTCTGTGCTAATTGTTGGTATTCCTCCTCCTGCCACTCAAGTTCTAGCTGCCTTAGTAGCCCCTAATTCTGACCTCTTTCCTCTACCCTATCCTCCTGTTTGCTTGGGCTCTGTCTCCCTAGGTTGTGGTTTGGGGTGAATATGGGGTTCACCTCTTATACTTTCTTTCTCTCAAGAATCATAATCTTTTGCTGGTTATTGTCCAATGTCTGCAAACAGTCTGAATTTTATAGGTGGTTAAAGTGGGAGAGTAAATCGAGCATCAGTTACTCTTTCATAATCAAAACTAAAGCGTACAATACCACTTTTACACCCAACAAAATTAACTATTTTTTTTTTTTACTAATAAGCATGGCATGTTTAGTTTTCTCCTTGTGTCTCGTAACATCTTTTTATTTTTTTTTTTAAAGAGTTTATTTATTTATTTTGAGAGAGAGAGCACATAGTACTAGAATGAGTGAGCACAAGCAAGGGGCAGATACAGAGGCAGAGGGAGAAGCAGGGTCCCCCCTGAGCAGGGATCCTGATGTGGGGCTTGATCCCCGGATCCTGGGATCCTGACCTGAGCCAAAGGCAGACACTTACCAACTGAGCCACACAGGCGCCCAGTCATAACATCTTTTTATAGTTTGCTTAAGCCATGATGTAGCAAAGTCTATACATCCATTAAGTTGATAAGCGTCTCCAATTTTTAATCACTTGTAACAACCCTAACCCTCTCCTGCCAACACACACTTACTTTCTGTGCCTTCTATTTGTTGAAGAAACTAGATCATCCTGTAAAATTTCCCACGTTATGGATTCGGGTCTTCCTTGTGTCACTCAGCACATTCCCCTAGATCACTATGTTTTGTAAAGTGGTTTGGTTAAACACAGGCCAGTGTAGGGATAACGGGGGCAAGAATACTACGTCTTCCTATTATAGCATCTCAGGAGTTGTGTAATGTCTGGTTTCCCCACTTGTAGTGAGGTATACAGTGATGTATACAATTTTATAAAGTTCTTACAAAGTGTCCCATCAACCTTTGACCTGATGTTTTAGCCACTCTTCTTATTTAGCTGCTTAGGCAGATATTTCATTAAAAGTTGCAAAAGGGTGATTTTCTGTTCTCTCATTCTTTCTGTATTTGTTAGCTCTAGTTCTTTTGTAAAGAACGTTGCTTATAAACTATTTAGAAACTATAATAAAGGCAAAATAAGTGCTTGATTCTTTTCATTCGTGCTAAATTTCAGAATTATGCATTGGTACTCTATCCGTCTCCAGTGGTGATCAAAAAAAGTCGATTTTATTGGTAATATCATTACAAATTTAGGAATTTTAATACATTTCATGTCTTTCAGTCCCTTGAGTTGTTACTCTTTTGGTGTTTAAATTATTCCACTTAGCCACGGGATCCTCTTTAAGTTGACTCCTGTGTCCTTTTGACATGATCGCAGTAGTCTTTGATAGCTTCCTTGCTTTTAGGTAAGATATCACAGGCTTACCCTGAACATCTCTTGTCTCCGACCTGGAATCAAACATGTCTCCTAGGAGCTGTGGTTCTTTCAAGTGGAAAATAGCACGTAGAGACCAGACTCTGTGCCCTCAGGATACTTATTACTGCTACGGGACTGTCATTGCTTAGAGGCCTTTTCAGGGACAGAGGTAGGAAATATGTATTTTTTTTATATAGAGGAATGTAAAGGGGAGTCTGTACTAACATTCCAATTGAATTTAAGATTTCAGCATTTTTAACTTCTTGAATATGATGTATTTAGATCTTGTTTGTCTTAAGCTAAAAATTGTGGTTCCAAATGACTTTAGCCTAATTATGTATTTGATACGAGAGAATGGGGCAAAATTGATTCAAAGCAATCTCAATATTAAGGAGACCGGTTCTTTTTGTCCTTAGGATATATCCCATTAACATAAAATACTGTGTGTGTCACTTAAAACAAGTATTCTCTGATTGGTTATGTCATAGCTTAATTCACAGCTATGTTCACCTTTATTCAGTTTGGTTTCAAATTTTAGAAATTACCATTTCTTCTGTTTGATTCAGTTGTGAATTGTTTGAGTTATTTAAGACATTACGTGTTTCCAAGGTTAAAGCTATAAAAGAGGGTACGTTCAGGAGAATCTAGCTTCCACCCCTTTCTCATCCCCATATAAGTAATCATTTTTAGAAAATTTTCCTTTAAGGTATGCCTGGTGGCTCAGTCAGTTAAACATCTGCCTTCAGCTCGGGTCATGATCCCAGGGTCCTGGGATGGAGCCCCGCATCAGGTCTTCCTGCTCAGTGGGGAACCTGTTTCTCCCTCTGCCTATTGCTCTTCCTACTTATGTGCTCTCTCTCTTTCTCTCTCTCACTGTCAAATAAATGAAAGAAAATTTACTTCTCTCTTCCTGTAAACAGAAGCACACAGTACATGTTCTCCTATACCTTACAGGGATTCACAGATAGAAACCCATCCATAGGCCAAGAAGGCCTAGTTCAAAAGGGAAGACACACATGTTAAATAATTGTAATACAATTGACATTATAGAAATATATAGAATAAAGGCCATTAGACACAAATTATGCAGCATTTTCTTCTAGGGTGGGTGAGTAGGTTAGGAAGAGCGTCAGATAAATGACCTTTGAGATGGTTTTCAAAGAATGAGCTTGATTTGGAGCCTGCAGATTATATTAGGAATGAGGGAATAACCTCTATATTGCAAACTTAGCCAACCTACATTTGCTAGTGTATGGGTATGGGCGTAGCGTGTGAAACATTTGCACTACATAAGAAATGTCTGAACAACATTCTTGGAAGGCCTTTTGGAATATATGGGATTCCGTTTCCTAGGCTGCCTGGGCTTGATGCTTAGTCTAGAAGTATTTTTTTAAGAAGCTATAAGAAAACAAATCCTCTTTTATACATTAATCTGAAAGGACTTCATATTGGAAGAATAGCCCGTTTTTGTTATAAAGACTGAACATAAACAGGCTTAGTTTATAAACTTAGTTTAGTGGCAAAGTGAAGAGTAAAGAAACACGTTTTTATAAAAGTTTATAATCTTTTCTCTGGTTGATAGTCCTTGAGTTAACCTGTAATTATGAAGCATCGATTATATGGAGAACATTCTTTTGCATGTAGTAAGGAGGCATAGGAAACAACCGAAATAATTCTAGTTTAAAACTTAAAGAGCTAAGGCATATCTTGTGACTGTAAGCGTTTCACAAAGAAATTGTGTTTTCTCAAGACTTTGAAGGAAAATGCTTAATTTACTTGGGATAGACAGAGGGCAAGAGAGTGTGCTTTTTGTTGTTAGATCTGCAGGAACACTCACTAATGAGAAACTCACAAGTCATTCCATATCTCGAGTACTGTGGTCGCTCCATGAGCATACACTTGGTAGAATGACATACGACTGGACTCACGTGGTACCCGTGTCACATTCTAGGTTTTGATGTTGTTCTAGCATTAGGTAAGATTTGACCATTGTGGGCAGAGGGTACGTGGGCTCTGTCCATACTCTCTTTGCAACTTCCTGTGAGTCTGTAATTATTTCAAAGTAAAAAGTTTTTAAAATTTTATGACTTTGGCAGTTGTTTTGAGAGTGTGTCGCAGGGGGCCAAGGACAGAATCAGGGGTACTAGTTAGGAGCAGGAGGACAAACTATTACAGTGATTCAGGAGGGAGATCATGGCTTTTGGGCTAGGTTGCTGTCCTGAGGGTGGGTTGGAGATGGAGTGAGGGCTAGTTGAATTCTGGATGTATTTTGAAGGTAGAGCTAATAAAATCCACTGACGGATTGGATGTGGGTGTGGGGGAAAGAGAATGGGATGACAACAAGAGTTTTGGAAGCCTGAAGAAAAAAGATATCAATAAGAAGCAGCAACAAGTCAAGAAGTTTGGTGTGAGGTGGTTGAGTTCTTGGCAAGGAAAACAAAGTAGCAAACCTCCTTCCTCCAGTCCGGAGCAGCTTGAGGCGTGCACCCGTCTGCGTGGGTTAGGGACCGTATGACACTCGCACGAGTGCACTCTCGTTAACCTGCTCTCCCAGGCAGCTGAGTTCTCTTGGCCTCGCCCTGGCTCTTTTGGAAAGAAGCATTTGTTTGATAAACAGGAAGTCGTTTCCATGGGTGTAGAAAGAAGAAATGATAGACATGAGTGGCAAAGCACAGAGCTGCCAGCCGTGATTAGCTTGGATGGGTAGAAGTGTTCTCAGGTGGCCACCTAAGCTTAGCCCACAGCCACTCCCCCGTTTCTGGACTGGGCTATTTCTTTATCATGAAAAATGAAAAGTTCCTGCCCTCTTGTGTGATCTGCTGTCAGGATATGTTCATTTTCAGCTGGTGTTTTGGATCACTTAGAGTCGTAGACTTAGCAGACAAATGGAGACACTGTCTGTTTAGAGTGGAAAAGTGACTTATTTTAAGAAGTGTTGGCTCCCCACCCCCCATCCCAGTAGTGGCATGGCTCTGACACTCCAGTGAAGCTGGTCGAGGGAAGTTAAGACCGCCTTAGATGTGTTTTTTCTCTTTGAAAGGTCAGAATCTAAATGTACCACAAGATATTTCTTCCTGAGTCGGATTAGGCCAACATCACAAGCTGGGAATTCTGAAGCAAATTTTATACATGTGCTCGCTCTGATACTTTTAAACTTTGGAATTCATTCCCTCCCCTTCTAAGAATTCTACTCGTGAGGAATATACATCCCTGGGTATCACTGGCTTTTTCCTGTTTCATGAGGAAGAGCCAATAAAAAAGATTAAAGAAGTCCGGTGCCAAATGATGAATGGTGATTGCAAAGTGAGAAAGACAACTTTGACTCCTTCCTTTTGCTAAGAGCTTGAAACAGGAGACCCATTTTCTTTCCTTCGACTGTCCCCTCATCCTTGTCTTGACTGAAGTGGTTGGAGTGGAGCTGTGATAGAGAAAAACTTGAAAGTTTGCCCCAGAGGTAGAGGGGCTGCTAAGTAGATAAGTAGTGAATCTGTGAAGGGGGGCGTCCTGTGTTGGGGTTGGTGCATCGCGGGTGTAGACTGGTGAGTGGCTGGGCGCAGAGGGCGGGGGCCAGACTGCCATGTGGGAAGTTGGGGATGGAGGATGGGGTATATACAGTGCATAGGATATATAGTATGTATATTCTTCTATGCAGTATATAAGAGAACTAGCTCACTGAGCTCCTTGGAAGAAGGTAGAACCATTTTATAGCATTCCTTGAAACTGACGTTTATCCCAACAAGATTCAGAATGTATTTTAAGAAACTTTGACTGTTGGACTCCTGGGTGACTCCATTGGTTAAGCAACTGTCTTTGGCTTAGGTCATGATCCTGGGGTCGCAGGATTAAGTTCCACATTGGGCTCCCTGCTCAGCAGGGAGTCTGCTTCCTCTGCTCCTCGCCCCTCTCATGCTCTGTCTGTCTGTCTGTCTCTCTCAAATAAATAAATAAAATCTTAAAAAAAAAAAAAAAGAAACTTTGTCTTTTGAGTGGTTCAGGAGCCTGTTTGTTCCATGTGCCTTCTGAAATGACCGCAGGATTTATTCAAATGCTGTGAATTTGGGTTAAGGCCAGGCTGGGCGACTGCTCTGGGTTTCTTTGCTGGAAGTTAAATGTTGCATCTGAGCTTGCAGAAGTTTTGCTGCCTGCCTGTAGGGCACACAGGAACATAAAGCAGCCATTTGTCCGCGGGCAGCTGAAAGGCAGCTTGAGCGGGGGACTGGAAACCGCTGCAGGCTGCCGGCTTCCTGGCACACCCACCAGCCCCCATAGGTTTACTCAGAAAGCAGACGACCAGGCATGGGGTGGCGGTGGCAGCCGTCCTGAGACAGGCAGAAATAAAGGCAGAGTTTGAACGGTCTGAACGATGCGGAGCTGCTAAGACAGCCCTGTCTTGGGAAAGGAGCATGAAGCTCCCGAAGCGGAGAAAACACGAGCAGCAAGCACAGTCACTAAGAAAAACAAGATCCGATGCTTGCAGCCAGCACTTTAGAAAAGCGATTTGTATATCTTTGTATTCATAACTGTAGGGATACTGTAGGCGTCTTTGAGAAAATACTGTACAGCTTCAGCTCCTCTCCCCAGGCTGCTGCTATCACAAATGCCTTTTAACCAGAACCATGTAACAGAAACTCTGGGTGTATGTAATAATTACCTTCAGGCACTCTGAATCCTGACGAACCTCAGATCTATTAGCCAAACGCTTGAATATCCTCTGTATAATACTGAGTGGGCCTTTTTAAAAACAGCTTTTTAAATGTCTTTGAAAGTTAAAGTTGTATCATACAGGATAACTCTTCATCATAGTACAAGTTTATTCCCAAATAGGCTCTCCTTTCTTTGGCCACAGTGTGTAACAGGGTTTATTTCTGTTCAGCAGATCAAGAGGTGGGGATATTGGCAGTATAAATGATTTGTCCAAGGACAGCCAGCGTGTCACTGTGGAGATAAAATAGGACGAGGCTGCATTCCACCAGCTCCTGGCCTGTGTAGCAAGTTTGAGAACTTTCCAGTCATTTTAGGAAAACAAAGTACTTAGAAAATATAAAGAGGTTTTTTTTTTAATAAAAGAAAATCACTTATTTTGGAAATCACAAAATTAATCATTCTGTTGTATTTAAGAAGCTCTTTGATGTGTTCTGGTAATTAGTATTTACTGCCAGACGAATGTCTCTTGGGCATTTTAATTAATGGGTGGCTTGGCCAAATGAGCTTCTGATGGTAAACCTTCATAAGGGTTTATTTTTATGTTTCTCAAGAATAGCTGTCTCTTCAAAGCCCTTTAATTAGACGAAGTTTAGCAGCTAAAACATATTATTAGAATAATTAGGCCTTGGGTTAAGAGGGATAGAGGGTCAAAGGTGCAGGTACTGTTAGAGAGAATGGCATCTGAAAAGAAAACCTAGCGTTGCACGTTTGATGGATGTCCAGTTCTTTAACAGCTTATATTAAGTGACTGTCCCTAGTTAGGGACTTTGTGTTGTTTAAAGTTCATTTGACAGATCTCACCAGAAGCATAAATACACCAGAGTGTGTGCTCATTTGTCACCACCTCTGAACTCCTAGAGAAAGTGGTATTCTAGTCCTTTCGACTTCTAAGCTGAACACTTCCTGTTCTCTCTCTCTTTTCCTACTAAATTGGTCCCCTCAACTATAATAAAGAATTGTTCTTGAGCAAAATGCTTCAAGAAACTGGTGTAGGAGCCACTGATAACACGAACAATTACAGTAATTCTGGGCCTTTCTTAATAATTTCAGTGATCCTATGAGACGTTGTTCTTAAGATTGCTGTAGGATTTGATCTCCAAAGTTGTATGCTCTTTGTGGTCAGAGTGTAGTTTGAATTATTTGAAAATCTGCTATGTAGGTGGATTGTCATTTGGCTCCCCTTCGTCACCTACTACCCCCATTTCTTGTCCTAAGCCCTCAGTCTTGGTAGTTACTACTTACTAGGGCATGTGTCTTAGGCCAGACTTTCTCTTCGTGACGAAGAAGAGATGTATCCGACTGGTCCTGTCAGTGATTTCCATGGTGCCAGAACTGTTGGGTAAAGATTATTGAGACTATTCTTGATAAACAGTAATACACGTATTTTTATTGTCTGATTTTTTTTACTTTCCCACTATCTCGGGATTCTTAGGATGGCAAATGTGTTCTTTTCCCACCATAGATGAGTTTGTTTAAGGACGGGAAGTTTTTGAGTAGAGCTAGCTGTATTGCCAGTGTTTCTAATACCATCAGCTGTTACGATCTTGATATGTTATTAGTTAGACGAAGAACTGGGGTTTAGGATTCATTGGTTCAGTATAAACCTACTGCCAGTATTAGAAAAAATACTTAATTTTATTGGTATTGGTAACTGGTAATTAATGGGATTGGCTCTGGGTCTATCAGTTTATTTTTAAATATCAAAGATAGCTTGGTTTATAGTATCACAAAGCTCATCACATGGAAAATCTTTTGCTGTAGTTTAGTTAGCCACGTTGCCAATAAAATCATTTCACTGAAAGTGGTAGAAACTTGCCTTTGTTTTCTGTTATTGTCTATAAAAACTAATAACAATTTAAGAAATATTTGAGAAACACATAAATGCAGATGGATTTTATCTGGCATATTATTATGCACTCCAGAGTATAGTCACCAAATAAGTATATTTTATGTTAATCTGCAAAACTTTGAGAAAGCAGAAGAAAGATTAGCATACATGGGCTCCTATATAAAGCCATTTTCCGCCTTAGCAATGACTAACTTCTGTATGCTCTTCTCCCAAAATGATTGATTATTGTGACTCTGTTTTTTGACTCACCCTTTAGCACAGGAAGTATTGCTGATTCTTATCTTCATGCATATGTTTGCTGTGTGTATGTAATCTCTTGCAATGGAGATAAGAGAGAGGAGGTGTTGAATGCGATGATTCTCCAAAAATGCCATCATAACCCTTAGAGCTCCTTTCTCTTATGGTAGAGCATAGGTAGTCCTATGCATTCTCTCATGTGTGCTGAAAACGATCTGGGGGCTGCTTGCTGGTGGGTTTCTGTAGATACAGACCAGAGCCTCAAGTGTTGCCATTTGTTTGTTTCACTTCCCCAACTGTTCCTCTGGTGGCCCCTTGGCATCTCTCCTGGAGTCCACCTTTTGAAGCAATGGCCATGTGCAAACTGAGAACTGACTATGTGCTCTTCTTCACCGCAGACCACCTGGTGGCCCATGGCAGAATGGCAGAGAAGGAGGCCCGTCGGAAGTTTAAACAGATTGTGGCAGCCGTCTATTTTTGTCACTGTCGGAACATTGTTCATCGTGATCTAAAAGCTGAAAATTTGCTTCTGGATGCCAACCTGAATATTAAGATAGCAGGTGAGACGTGTGTTGAGGATGTGAAATGGGAACAAAAGACCTTTTCCTTCAAGGTTCTTAAGCAAGGGATTGTCTATTCTCTTCTATCCAGAAAGAGGTATTGGAAAATGAAAGGGGTGTGTGTGTGTGTGTGTGTGTGTGTGTGGTGTGTGGCTTGAAAATGGATAAACTTTCAAAACACACTTACATTCTTTTTTCATGTAGTATTGGATAGAACTAGGCTGGGGAGGAAGAAGGGAAAGGGTTATATTTAAAATTCTCTTAGTTTGGTTAATAGGCCCTTTTGAATAATAAGGAATAGTCTAGAATAAAGTGGAGAGAACAACTGTAAGCTTGTATACTCTGCCAGCTTTACTTGAGGAGGCTGATTTATGTCACTGTTACAGACTGTCGTTTTGTGATAACTTAGGACAGAACAGATCTCACGTCAGTTAAAGGCAGTTGATCTCTTTGTGTCCTCGGATTTCACTTGTCTGCTCCTCTGACGGTGCCTAAAAACACTTGTCACTGCCTCTGTTCCTACTTCAGTTTCAATAAACTATCAACATTTGCCTAACCAATACAAGCTCACCACCTATTGATAGAAGAAAGTGACTGCAGGCTAGACAGAAAGTATAAACATGAAAAGAAACCAGTTTTGTTTTCCAACAGTCTCAGTGTTGTGCTCTGTGTCCCCCGTCTCACAGGTACAAAGGGAAGGGGCGTCTCCTATGGAAAATCGAAGTACAGCTAAAATAGAATTGCATTGAAAGTCAAGGTTAAAAGCAGTTCTAAGGACTTCCCTCCTTAAAAGGGTAGGAGTTGAGGGTTCAGATGTATGTTACATTACAGGTCAGAGTACCTTCCTGTATCCTTTCAAGGTGGTGATTCTATGGACTGTTTTGTGTAGATAAGTCTAGATAACTCTTTCCAGGCTCTCCTTTCACATCCTTGCAATGTCACCGAACTTTTTGTTTATCTAAGTTCAGCTGGCAGATGCACTGTTGTGTGGTCCTTTCACTAGTGGTAAGCTCCCTGAGTCCTGCGTTTGCCCAGTGCAAAGTAGACGGAAATTGATGCTTTCTGTATCTTCCATAAAAATCATATTTTTCCTTTGTCCTTCTGTCTGCTTTATATTCTCCAAAGCTCTCTTAGATGCTAGCAGTTCCCACACAAGTGGGTAGTGTGGAAAGACCCGGCAATTTCAGACCCTCTTTTGTAATTTTTCACCATAGCTTCAATTAAATTAATGGTAATAATGTCTAAGCGTCACAGTCGTTAAAAGTATAATAAGATGTTGTGTTAATTTCCTATTGTCGCTGTGACAAATGACCACAAATGTAGTATTAGAAACAATACAAGTTTATTATCTTACAGTTCTAGAGGTTGGAAATTTGAAATGAGTCTTTTTTGTTCTTTCTCTTTTTTTAAACATTAATACACTTTTTATTTTAACCCCAGTATAGTTAACATCCAAGGTTATATTAGTTGCAGGTATAGTTAACATCCAAGGTTATATTAGTTGCAGGTACACAAGGTCATGATTCAGCACTTCTGTACATCCCTTAGGGCCCATCCTGAAAAAATACAGAATGCTTTACGAATTTGCCTGTCCTCTGTGGGCAGGGGCTGTGCTAACCCTGTTAGTGTGTGTGCTGCCAAAGCGAGCCCCCGAAATGAGCCTTCTGTGGGTAAAATCAAGCTGTTGGTAGGACTGGTTCTACCTGGAGTTTCTGGAGAGTCCATCCCTGGTTGATTTCAGCTTCTGGAGGCCCCTGAACCCCTTGGTTCTGGTCCTTTCTTCATAGTATTCCGCCTTGTGCTCCCATTGTCACATCTCCCACTCTTAACCTGATCCTCTTGCTTCCCTCTCGGAAGGACCCTTGTGATTACATAGAACCCGCCCAGATAATCCAGCATGATCTGCCCATCACTTAGTTACATCTACAGAAGCCCCCTTTACCACGTAGGTACCACTTTCGCAGGGTCTGTGGATTAGGACTTGGATGTCTCTTGAGGGGCTTTTATGCAGCTCACCACAGATGTGATCGTAGGGTTCTTTGGATTACTGATGAGGGTAGTAAGTTAAAAGAAGACCCTCATTTTCTTCTACAGTTGTGTTTGACCTTCACTCACCAAAGGTCAAAATTTTTTTTATGGTTCCTCGGTTCTTGATTTTGACTTTAGAACCATTTTGACTTAGTTCAGGGAGACTTGTATGGCTCGTCGTTTTTGTATTGAGAAACCAAGTGTAAAAGCAGGGGTCAGTGGTAATTAAAACTAGAAATGCCCCTGACAAATACTTGGGTAAAGAGATTTTGAAATGATTTTCTTTGTTAATAGTTAAAACAAATCCACATAGTCACACGCTGAGTCTCCACCTGCTGGTGTGTAGTTACAGACTCTTGGGAATGCTGGTAGCCCGCTGTGCGCTCTCTGCATTAACACATAGGGGGAGATTTTTAAGGTCATTAACCCAAAGTCTACATTTTTATTATTTGTTTAGCCAAGAATAAATGAGCTGCTCTAGGCTGTGTCCTACTATGGTATCTGATGTTGTCTTTCTTCATGCGTTCTTTTTTTCATGCTGTCATTACCTTGTCGTTCCCCTGCTGCCACTGCCCGTCACCCCACTTGCCTCAGTTTTGCTTTCCGTGGTTTCAGTTACCCATGGTCAACTGTGGTCTGGGGGCGGGTGAGCCTCCTTCTGACGTATGGTCAGAAGGTCAATAGTAGCCTAACGTTAGGTCACAATGCCTGTGTCATTCCTGTCACTTCATCTCATCACGTAGACATTTTATCACCTCCCATCACCTCAAGAAGAAGAAGGTGACGATACGATATCTTTTTTTTTTCTAAATTTATTTATTTGACAGACAGAGGTCACAAGTAGGCAGAGAGGCAGACAGAGAGAGAGAGGGGGAAGCAGGCTCCCTGCTGAGCAGAGAGCCCAATGCGGGGCTCAATCCCAGGACCCTGAGACAATGACCTGAGCTGAAGGCAGAGGCTTAACCCACTGAGCCACCCAGGTGCCCCACGATAAGATATTTTGAGAGAGTGAGAGCCATATGTGCATAACTTTCATCACAGTACATTGTTATAATTGTTCTATTTTATTATTTGTTATTGTTGGTCTCTTACTATGCCTCATTCATCAATTAAACTTTATCATAGGTGTGTGTATAAAGGGAAAAATAGAGTGCATCTAGGGTTCGTACTGTTCAAACATGCACTGGGGGTCTTGGAACGTATCTCCTGCGGGTATGGGGGACTCCTGTCCTCAGTTTCCTCAATCATTGCCGGAACTCCCCTTCTTAGACATAAATTAGGTAGAATTCCCATTCTCATATGCCAGGTCTTCTTTGAACTTAGTGGGTCAGTGGGAGAATCATGTCTAGTTGAAGCTGACCACGGCATAACTAATTTTGGAGAGGAGGAATGGATAGCTCTGACAGAATAAGGTCAGATAACTAATGAAATCAACTTTTTATTCTAAAAGCTAAAAGTAACTTCAGGATTTCTAATCTTTTCAGTGGTCTTTTGATAAGTTATTATTAAATCTCAGTAAGAAGGAGTGCTCGCTTCGGCAGCACATATACTAAAATCTCAGTAAGAAGGAAACTGTTAGACATGAAAATAACACATGAAAAAGAAAAGAGTTTTGTTGTTTTATTTAAAATATTGGTAGTCTTAAACACCTCATTTCTAGAATCATCATATGTTAGTGTCAAATTAACGTAGAATTAGTAGAAATTCAGTTTAGGAAATTTAAGAAATTCATGTTTTCCTTATGCCAGTGTTAACCTAAATGATTGTTTTGCTTGATTTGGTTTGGTTTTTACCGAAATGGTTTTGATGAAAAGTGCATCCTGTTCAAACATAGACGATGAATAAGGTGTCCTGTTCAAACGTAGACGATGAATAAGGTGTCTTGGGAATGTTTGTGTTTACACTGATTCATTTTTACTTTTTAAATGAATTAATGGGGCAGTTTACATTTAACGCCCCATACAGTAACAATCTGGTCATTAGAAAAGCCCATGCTAGCCTTCCTCAAGGGAGTGTGTGTTCCCTAGATGTGACAGGTACATTTCCTTTACAGATATTAAAAGATGCAGTGGTTTAAGTAGGAGTCTTCATGCTTAAATTCTTGCCTCTGAATTTTTGTTCCAGTGCTATTTCTACAGAGAATGAAGCCCAGAAGAATAGCTTGGTTTTTCTTTTGATTTTAGAATGGCAGTAACAAACCTGTCTTCTGTAGGATTATTTGAAAGATGTTTCTGTTCTTAGTAATCCAGAATAAACATTGATGGTTTTCAGAATAAAGAACTGTATTTCTGAAAGGCAAAGTTACCAAGTCTAGAACTAAAACTGTGTAGTGGTCATCCAAAAATGTATCTATTGTTAACAAAGGCTCTTTGCTCAGGTGTCATGGGAGAGAGAACAGAAGTGTAAGACATGACTCCTGCCCTAAAGAATTTATAGTCTATTTGGGCAGCAAATGCTTAGACCTTTGGAAAGTTAAATAGCACCAAAATTATGTGTGTGTGTGTGTGTGTGTGTGTGTGTGTAGCTCTTTACAAAGCATTTTCACATACATTATTTAATTTCATCATATTTGGCATTGTACACATAGCTTATTTAGAAAACCTAATTAGAGCCTCCAAAATACACACCTTTAACTTTCCAGAACACTGAATTCCTTATAAAGAGGGCTCATGCACATCTTGTTCATGTAGAGTCTGGCTCCAGGAAAGAATAGGATTCTTGGCCTCTAACCCTTTATTTTTCATGTCTCAGACACATGAGGGTCCCCAGAGGAGCAAATGGAGGTGAGGGAGGCACAGCATGGCTGTCTCCGCATATAGCCCGCACCGCTGGGGGACAGCGTGTTCCACAGCGACCAAATTATACTTTGCTACAATAGAGGAGATGTTACAAGGCACACCATGATTCATTATCACATTAATTATATAGTCTAATTACCACAGAAGTTCAGAGGATGAAGAAACCACTTTAGTTTGTAAAGTTCCATCAGACTGTGAATGCCACAGGGACACTAACCGTATCCTGCTTAGTGTCTCATGCCCATGGCCAAGGCCATGCTTGTTCGGTAGGAGGTGCTCAGCACTCTGTTGATCTGAACTTTAGACAGTGGTGATGAAGCACGTAAATACCCTACTGAGGACACAACATTTGAGGCGAGTCTAAAGGACGAATAGGATTCTTTAAGGTGTAGGTATAGGAAGAGAGAGAATTCCAGTAGGATTAGTCAGTCTGCACATGTTGGGAAAGCATCTGCAATGTGCAGGCCCTTGAGCCACGCTCTGGGGTTACAGTGGCAGGTCAGGTTGTCCCTTGGAACGAACGTTCTGCTGGGGGAGACCAACAGTGAACACAGAAACACAGAAGCCCTCGTAAGGACTATGGAAACGATAACACCGAAAATGTGATAGAATGACTCGTGGGAGAGAGAATGCTTTTAACCAGGATAGTCTGAGCCTGCCCAGCAGAAGCAAGAGCAATGCAAAGGCCTGAGAGACGTAAATGCAGGGTATCTGACAGGGCAGGAAAAAAGGTGGCATAAGGAGATGATAACTAAGGGGCATTTGGAAGGAGATGGGGTAAGAGAACTGGCAGGCACCGGTTCCCTGTGGAGCCTTAGGCCCGCAGTGAGGATTTGGGAGTTTATTTTGGTTGCAGTGGGAAGCTGAGTTGGAGAAGTATGGGCAGCAGTAGTAACGCGGCATATTTGCAGAAAAGGTTGAAAGCAGCTTGGCCTGGGGGGAAGGTTCAAGCAGGGAAGTCATGCCTGAGAAGGTAAGAGAGATAGGTATGTATTTATACTCGATGGTGAAATTGTTAGAATACCAGGCTTGATGGGTCAGATTCAGAATGAACAAGGAAAAAGTGGGAACAGGCGGAACTGGCAGGAGAGCAAATGGGAAGGTCAGTGAAGAGGCTGCGGAATGGCCAAATCCTACATAAAGGTGGTCATAGTAGACTTGGAAAGGAAGACGAGGGCAAGAAATAAGAGAGAGAGAGAAAAAAAACAAAGGCTTTCTGGAGGTGGATAACCAATCAAATATCTGGGCTGGGAAGAGGGAACTGCCAGTCACAGATTGTGGAGAAATTGAGAAATCAGATTTTCTTATTGATGGAGTGTATTAAGCTATCAAAGGAAATGGTGTTGTCTTGTGTTTAATGCTATTTGAAAGCAATTTTAATTCCTGTCCCCAAAGATGAAGTAGAGAAATGTCTATATTTATAAAAGACTGCCTCAGAAAAGACCTAAATGTAGTTGGCTTAGTCCCTGAAGCAGACTTATCTGAAATACTCAGACGTTATGAGAATGTTTTGAAAATTGTGGAAAGTTATTATTTTTTTTTAACCTAAGGAAGTTGGAAACTTTTCTTTCTAAATGTCGGCTCCCAGAATGGTCTCCATGAGATAGTTTCCACTCCGGTGTTATTGTTTTAGTTGGCAGTCAGGAGACAGCAGAGATCTGAAGTACAACTACAGCAAAGCCAGTGTTTTGGAAAGAATTTCCAGAGTGCATGGATCTAAGGTACTGTGGAAATTTTTGACCTTAATGCGGTGAGATCTAGACTGTTTCATTTTTTAAAAGTGGGAAACTAAAACATTCCACAAGTCCACTGACCTTTCACCTTCAGGAGGAAGATGCTGAGACACCATGGTAGAGGGAAGAAAGGTGGCGAGGGTTTCTGAGAACCCTTCCCCAGTGTGGTAGCTGAGAATGTCCCTGACAGCCCAAAGAAGGTGGTTATGAATATGCATCACATCAGTCACATCAGTCACAAATTTTATGTCATTGGGGCACCTGTATGGCTCAGTGGGTTAAAGCCTCTGCCTTTGTCTCGGGTCATGATCCCAGGGTCCTGAGATCCAGCCCTGCATCGGGCTCTCTGCTCAGCGGGGAGCCTGCTTCCTCCTCTCTCCTCTCTGTCTGCCTCTCTGCCTACTTGTGATCTCTGTCTGTCAAATAAATAAATAAAATCTTTAAAAAAATTTTTTTAATGTCATAATCATAACACCTTTATTCAGGTTATCCTGTGTACCTCCCTGGCTGGCAGGTAATAAATTGAGACCCAGAGAGAGGCCATGTCACTTCCCTGAATTCATGTCATCACAGAGCCTGGGAATCATGACGCCACAGTGTTGCTCTCCCCCAGAAATGCTGTGTGACCGACAACTAGAAGGTGCTAACAACTTTCATGTATGTGGACCCTTGGGAAAATACAGTTTGAAAGTGATCTCTTCTGCATCCTGTTCCACAGGCTGGAGCTTTACAAATGGAAAATGAACGCACCTTCGTTTAGAAGGCATTTTTTGGTATACGCAGTTGATTTATTTTGTGTGAAAAAATTCTAGAGTTAAAATTCAAATGAACATATTTTTGTCAGTCATAGTCATGGTTCTAGGTGATAAGTAGGGTCTTAATGATCTTGAAAAATGAGTGCATCCTGCTGAGATCAAGAAAATGTTCTGTTTACAGGCCCTCACTCCCAATAGCTATGCTCCCGGTACAGAAGCATTGCTTCTCGGGTTCTCCCACTGTGGTTTCCCTAACACAGAGGGGGACAAACTCACACAGGGTGAGGGCAAGTGTGGGATTGATGAGCTAGTCTGGAATGGTTCACCTTTTAAATCACATGCTTTATTTTTAAGTTCATGCACGTGTTGTACTCTCGACATACTACATTTGTTCTAATACTAAGATTAGTTAGCTTTATTTAACATAGAAAAAAATTAATGTTCCAGAAATATGTGTTTTCTTTAGCCTTTATTTTCACATAACTCTTGGCACACCGCAGCATTATGCCTGAGGTAGTTCGAGAAACTTGAGAATAAAGAATTTCTTCTCCAACTGTAGGCTTCTTTTACACAAACTTTTTTGTTAATTGCAGATCATTTGTTTGGGGGATAGTTAGAAGTCAGTAAATCAAGTGATGATTAGGCCTCCCCACCTCTCCCTACCCCACCTCCTTCAATGGATTAGTTTGAGACCCTGTGAGAGTAAATCCAGGGAGTCTGCCTGCCAGCAGGGAGCTAATGAGCAGGCTTGTAACACATTCAGTCGGCTGTCTCGGTGAAGTCCTCAATCACCACGGTGGTTTTGACCGTGTAGTTCATCATTTTTTGTTCAATTCACATATAGCTATAGTGGACCACTGGACAAGGTAACGCATAAGGGGCACTGATGTCAAAATTGTGTTAATGAAAATAAAAATTCAGCAGTGCTTGAAGACCAACTTCACCCAATTCATGAATTGCCTTCATTTGATCACTGTTCTTATCTAGCACATCACGGTCTTTCCACGACTTCAAAACCCACAAATTTAGACACACAGACACAGACATGTACACACACATGCAGAGACACAGCATCCAATTTGCTTTATTGGGAATAAAGACAATCCCTGTTCATAATGTTTTATTTGCACAGAAGTACTAAACCTGCTTACCTATTTTGCTGCTTTAAACTAAAACATGAAAATAATTCAGATAAACAAGTTTGTTCTTCGGGTTAAAAAATTTAAGCATTTCAAATACCAGCTCACGAAGAGGTTTTGGCTATTTCAGACATTATAATCTCAATATGTATGTGGCTTCTAGCTAAATATGACAGAACAATTTGTAATTAGCAGTTTTAATTAATTAATTTTTCAAAAGCTTTTATTTATTTATTTGACAGAGAGAGAGCGCGTGTGCGCACAAGTAGGGGGAGCAGGCAGGGAGAAGGAGAAACAGGCTCCCCGCTGAGCAGAGAGCCCAATCTCAGAACCCTGGGATCATGACCTGAGCCAAAGGCAGATACCCAGCCGACTGAGCCACCCAGTTGCCCCAGCACTTTTAATTTAAATAAATTAGTGAGTCACATATAAAATGGGAAATTTTTTTCTTAAATAACATTTATCATTTTTTTTTAAACCTAGGTATGCTTAACCTATAACATATTTGTCTTAGGTGTACCACATAATGATTCAGTACTTATATGTACTGTGAAATGATCACCACAATAAATCTAGCTAACACCCATCATTTACGTAATTGCAAAAAAATTTTTTTTCTTGTGGTGAGGACTTCTAAGATCCACTTTCTTAGCAACTTTCAAATATGCAGTACAGTATTACTGTTGTCACCGTGTTGTACATTACGTCCTCGTGATTTTTTTTTATAAGTGGAAGTTGGTACTCTTGACCACCTTTGCCCATCTCACCCACCCCCATAGCTGCCTTTGGCAACCACCAGTCCCTTCTCTGTATCTATGAGCTTGTTGTTTTTGAAATATTCCACATGTAAGTGTAATCATAAAGTGTTTGTCTTTCTCTGTCTGATTTACGCACTTAGCATAGTACTCTCCAGGTCCATCCCTGTTGTTTTGAATGGCAAGATTTCATTCTTCTTATGGCTGAGTGATATTCTGTTATACACAGGCACACGCACATGCGTGTGTGCATATGTGCGTGTGTTCCTTTATTCACTCATTGACATACACTTAGGTTGTTTCCTTGGCTATTAAAAATAATGCAGCAATGAACATGGGCGAACATATATCTTTTTGAATTAGGGTTCTCATCGTTTCAGATTAATACGGAGAAGTGGACTTGCTGTGGGATCATATGTTAGTTCTGTTTTGAATCTTTTGAGGAACCTCCATACTGTTTTCCATGGTGGCTGCACCAGTTGACATTCTCGCCAGTCGCTTACAAGGTTCCCTTTACATCCTCGCCAACACCTGTTATTTCTTGTCTTGTTGGTACTAGCCATTCTAACAAGTGTGAAGTGATATCTCATTGTGGTTTTGATGTGCATCTCTGGTGATAGGTGATGTTGAGCATGTTTTCATGTACCTGTTGGCCAACTGTGTGTCTTCTTTGGAAGAATGTCTATTCATATTTTCTATTTGATTTTTTAGTCTACTGTTTCTTATTGTTTTTGCTATTGAGTTGTATGAGTTCTTTATATATTTTAGATATATATTACCAGATATGTGATTTAAAATATTTTCTCCCATTCAGTAGGTTAACTTTTCATTTTGTTGATGATTTGTTAGAAAATACAAATATAACTTGCAAAGAATTTTTGAATCAGGTTTTAATAATGTGCTAGTGTAGGATAAAATACCTTTCTTAAAGTTAGTTACTTCTTTATCATTAGTTATACAAAAATGACAAAATTATTTTTTAAATTTTTTCCCTGGGATTCTTTTTAAGGTAATATATTCCTTTGAAAGGAGTTTGTGAGTCAGAAAAGTTGGAAAATACTAGGTATTTGTATGGTTAAGCCAGTTAGTTTTTTTTATATTCTAGTCCAAATATAACTTTGTGGGTGGAGCGATGTTTTTGTTTGTTTTTGATCAAATTGAGAGAGTCTCTAAACTCTTAACAGACTCTTCTTCAGGAAAGCCTCTCTTTTCTGTCATATGCCAGTTGTCCCTGAACTTTCCCCTGAAACTCATTCCTTGCTTCTAATTATATAGTTATACACATAATTATGTCATGTGTGCCCTGCCCCCCCCCCACTGGACTGACTGCTCTGCGAGGTGAGGGCTATGTGTCTTTTGTTCACACTGGTCCAAGAACTCATTAGTGGTCCCTCAGAAACTTGGGGAGTACCCTACTCTGGTGACCATATTTGCACATTACCTTTTAGGCGGGTTATTTGTTTTTGTGTTTCCTCTCATTTAAATTATGTTTATTTTGGGGGCACCTAGGTGTCTCGGTGGGTTAAGGCCTCTGCCTTCGGCTCAGGTCATGGTTCCAGGGTCTTGGGATTGAGCCCTGCATTGGGTTCTCTGCTCAGCGGGGAGCCTGCTTCCCACCACCCCCCTGCCTCTCTGCCTACTTGTGATCTCTGTCTGTCAAATATATAAATAAAATCTTTGGAAAAAAAAAGTTATGTTTATTCTGTAAGCTTTAACTTAAGAGGGTATACTCTTACCTGTTTTTAATTTCTCAGTGATACCTTATAACTTCTTCTGTGATAGTCGTATCTCCTTTCTCCAAAAGTAGGCTTCTACTTATTAGACCATATGTCTTCATTTTTAATTTGGGAAACATTACTACTGTACCTAGATACTGTATTCTCATTTGGTATCTTTAGTTTCTGTTGAGTATTTAAGAGGTGCTTCTTATGGATCATGATGAATCAGAAGCACACTCAAATTTTGTATAGAATGCTCATCTGTCAATATTGGAAACTTAACTGATTGAAGGATTGGACTTTCATTGTTCTAAGTGATAGGATTTAGAATTACGACTATAATAGCAGATATTTAATGTATTCAAGAATTCCAATGAATACTGTTTGCAGGTCTTGCAGAAAGCTTCTCATTACAGCCCTTTCCTTTATATGTCTTCTCAGTACTGAGTTTGATGAGAAGATCCTATGTTGGGGAGAGATTTTGTTTTTTGTGAGAAAAATGAGAAGGGTTGAGGTAGTGCTATCTGTAATAGAGTGGAAGGGATTGGTTTATTACCTCATTTGAAAATAGCTGAGTTCAGTGATCCTAACTGCTAAGGCATTTTAGAGCTTTAGGGGGAAATTCATAAGTCACTCTTTGAAAATGCCAGTGTAATGCAGGACCAGCATTTTTATTTTTAAACGTTCACCTTCCACAGAGATGGTATTATGCTTTATAAATACATAGTGCTAGAAATTGGGGAGGGTCAGGTCTGGTAAGATTAAGTGACAGATGTGGAGCAGTCCCATGTATGATGTCATAGCAGCACGTGCAACAAGGTACTATACTACTTCTCTAATACGTAGGAGGTGGACACAGTCTGTCAGTACCATGCCCATTACCCTCTCCTCCTCTAATTCTGACCTGCCCTCGTTTCTTAAACTAAACCAAATATCCTCCTTCCACGACCAAAAAGGAGAGCTGATTACTTGATTCTTACCCACACCGCGCCCCCTACCCCCCTCCCCACCCCATCCCTGGTGAAGGAATTTCTCTCGTGTATAAATGCTCAGGCTGTGAGTCAGTAGTTTTTGGCATTACTTCTCTACTAGCTCCTAGTCAGGAAGTTCAGCCAGGGGTTGGAGTGATTGCTAAACACTGAGGACTTCCCAAGACCCATTTTTAAGACTGAACTAATATTGTGACTCCTGGGAACTTTGAAACTCATCCATCCTCACTACCGTAATTCCGAGACTCACACAGTTGACTGTTGTTTCGCACAATTCCAAATAACACTGTTGGGTCACATGATTTCTAGGCTAGTGGTACTGTGTAGGAAAAGCAAGATTAGTTCCTTGTCTGTGTCATGTTCCATTTTCACAGTCCGTACAGCCCTCTAAATCCTGTTTATGTAGTGCGCTTTCTGGGGTGTTTGGTTCTTTGAGTCATTTGTAGCAAGACTACTGACAGCTTGTCTCCTTCACTCCTCCCCTCCCCTGAGTCCACTGGGAAATTAATCAAGGGCCCAAATTATTTCTTTTCTTAGTCTTTGTCTATAATTGCAAGTGAGGAATTAGGGTGATGAGTCCTCAGAAGCTTTCAGGTTTTAAAACATGGAGAATCTGGTCATCGTGTCTTCTGGTGAGATTGTTTATTTAGGATAAATAAATATTTTCCCACTTTACTTTGTTCCTCTGCCCCCTACTTCTGAGCTGTTTACTTACAACGGCGAGGAAGGGGAGTACAAGTTACCCTTGGAGGGGTTGGCTGTCTATTTTAGCTGTGCTGTGTTAGCTTAACAGACATTGTGAACACTGGAACTGGTTGTAGGCTGTGCCTAAATTGTTTACATCTGCTTTGCATTGCTTCCTGGTCAGCCAAAAACGAAGTCAAGGGTGTTGCTCTGAAGTGGGGGACCAAATAAGAAAATTTCCTCTTGAAGGCCGTCCTGATTTTTAAATTAGTGCCATTCATTCTTTCCTGTTTTCCCTTACCACACAGACATACCCAGTTGATGATATGCTTACTTCTAGGGATACGATATCTCTGTCCTATACAGCCCCAGGCTCCTGATCTTGCCTAGAACAAAGAATTTCAAGTCTCAAAATTGATAGTAAAGCTCTGGTATTTAAACATCCCTCGAAGACAGACATGTGGTTCAAATTAAAGTCTGTTGCTCTGTATTATGAGAAGGGGATAGAATATACCGTTTCAGCCTGCAGACAAATGGTAACCAAGAGGAGTGTTGGGGGCTGGAAGGAGACTTAACAAATTACTTTAGGAGCCACTTGTGAGGGGAGAAATAAATGACCATAGGCCACATGAAGAGAACCACCCCACCCATATGGCTTCTGTTGTGTGGGTAGGAGTATCCGTCTTAACCGGTTTCTGCTGCTGTTTTTTTGGGTAACTTTTTATAACATTCATCATCTTAATGTCGAATCTGTAGATCGTAAGTCTTTCCTGTTGCCAATGAACAGTCGGGGACATAAGGGATCTTGATGGGCATCTTCGTACCTGAGAATTTTCTGGAACTATTACAGAATGTTCACCACCATATGTGTAGTTACCCTGTGACCATACAAAGTTATAATCCCACTGACTGTATTCCCTACATTGGATTTTTCATCCCTGTGACTTACTTATCTTATAATTGGAAGTTTGTACCTCTTAAACCCCTTCACCTGTTTCACCCGCTTCTCCAGCCCCCTCCTGGCTGACAACCACCAGTTCTCTACATTGACGGGTACGTTTCATGTTTCGTTGTCATTTGTTCATTTGCTTTGGTTTTCAGATGCCTCATGTGACTGAAATTGTATGGTATTTGTGTTTTTCTGTCTGACTTATTTCGCTTAGCTTGATACCCTCTAGGTCCATCTATGTTGTCACGAATGGCAAGATTTCATTCTTTTTTTTTTTAATGGCTGAGTAATATTCCACAGTATGTATCTTCTTCTTGATCCATTCATCCATTGATGGAGACTTGGGCTGTTTCCATATCTTGGCTATTGTAAATAATGCTGCAATAAACATAGGGGTACATGGATCTTTTTGAATTACTGTTTTCTTTTTCTTTGTGTGAATACCTAAAAGTGGAATTCCTAGATCGTATGGTTTTTCTATTTTTAGTTTTTTGAGGAGCCTCCATACTGTTTTCCAGAGTTAGCTGTATTGGTTTACATTCCCATTAACCATGCACAAGGGTTCCCTTTTCTCCACATCCTTGCCAGCACTTGTTGTATCTGACTTGTGTAAGATGATATCTCACTGTGGTTTTGATTTGCATTTCCCTGATGATTAGTGATGGTGAACATCTTTTCATGTGTTGGCGATCTGTGTTTTTTTTTCTTCTTCTTCTTCTTTTTGGAAAGTGTCTATTCGGGTCCTCTGCCTGTTTTTAATTAGATTACTTAGGGGTTTTGGTGTTGAGTTATGTGAGTTGGTTATATATTTTGGATATTAATCCCTTCTTGGACATCTCACTTATCAATGTCTTTTCCCATTCAGTAGGGTTGCCTTTTCATTTTGTTGATGGTTTCCTTCACTCTGCAAAAGCCTTTTTGTTTGATGTAGTCCCTTTTGCTTTTGTTTCTTTGCTTGGGAAGACATATCCAGGAAAATATCACTAAGGTGGCTGTTCTTGAATTTACGGCCTGTGGTTTTCTTTTAGGATTTTTATGGTTTCAGTTCTCACAGGTAGGTCTTTGGTCCATTTTGAGGGTTTTTTTTGTGTGTGTGCATGGTTTAGAAAAGTGGTCCAGTTTCATTCTTTTACATGTAGCTATTTGGTTTGCCTAGCACCATTTATTGAAGAAATGGTCTTTTCCTCATTGTGTTCTTGCTTTCTTTATCATAGATTAATTGACCATGTAAGTATGGGCTTATTTCTGGACTCTCTATTCTGCTCCATTCATCTCTATGGAGGTTTTTGGTGCCAGTACCATTACTGTTTTGGTTACTATAGCTTTTTGATATAGTTAGATATCTGGGATATCTCTTTCTCTTTTAGATATCTCTTTCTCAAGATTGTTTTGGCTATTCAGGGTGTTTTGTGGTTCCATACACATTTGAGGATATTTTGTTCTAGTTCTGTGAAAAATACTGTTGGTATTTTGACAGGGAGTACACTGAATCTGTAGATTGCTTGGGTAGTATGGGCATTTTAACAATACTAATTCTTTCAGTCTGTCAGCTGATAGAGCTTTGCATTTATTTTTGTCCTCTTTCATTTCTCTCATTAATGTCTTACAGTTTTAAGAGTACAGAAATTGATCTCCTTGGTTAAATTTATTCTTAGGTGTTTTATTCTTTTTGATGCAATTGTATATGGGATTGTTTTCTTAATTACTCTTTCTGCTATTATTAGTCTATAGAAACAATAGATTTCTCTATGTTGATTTTGTATCCTACAACTTTACCAAATTCATTTACTAGTTCTAGTGGTTTCTTGGTGGAGTCTTCAGGGTTTTTTCTAGAGAGCATCTTGTCATCTCCAGATAGTGCCAGTCCAACTTCTTCCTTACCACTTTGGACGCCTCTTGTTTCTCTTTCTTGTCTGATTGCTGTGGCTAGGATATTCAGTACTTTTCTGAACGAAAGTGGTGAGAATGGACATCCTTGTCTCTCATTCCTGATCTTAGAAGAAAAGCTTTCAGCTTATCACCATTGAATGTGATGTTAGCTGTGGATTAGTCATAGACAGCCCTTATTATGTTGAGATATGTCCCTTCCATACTGTCTTTGTTGAGAGTTTTTATAATGAATGGATGTTGAACTTTGTGAAATTATTTTCTATATCTATTGAGATGACCATATTGATTTTTAACCTGCATTTTGTTAATGTGGTATATATTGTTGGTTGATTTGTATATATTAAACCATCCATTCGTGCTCGCTTCGGCAGCACATATACTAAACCATCCATGCATCCCTGGGATGAATCCCACTTGATCAAGGTGAATGATCCTTTTAATGTATTTTTCAATATACTTTGCTAAAATTTTGTTGAGAATTTTTACATCTGTGTTAATCAGAGACATTTGTTTATAGTTTTTTTATTTTGTAGTATCATCTTCTGGTTTTGGTATCAGGGTAATGGCAGGCCTCATAGAATAAATTCAGAAGCATTCCTTCCTTTGCTATTTTATGGAATAGTTTGAGAAGAATAGGTATTAATTCTTCTTCAGATGTTTTGTAGATTTCATCTGTGAAGCCATCTGGTCCTGGACTTATGTTTGTTGGGAGTTTTTGATTACTGATTCAGTATAATTACTAGTAATTGATCTGTTCATATTTTTTTGTTTGTTTGTTTCTTCCTGGCTCATTCTTGGAAGATTATATGTTTCTACTAATTTATTCATTTATTATAGGTTGTCTAATTTGTTCGCATGTAATTTTTTGTAGTAATCTCTTATAATCTTTGGTATTTCTGTGGCGTTGGTTGTTACTTCTCTTTCATTTCTGATATTATTTATTTGAGTCCTCTTTTTCCTGGTTAGTCTATCTGAAGGTACATCAGTTTTATTTATCTTTTCAAAGAACCAGATCTTGTTTTCATTGATCTTTTCTATATATTTTGATTTCTATTTCATTTACTTCTGCTGTGATCTTTGTTATTTCCTTCCTTCTACTAAGTTTGGGCTTTGTGTGTTCTTGTTCTTGTTCTTGTTCTTTTAGGTGTAAAGTTAGATTGTTTACTTGAGATTTTTCTTGATTCTTGCGTTAGACCTGTATCACTATAAAATTTCTCTCCTAAGTGCTTTTGCTGCATCCCAAAGACTATGATCGCATGTGTTTCCATTTTCATTTGTCTCCAGGTATTATTTTATTTCCTCTTTGATTTCTTTTTTGACCCATTGGCTGTTTAGGAGCCTGTTGTTCAGCCTCCATGTATGTTTGTTTCTTCCTGTTCTTTTCTTGAAATTGATTTCTGCTTTTATACTGTTGTGATTGGAAAAGATGTTTGATATGATTTCAGTCTTCTTAAATTTATTGAAATTTGTTTTGTGGTCTAACATGTGATCTGTCCTGGACAATGTTTCATGTGCACTTGAAAAAAATGGAACACAGAAATTCTTTATAGGGCTTCAGGCCTTTCTTTGACTTCATAAGTACACTTTGAAACTATAAAGTATATATTTAACTTTTTGAATATACATCGACTCTAGTCTCTTCTTTGCCTTAAGTTTCTGTTATTTTTTTATTCTTATAGTTTACTTCTATTGAAGTTGCCTCTCTTCATTTTTTTCCTGTATGTTGCACCAGTGTCTGGTCTGGTAGTGTTCTTCCTGAGCCACGTGAGCTAAACTCGAGCTTATGATAGTGTAGTTATTTGACTTGTGTCCCTGAACTAGAATGATCCCAGGTTGACATGAGTTGAGGAAATAGAGTACCCCAGTATTCCTTAGGATGATGTTAATTCTAGAAAACTAAAAAAAGTTATTAAATACAAAGTGACTGTGGTTTTAAGAAATTGTTAGGCTCTGTCTATTCTCTGGCTCATTACTTATGGGATTTGAATAATCAGAAGGTAATAGTTAGAAAATAAAATATGTTCTAAAGTTAGGGGAGAGTTAAGATTATTTAATTGAAAGATTTGCCAAAATTATGTCAACTCTCAGTTATCCAATTTTGTCTGTTTTACTATCTGAGTGTTTTGTTTTTGGGGTTTTTTTTTTTCCCCTTTCTCCTCTTTCTTCTGGCCATCCAAGTTAGTTAGTTTCTTTCTTTCTTTCTTTCTTTCTTTCTTTCTTCCTTTCTTTTTGGTTTGCTAGTTTTATTAATAAACCTGTTTACCTGAGGTTGGTCGTATTAAAGGAAAAGAAGAGAGATCTGAATCTCCTCAATGATGTTCTTTGTTAGCAGCTCATCTTAAATTAGGGAAGATAGTAACATTATAGAAAAAAATGGATTTTTAAATTATTTATAAGTAATGTGTCTTAGTCCATTCTGGCTGCAGTAACAAAATACCACAGCCCAAGTGGCATATGAATAACAGAAATTTATTGCTCACACTTCTGAAGTGATTATATAGATCATTAAAATATTTATTCCTTTTAAATTGTATTTGACTACAACTGTAAATGTTATCATTGTATATAAAGTCTTCATAGTTTACAGTCCTTCATTTAGGATTCTGGTTGTCTTCAACAAAAACGTCATTGAGCTCTCTGTTTTTAATGAGTAGCTCTAGTTCCTGGCCTCTTAACTGTTCACAAAACGCTGCTCTGAGCTCTCAAGCATTTATTTCTTTTTTTAACCTTCTCTCTCTTTTCCTCTTTTTCTCCCTCCCTCTCTGATCTTGGTTAATCAGTGAATCATTTGTAAAATATTGAATGCCTTGTCTTTTGCCAGATGCTGTTCTAGGTGGTAAGAAATCAGTGGTGAGGAAAAACAGCCTAATCTCTATTCCTCTGAGCCCTGATGATGATGGAGCTTAGATCCCAGTGAAACTGCCCTGAATGGCAAGAAAAATAGAAATAGGGAAGAAAAAAAGATCCTATGCTCTTCTCATTTTTTTCTTTGCTTATAGTGAAATACAATATAAGTAGACAGAATTGTGCATTAATCATATATGTATATTTAATGAAAGTATACTCTAAAGCAAACACCTGTGCAGTTACCACTAGGAGCAAGAATTAGATAATTTCATCAGCCCAGACTGCACCACCCCCCATCCCTACCTCATCCTTGCTCTAAGAGCTGTCTGGATTCCTGTGTTTTACCACTTATGGTCCACAAGGTACCGTATTTATTAGAGAGAATGTGCAGTGGGCTCATCCTTCTTGTAGTTTGCCTGTTCTTGACTATGTATGAATGGAATCATACCAAATATATTAGTTTGTGCTTTACTTTACACAACAGTGTGTTTGTGAGATTTCTCCATATCTATATGGCCATGATTTATTCACTTTTATTTCTTTATTGTATTTCATGATACGAATATACCACAAGTCCTTTTTCCATTATATCTAGTAACGTATATTTGCGTTGCTTTCAATTTGGAGCTCATACCAATAGTTGCGTGAACATTCTTCAGCGTTTATCCTTGTGCAGTCTCAAGCATTCAGGAGTGTTAGTCAAGGAGCAAAGTTGCTGGGTCGTACATTATGTCTGTCTCTGGCTTTAGCCTGTAATGCCGGACTGGTGTCAGGTGTGCGTGCGCATGTCTATTCCTGCACACCCTGGCTATTATTTGTAAGTTTTACTGTTTGTAAGTTTCACAGTCTGGTAGGTGTGTGGGTGACTGTGTGGATAGGTTTTACTGTTTTAATTTTTCTAATAACGAGTTTGAACTCTTTCCCACATCTTTTGGCCTTTTTTTTGTGAAGTGTGTTTAAATAAGTCTTTTGTGCATTTTTCTGGTGGGTTGTCTTTCTTACTGATTCATAGTTTTTGTTTTTTGTTTCACTAGTAAGGATATGAGTCTTTTATTGTATGGGTTACAAATGTTTTATTTCATTTTATGCTTGCTCATTTTACTTTTTTTTTTTTAAAAGATTTTATTTATTTATTTATTTTAGTGAGCATGATCATGTGAGCCAAAAACGGGACAGAGGGAGAGGGAGAGAGAATCCCCAGCAGATTCTGAACTAAGTGTGGAGCCTGATGTGGGCTTTGATCTCACGACCCTGAGATCATGACTGGAGCTGAAACCGAGAGTCAGACGCTCAACTGACTGAGCCACCCAGACGCCCCTTTCATTTTGCTCTTTTTAAAACATCTTTCAATGAATAGATATTTTAGTATAATTTTGATGTAACCAAATTACCACTTTTTTCTTTATGATTAGTGTTTTTTTTTATTTAGAAAATCCTTCCATCTGCTGAGGCATTACAGATATTCACTTTATTTTTTAAAATTTAGTAGTTTTACCTTTTGCCTTGAGTCTGTGATCCACCTGGAATTGATTTGAGGCTTAGTGTGAGGAAGGTGTCCTATTTAATTTTTGTTCCACATGGAAAACCAGCTGTTCCTATGCCATGTGTTGAAAAATTCGGCCTTTTCTCAGTGATATATAGGTCTTACAATTCTTTCCAAAGTACTGTTTTTAAAGAAACATGCAGTATGCCTCAAGCACAGTATGACTTTGGGAATTACATAAGCAGAATGAAGTATTGAGAGTCAAGAATAAAATGAAAAACAAAATGTAATAACTAAGGAATTTGGAAGTTGTGTGAAAAGAGTTATGGGTTGTACATTTACCTCAATGTAAACCTACATAAGATGCTGAAAGCACAGTTGTGGGTGTGGGATTTGAGGGCACCCAGGCTGGCATTATGGGCTTGGCCTTGTTCTTGGAAATTTTTTTTAAAACTTCAAATATGGGCGTGTTACTTAACAAGCCTCACTTTCCCAGGCATAAAACAAAAATAATGCTCCTCTTAATGAGGTGATAAGTAACATGCCACTGTCACCCAGCTTTCAACAGAGTGTCCTTTACAAATGTCTTCTTACTTTATTCTGTATGGTCGAGAGTACGGCATAAATGGGGAAAGTGCTGCTCTGAGCGAGACCAGACGGGTCTGGTTCTAGGTCACGTCAGATACCAGACTTTGTCCAGGATTGTGCCACTTGGCTCCATGGCCGGGTGGCTCCTTTCTAGGTACCTTCAATGAATTCCCTAATAGTTGAGAACCATCATTTGTCATCAGACTTGGTAAGAAGTGCCTTACTGTGCTCACAGTATGACATCTAGGTGATTCGGAATGAATCTGGATTATGTCTGTACAACTTCACATTTCATTAAAACAAATAGAAATTCTGAGGGGAAATGATGCCGTTTCTGATCTCGAGTAACAATCTCACCATAGTTTTCATCTGTACGAAAGACGCAGGTCACAAACTACTTGGGTGACATCATATATTACTACGAACCACCCTTTCCTTCTTTCACGTGCTTTTCTCCTGCCTTAGCTTCCTCGTCGTAATGATCTTTCTCTCTGCTTTTGGCTGCATCCTCTTTCTCTTCCTGTACCCATAGAGTAGGAAGTACTTAGGAGTACCTTCTAAGCCTTAACTCCCAGCCCTCCTCTTTTCTGCACTTATTCTTCCAAAAAATTTTTACCCATTCAATACTATGACTTAGTTCCTCAGAAAATCTAACTTGAATTTCTTCTCACCTCCTTTAACTCAGGATAGAACAAAAATATATATTTTTTTCTTCCAAAACCAACTACTACTGTCTAGACTTCCATGTGCCCACGCTACCCAGATGTGCGTGGTCATACTGTCTGCTTTCGCCTCCTTTTTATCTGTGTGTTCAATCTGTCTTCAATTCCTGTCCAGTTTTTTCAAAATATTTTTTGAACTGTCTTTCTCATTTTCATTACTTCTGCGTTATCACAAGCCTTCCTGTTCACCTCACCTCTAATCTCGTCTTGCTTTCAGGTTAATTTCAGTGCCTCACCTGTCCGCTCTAAAAGCCACAGTGCCATTAAGCGTGGTCCTCAAACTGCTTCAGAAAGAGTTCCTTTTTGTTTGTTTGTTTATATTCCGATGTGTAAAGTATGTCCAGGAGATCCAGTAGGGCTGAGGCGAGGTTTGTGATCCCTCAACATTTCTAAAACTGCACTGGTGATTCTGTGTACAGACAGGATGAAAATCAGTGATTGGGAGAGAAGGGGGTGGGATGAGGGTGTTTATGATTCAACGTAAGTAATTATCAAGATAATAGTTTTTTACTTGGGTGGGGGATTCTCTGGTGCTCATTGCATTGCTGAAAATAACCATTTCTAGAAGAAAATACAGGGATGAATCTTTACAACCTTGGGTTAGGCAGTGGTTTCTCCGATATGACACCAAAAGCATAAGTGACCTTAGAAAAGGTCAGATAAACTGGACTTCATCCAAATTAAAAACTTTTGTGCACCAAAGGACACCATTAAGAGAGTGGGAGAAAATATGCAAATCGTATCAATGGACTTGCATCCAGAGAATATAGAGAATAACTCTTACAACTCAGTAATAAAAAGACAACCCAATTTAACAATGTGCAAAGGACTTGGATAGACATTTATCCAAAGAACATCTATGAATGGTCAGTAAGCACATGAAACAATGCATAACATGATTAGTCAACAGGAAAATGCAAACCAAAATCACAGTGAGATACCACATACCCCCACAGGATGGTTGTAATTAAAAAGAAAATGGCAGTAATAAGTATTGGCAAGGATGTGGAGAAATTGGAACACTTGTACATTGTTGGTAGAAATGTAAAATGTGGCAGCCACTTTGGATAAAAGTTTGGTCAGTTCCTCAAGAATTTAATCATGGAGTTACCATACCATATGAGACACACACACACACACCCGTAAGGATAGATATATATACATATGGTATAAGTCACCATATATATATATATATATATATATATATATATATATATATATACACACACACACACACACACACACACAACCCTAAGAAATGAAAACATACACTCACAAAAAACATATAAGAATGCTCATAGCAACATTATTCATGGTACTGAATAGTGGAAATTATCAACTGGTGAGTGGATAAATAAAACACAGTATAGCCATGCCATGGAATATCACTCGGTGGTGAAGAAAAGAGCAAAGCACTGATTGATGGATGATAACGCATGGATGAGCTTTGAGAGCATTATGCTAAGAAACAGAAGCCAGACACAGAGTCACGTATTATATGATCCCTTTTATAAAAAATGTCCAGCGTAAGCAGATCCGTGGAGACAGAAAGCTGATTAGTGATGGCTTGGGGCTGCACTCATTGGTGGGAGAGTTGGGGGAGAAATGAAGATTGACTGCTGATGGGTACAGGGTTCTTTTTGGGTGATGAAAATGTTCTAAAATAAATTGAGGTAATGGTTGTACAACTCTATGAAAATATTAAAAGCCACTGAACAGTACATCTTAACTGGGTCCTTTTATGGAATATGACATTTATCTCAGTGAGGCTAGAGAAGAACAGTCTGAGTAAAAACAGGCCATGTGTGGGGCAAGGGGGAGAGTGTGTCCCCACCTGCCCCTTCCCGCCTCCACAACAACCCAGCAGTGGGGAGTTACTTCCCGAAACTACCAACAGAACCCAAAACAGATTGGTTTGCGTTTCAGCTGCTTTCATTTTTTCCTTCCAGTCTTCTTAAAATGCCCCTCGAAGGTAAGCAGCCAGAAGAGTAAGGAGGAGGTGTGCTTCCCGTTCCAGTGGTTCAGTCCCTGGAGTGTGGATTAGAAGGAACTAAACTTTTAAAATGAGTTCCGGACTTAGTATGTTAATAACTTGAGGTTTCCCCACATCAGTCACTTAAATTTTCAGAAAGTAAGTTACATTATCGGCGAATGGACAGTGGGCTGGCCAGAGCTGTACCCCACAAGACACACAGCCATTCTGAGGTCACATGTGAAGCCCTGGGAGGAGGCACTAGCGGGGAAGGTGGGGCCGTAGTCGCTCTCTGTGAAGCTGTGAAGTTATAGTGATCTGTGTTGAAGCGAGGCGGGGAGGGGTGTCGTATTCCGTGAGGTTTGGTACATTAAAGAATGAACTGGGATACCCCAGGATCACTCATCGGAGGAAGCTGGCTTTAATGGGAAAAGAGGAAGTGTCCTAGCAGGCAAGGAGAGGCGGATTTTGCATAAATGTGCAGTTAGGAGTGGGAACAACATGTGGTGTGGTTACGGGGGACCCCTTGACAGGTTTGAGAGACTAGAGGATTTCTGATTGGTGTGTACTAGGAAACAAGGGCAAGCAGGTGTGTGTGTGGTGGGGCGGGGGGCGGTTGTTGTTGAATCTTGCTGAAATCTTGCTGTTGATCATCAGTGTAGCTGTTGAGCGAGCCCCCCGGGTTGCGACGCACCGCCGAAGCAGGTGCTTCCCCAGATGTGGATGCCAGCAGTTGTTGGACCTGGAGTGCATCATTCATTCTTGGGTGGTCATTTCCCATCTTAACGCCTCATAGCAATCTAAGCTTGTAGCCTCCACTGGAAATGGTTCCCTTTGAGAGTGTTTCCTTTGTAAAGATTTCCTGTTTGCTAGCTGGAATAAACACGCTCATGTCATTAAATCTGTGCCTTCCCTTCCCCAGCAGACTAAACGGGTTAAATGGTTGCTAATTGTAGGTAGAGTATCCATGGTTCGAAATGAGAAACGTCCTGTATATTTTAAAGCTGTTTATTGGGAAAATTTAAAACCTACTGCTTTTACTTAATTGGTTCGCTTGTCGTGTTGTCCATTCAAAATACAAAATACTCCATGATTCTCTCCTCTGGACTTTGCTAAGCAGTCCCACCAACGTCAGCGTGCTTTTGTTATGACAGACGCCATCTCCACGTCTCTTCCACGTGGAACAGAGGAGGGCCAGCCGCGGAAGAGGACCTGAGGAAGAAGTACACAAGCCAATTAAAACAAAACAAAACAACTAAGGGTCCTCTTTCAAGAAAATTCTCAAAGACATCTGCTTTGCTGAATCTCATTTGTTAGGATTTTTAACAACCTGTCCTCAGTCTCACAGGAGAAATATTAACAGGGTTCAGCGCATGCAGACTTTAGTAAATTAAAGATACTGGGTTTCAAAAGTTGTAGGTTCGTTGGTAGAGCTATAAGTGCAGTTGCATTCGTAGTTGACATTTAGTAGGACCCTGTTGTGTTTAAACACTAGTGGGGCGCTGGGTGGCTCAGTGGGCTAAGCCTCTGCCTTCGGCTCAGGTCATGATCTCAGGGTCCTGGGATCGAGCCCCACATCGGGCTCTCTGCTCCGCAGGGAGCCTGCTTCTTCCTCTCTCTCTGCCTGTCTCTCTGCCTACTTGTGATCTCTGTCTGTCAAATGAATAAAATCTTTAAAAATAAAATAAACACTGTTATACTGGGTAATTGGAGAGAGTGAGATTATTCTTAAGGTATTCTTAAGGAACTAGAGAGAGTGTGTGTTTTTCAGGAGCTAGAAGAATAGGATATATATAGGTGGAAATAACCAGAATAGGGGAGAAATACAAAGTAGTAGGGGAGTACAGAGAAGGTGGACGTTATCTCCTGTGGGAGGTCAAGGAAGAATTAGCAGAAGTGGTATTTATTTCCCGTTGATGAAAGAGAATATTTGATTTCTTATGGGAGTAGCTATAAATGTTTCTAATGGTGGCTCTGACCTCTAAGCCCCCTGTGATCATTATGTTAATTTTAGAACTGTAGGCGGGAGGGCTAAGAGGTAGAGACTCTAGCCAGTGGCTGGCTGGCTGCCTTTATAAGGATGAGAAGGCTCTGGGAGCCAGAAAGTGACAGGAGGCTTGGCCTGTTTTTATTGCCATTTCGTTCAGTGACCCTTTCTTGAGTCCTGCTGTGTGTGAAAGCACTGCATGGAAACGGGTAAATCCAGCTGTCATCCCCCCATTTACTCACTATTGGAGGGGCATAAACACATAATACAACTAAGCATAAGATAAGGCAGAGTAATTGGGACCTGGAGGTATAACGAAGGACTATGGAAGCACAGAGGAGGAAATCACTGACACAGTCTTCTGTGATGGAAATCAGTTAAGGCTTCATACAGGAAGTAATATTTGACTGGGCCTTGGAAATGCGAGATCTTTCAAATGTAGGAAATAAAGCAAAAGGCATGGCACAGAGAGGAAGTAGCCAAAGGAAGGCACATGAACACAGGATGTGAGTAGTCTAGCCATACTTGAATGGCCAGGAGAAGTTGGAAAGGTGGACGGGGCTTGAAGAATAAGGCTCAGAGGGTTAGACTCTTTTGTGAGCAGACAGCAGCCCCCTGTGTTTTTGAGTGAGGAGTTGACACAACATGATTTACGTGACTGTCCCCGCACTGTGAATGGGTGGCCTAGAGGGAAATGAATTGATGGTAGTGAGCCATGCGTAAGCCTCGATCAGAGAGAACACGAGTGTGAGCTGAGCTGGTAGGAATGGACATGGATTCAGGACACTCCGTGGTAGAAGTATAAACTGTAATAAAACCAAAAGTTTTATTACAGTTCGGAGGGAGAAGGGAGACTCCAGGCTCCCCGGAGCTGGGATGGCAGTGCCATCAACGAACATTCATGGGAACGTGAGGAGGAGAACAGATTGGTTTTTGGAAGGTGGTGAGTAGGGGCTCTTTCTTCCCAGGTGTATTAGAGGTTCATATCAGGAATCTAAGAGAGTACCAGGACCAGAGATAGAAACTTCAAGAATTTCTACCAAACAAATGATAATGGAAGCTATGGGACCAGAAGAGGCAGCCTTAGCGAGGAGAGAGAGACAAAATCAGCACAGGCCTTACAAGAACACACGTGCTGTGGAAGGAAGAAAGGAATAAAACGAGCATGTGGAGACGGGCTTGTCCAGGGGAGTAAGACTGCAGAGGGGGGAGTAGGGAGGCGCTGGGCATTTTCAGGCACTATTACCTCAGGGAATGTGGTAGGCCTAGGGCTGGGGAGAGTAGGCTGGCTCCCAGAAGAGTCGTTCTTGTAAATATATACACAAAAGTATTCAGAAGTCAGTGGCTCTCTGTCCTTTGGCCTGCCATCTTTGCTCATTTCCTGAGCATTCTACTCCGCGTCTCACCTCTCCTGTCTCCCATCGGCTCCTAAAACCGCGGAAGGGGAAGAGAAGTAGGGGGGACGCTGAAGCACAAAGGGCCTTGGAGTTCAACAGCAAATGTTCCTGTTTCAATGTGTAAATAAGTTGCCTAATCTTACTTTTGAATAAGCCACCTTAATGATAATAGCATCACTTTTATCTAAATTTTCAAGTCTGTGTGTCTCTAGTGTTCATAAATGTGTTTGTCATAAGAAGTAAAAATAATAGGAAGAGTCTGGCTCCAGGTGAGTGGGTTTACAGGTGTCACTGATTCTGACGCGGCCTTAACATCAGTCACTTCCCGATGTCACTTTTGTTCTGAAGGCAATAGGCGTGTCGGCCGCCTTCGTGCAGCTTTCTGAGGGCAGCAGCGCTGGTTCTGCTCACGCAGGCCTGTTGCATGTCCTTCAGCTAGCCGGGGTCTTCGGCGTCTGCAGCTCCCTTTCACCAGTGTGTCGAGTTCCAGTGGCTGGTTGGAGGATTTCTAAATGGTCCCTCTTCCCATTGGATCCTCACATTCAATGCGCCTTTATTCGGTGACTAGAAGCTAATAACGTGAGTTGTGTCCATGTGTCTTTCTAGATTTTGGCTTCAGTAACCTGTTCACTCCCGGGCAGCTGCTGAAGACGTGGTGCGGCAGCCCCCCCTACGCGGCGCCCGAGCTCTTCGAGGGAAAGGAGTATGACGGGCCCAAAGTGGACATCTGGGTAAGTACTGCCCTCCCCGAGCCCCCCGGCTGGTGGTTCTCCTTCACTGGGAACAGCCGCTGTCACCCTGGGGAACCACGAAGCCTGCACACGAATCGAGACCTCGACCCCTGTGCTTTGAGTTCCCAGTTCCTCGCACAGTCTTTCCTCCAGCTCTTGTCTTACGGACCGAGACGAGCTGCAGATGTCAAAATCCCCCTTTTGCATCTGCAAAAAAAAAAAAAAAAAAAAAGCCCAAGAGCAAGCTTGGGTGGGTGCCCTTGCCAAGAACAGAGATTCTTTCTGTCGTTGCCACTTGCCTTCTCCCTCAAGGCTGAGTGCGGAGAGAAATTCTAGATATGTTACCCCAAATTAATGTCTGGATGCAAAGAAGAATGTTAACTATCCAAAGATGATTGGCCTGGCCTTGACAATGCCTCATATTATTTCTTACAAAGAAAGAAGAAAAAGTTTGTTCCATCATCTTGTGCATGACTCACCACCATCTTCATACACATACTATAATGGCCTCTTTTGTTTCCTCTGATGCAATTAATTGTGTGTACTCTCTGTTTGGGATGCAGAGCCTTGGAGTCGTCCTCTATGTGCTTGTGTGTGGTGCCCTGCCCTTTGATGGGAGCACACTGCAGAATCTGCGGGCCCGGGTGTTGAGTGGAAAGTTCCGCATCCCATTTTTTATGTCCACAGGTAAGGGAGTTACCAGCACGTAGCAGGGACGGGGTCACAGAGAGTTAGACATGCTAAGTCCTCGCAGGAATTGGGTGACAGAGTATGAACGGCCCATTCAACAGCTTTTCTTAGCGCCAGTGAGCTGAACCAGCGCCTCTGGAAGCAGGGCCCTCTAACATGGCGTACAGCCTGTGGTGTCCGGCAGCCCTGCCTGAGGTGGCCTGAGTTTGGCCCTGGTGCCGCCTACAGCTGCTTGTGTCACGTGGCTGGCTGACTGCTAAGTCTGCCTGAGCTTTGGTTTCCTTATCTGTAAGTGGCTGGCAGTTGGGTGAAGGCGTTACTGTGAAAACTGAACTAAATAGTTTGTGAAAAGAGTCGACAGGCCTATCACGTAGTCGCAAGGCAACAAACAATCCTGCTTCACCCCTGCCCTTCACCCCACTCCCACTCTTTTTCATGGGACTATTTCCATTTATGGGGGCCCCGCCGAACTGTGGCCATCAATGCCCAGGATGGAGCAGGCTTTGCTTCTCAGTCTTGGTACCACCACATTTCCCACTTCCATGACATGTATCCCCCAGACTCAAATAAAAAAGTGGTTTTCAGATGGGTGGTCAGTAACCCTCGGAAAGCTGTAACCCTCCAGACACCAGCTACCCAGAACCTACAGTGTTTCCTCACCATTGCTGTGAGAAAGGAACAGCCCAGAGACCGTGCTGGAAGCCGTCTAGTTCATTCTGCCTCGACATGTTTTCAGGTTTAAGGAACGACACACGGAGTGTATGACCCATGTTGGCGACAGTATTAGCACAGGGGAACTGCCTTTTAAAGTAAATAGGGGAAACTTTTTCTAGATTTCACTTTAAGTCTCCTTAGCTTTAATGGCTATGGTCTCCTTAGCTTTAATGGCTTCATAGCGTGTCTGATAATGGTAAGTCCTGTGAGAAAAATAAAATAGAGAAGGGGGTCAGGGCTGGTGGGCAGGAGGTTATTTGAAAAGGTAGAGGAGGTGAGGGAATAAGCCAGGCAGCCTGAGGGCGAGCTTTCCAGCCAGGGGGAGCACCCAGGGCAGAGGCCCCTGGGAGGGAGTGTGCTGCAGTGTTCAAGAATCAGGCCCGGGCCTCTGCGCTTGAAAGGCGTGACAGGGACAAGAGCGGTGAGGTCAAAGAGGCGAGAGAGAACGTGCTTTTAGTCAATGGAAAGACCTGAGTTTTTACTTGGAACCAAATACAAAGGATCAAATGGTATTGACAGAAGAATGATACAATCTGACTTTGGTTTTTTCCTAACTTTTATTATCAAAATTTTCAAACACACAAAATAAGTCCAAAGTGTGTGACTGTGATTGTTCTTTGTTTTGTTTTTTAATCATTTTGGCTGCTCTGCTGGTTAAAAGGGTTAGGGGCTAAAGGAAGGGAGACTTGGGCAGTCATCTGGTGGCTCGTTCCCAGACTGCATGTGGAGGTGGAGACGGTGAGAAGTGGTCTGAGTGGAGAGATACTCCACGCTGTGTGGCAGGCACCGTTCAAAGCAGTTTATAAACACTGACTCATTTCGTTATTACAGCAACCCTGTGAGATACAGAAGTCTGTCACCCCCATGTTACAAGTGATAAAACTGAAGCCAGGACGTGGTTAGCGATTTTCCCAAGATAGCACAGCTACAAAGTGGCTAAACTAGAATTTGAACCTAGCCAGTCTGGTTCCAAGAGCATTCATGCTGGATTTGACATGGAAGGAGTCACTAAAGTAGCTTAAGCAGCTGGAGGGAAGGGCTTACTGCTGACTGAGATGAGGGTGACTAGGGAAGGATACTGAATTTTGGCGCGATGTTTTAGATCGTGTCGTCTGAGACACATGTTACACCTGTAGGCTGAGATCTGGTGTAGCCTGTTGAATATAGGGCTGTGTAGCTTAGCTGAAAGTCGTGGACCAGGGATGTCCATCTGTGACTCATCGGTGTATCGGTAATGTTTAGAGCTATGAGATGGGATCGCTTTGTAGGTAGTGGTTATAGAGAAGGGGTCCAGGGGCTCATCTCTGGACCATTCTAATGGTCAGAGATCAGGAAGATGAAAAGGGATCGGCATGGGAATCACCAGCGAGGTAAGCCAGAGGGGCTGCTGTCCTAGAACAAAGGAATGTATTTCAAGGAGAGGGAAGGAGGAACTCTGCCAGGTGCTGCTGACAGGTGGGAGGAGATGAGAGGGAGTGGAACATTGGATTTGGGAAGGTGGAGATCAGCACCGGCATTCACTGGAGGACAGCTTCCGTGGAGGGGCAGGAACACAAACCTAACTATGTGGCCACAACAGAAAGGGACTGGAGGGCAAATGGCGGAAAGAAGTAGACAAAGCTTTTCCCAATTTTACTATAAAAGGCAGCAGAGATAGGCTCCAGCAGCATGCTTTGGCCAGTCATGCGTGATCCCGTCATCATCAGCCCGGTGTCCTCGGTCCTTATCTGCGTGTCTGCCCAGCGGACTTACGTTCTTTCTTTTTTAAAAATAAACTTTACTTTTTAGGGCACTTTTAGGTTCACAGCAAAAGCGAACAGAAAGTGCAGCCAGATCCCATATACCCATGTTCCCTCGCAGCCTTCCCCACGATCGGTGTCCTTCCTGTACCAACGTAGCACATCTGTTCCAGTCAGTCATCCTGCATCAACACCGCATCGGATTATCATCTAAAGTCTGTAGTTTACATCAGTGCTCACCCGTGGTGTCCACTGTGTGGATTTGCACAAACATATGATGACAGATAGCCACCATTACACTCTGATACAGAGCGGTTTTACTGCCCGAAGAATCCTCTGTGCCTTTTGGCCCCCTCCCCAACCTCTGGTAACCACTGATCATTTTACTGTGTCCCTAGGTTGCCTTTTCTAGAACATCATGTATAGTACTTGGAATTCCACAGTATGTGGTCTTCTTTCACGCAGGAATACGTACCTAGGGTTCCTCTCTGGCTTTTCAGGGCTTGATCACCTTTTCTTTTCAATGCCAAATAACATTCTTTTTGTGGATTTACCCCATTTATCCGTTTACTTGCCAGGCACCATGGTTGTTTCCATGTTTGGGCAGCGATGAATAGAACTGCTGTAAACTGTGTGCAGGTTCTGGTGTGGACCGAAGCTTTCAACTCTTTGATAGGCAGATACGAGGAAGTGTGATTGCCGGATAGAAAGGAGGAATATGTTTAGTTTTTTAAGAAACCGCCAAGCCACCTTCCAGGGTAGCTGCCTCATTTTGCATTCCCACTCTGGTGAGTGAGCGTCCCCCTGGCTCCGCAACCTGCCCAGCAGGCTGTGCTGTCCACGCTCTGGAGTTTTGCCGCGCTAACGGACAGATGCATGGTGGTTGCCTGTGATTTTAATTTGCAATTCCCTGATGATGTATGATGATGAACGTCTTTTCATAATGCGTATTTGCCATCTGTCGTCTTTGGTGACTTGTCTGTCCAAGTGTTTGGCCCATTTTTAAAGAAGGTTGTGTGTTTTCTTATCCTTGAATCACTCCCTACTTGCTGAAACACTTTTTTCTCACTGCTTCTCAGATACCACATTCTCTCGTTTTCCTCCTGTCTCTCTGGATTCACCTTCTCCTTCATCTGTGCCAGATTTCTCTTCCTCTGTTCATCTTTTAAGTCTTTTCTTCTTTCTACGTTCTTTCTGAGCCATCTTACCTGCCATGGCTTCTGGGAGGACTGTGATGCTCCGCCCCTTGTTAACGCCCAGTCGGCTCTCGGGCCCAGACCTCTCCTCTGGGCTGGAAGGGTGACCTGTCCCGCCCATTGCTACTGATCAACGTCACTTTTACATTTTGAATTCACATCAATAGAAACATTTCAAACCTGGCTTGAACTCCCCCCATCCCTATCCTTGGTTGCCTATCCTAGTGAATGGTGGGTGTTGCCACCCGAGCAAGGCAGAAACTAGCCTGATTCCTCCCCTTCTCTCACCACTGTCACAGCTGACCAGTTACCAAATTCTGTCTGTTCAGCCCTCCTTTCCTGTGACCACTTCCTTAGGGCTTCTTGCCCAGATGAGAAATAGCCAACTAATGGCTCCCGTCCTGTCCCTCCCTGCTCCATCCTCCACATGCTGCCTGAGGACTCTTTCTGAAACAGACATGTAAAAACAACACACACACACACACACACAGATCTGGTCATAGCATTTTCCAGCTTAAACTTTTCAGTGCTTTGCCCCCGAAATGGTTTGCCTCTAGGCTAAAGTTCACTCCTCAATGTCGCAGAGGCACTGACTTTCAAACATTTTGACCCTGATCGTAGTAAACAATATCTTTTATACTGTGACCTGGAACATGCGTATACCCATACTCCTGAACGGAAGTTGCTTTCCAGAAGCAAAACTTGCCTTTCTATGTGCAGTACACTCCAATATATTTTATTCTATTACATTAAAAACTGTTGATTATAACTTACTAGATTGATGTCATGACTGTTGTTTGAAAAACAGGGGTCTAGAAATGCCTTGTGATCCGATGCCTGCCAGTCTCTGTGTCTCAGCCCCCACTGTACACCTAGTCAGCCTGACTTCCCTCCAGTTCCCTGAACTGGTGATGTTCCGTGGAGCATTTCCCTCTGCCCGGAATACTTCTTCCTCCCCCAACCCGACTCCACCCACTCCTGTATTCTAGAGTAAGAAATCAGATGTGCTAGAAAAAGAATTGAGATAATTTCCACCAGTCTTCAGATCTCTGGGTTTGGTTTTGTTTTGTTTTAAATCATGGGACTTACCAAACTTTTTATTGTAATTACTTCTTTTATTGTACATCTTCGGCACCAGACTGAGCTTAGAGAAAATATAGATGAAGCATGTTTTTTCACAGTTGTCTAGAGCCTAGCGTAGTATCTGGCATGTAGCAGGACTTAGTAAATAGTGAGTAGATAGTAAATAGAATCCTATTTAAAACCCTCCAATGGCTTGCTTTTCCACTTAGAATCAAGTTCAAAAAAGCCATTATCATGGTGGCCAACAAGGCCCAGCGGTGACTGGCCGCCTCTTTCACATCATTTCCTGCTGCCGTGGACACAGGTTCTGAGGTTACAGAGGCATCCTTGCCATCTCTCAGACTAGCCAGGCACACACGTTCCCGGTCCCTCAAGTATCCACATGGCTTGCTTCCTTGTGTCACTTGAAGTTTCTGCTTCCAAGCCTCCTCAGAGAGCCCTTTCTCTTTCCAGAACTCTGCTTCAGTTCTTACGTACCTGTACCACTGCCTGACCTCATCCGTGGATCGCGTCCCTATTTGCTATCCCACTGCCTCTTGACAGCATAAGCTTGTTTCTGTTCACTGATGTGTTTATTGTATTTATTTCCAGGGATTGGGACAGTGCCAACAGTAGGGACAGTAGGCACTCAGGAAGTGTTCGGTAAATGAATGAATGAAGGCCTGCGCAGGTTCATTAAAGTGCTATCGAAACTCCTCCAGAATGTACACTGGCATTCAAATAATATCAGTAACAGCGATCGATATTTCTTTAGGACTTTCAAATTGACACAATATTTCCTATACTTGGGCTAATTTGAGCTGGATAACTGTACACTGGAACTGATATTGATACATACTATTTTAGCATTGTGCTAATGAAGTTTAAAGAAATTGCTTGGTCTGCCCAAAGCCACACAGATAATAAATGACTAACCTCGTCCTTTATTCAGTTTTGTTTGATGACACCACACTGTTGCAAAGAAAGAGCAAGATAAACAAACCACTTCCTCTGCTTTTCCAGTGTCCACAGTACTTCCTGTGAGCAACTTGGATTCCCTCCGCCCTCCACCCCCGTCCCCTTGCATTCCGGCAAAAGATTGGTACTCTAGCCTTGTCAGAACGGCTTCAGATAGTGGATGCTGGTAAAAAAAGTTTATCGTGCTGCCAGCCACATTTGCCTGTTAGTGCCTAGAAATAAATTATATAGCATTTTAACTACTTAGAACTAATATTTGTAATATAAGTTGACTTGAAAGTTTAAAGACTCACATGGGCGCCTGGGTGGCTCAGTAGGTTAAGCCGCTGCCTTCGGCTCAGGTCATGATCTCGGGGTCCCAGGAGCGAGTCCCACATCGGGCTCTCTATTCAGCAGGGAGCCTGCTTCCTCCTCTCTCTCTCTCTGTCTCTCTGCCTACTTGTGATCTCTGTCAGATAAATAAATAAAATCTTAAAAAAAAAAAAATAAAGACTCACAGACTGTCAATATTATTACCCTAAATGTGTGGTTACTTTTTAATCCTAGACAAGTAATTCCATAAGTAGGAATAAACGTTTTCATAAAATTAAGGCCAGAAAATGAGAAACAACCCAGTCTAGGAAATGAGTAGACGGTTTTGTATTAGCATTCTGAGCCCTCCTGCCCTCAGGGACACACACAGGCTTGGCCTTGCCTAACACTATAGGCCTAAGTCCAAGGCCCAGCAGGCCATGCCGTCAAAAGGCCAAGGCATAGGAGCCAATGAACTCGTAAGGCTGCTTAGTCTCTTCTTAGCTCGGACATCGTAGTACCATGAAGTTTCACGTGAAGGCAACCTACAGTCTGTCCCTGAGTGCCTTTCCTCCTTACATCTCTGGCTTCTGGGCACAGTGGCACCTCCCCAGAGCTCTGAGGCCAGCGCCCGTCGGCTCTGCTTCCTATGCTGTCGGAGACACCGCGATAAAGGAAAGTCCTAAAGGGCAAGAGCCTTTCTTTTCTCAGACTGTTGTCACAGACTTGAGCTGAGTTGATCCGTTTTTCTGCCTTAAGGATTTAGATGCTCCCGCAGAGCTGCTGTTCTCTAAATTAGCACTTGGGGCCAAGTGCAGAAGGCCGCATCATCTAGCTGCCTCTAGCAGAGCTGAATTCCAGAATATCTGCAGCTGTGTGCGTCCGTGCTACCAGATGTACACAGTTAGTTCAGGAATTCTAAGCGTCTCTTTATTGTCAGTAATGTGTGGAATGAGGTGTTCTCGCAACCAATGGGTAGCTCTGTGCCTGGGCCTGGGTGACTGATGCAGGTGTCCTTCCATGGGCGTCTCGAGATCTACTACAGTCCTGGCTTCCCAGTTGGAAGATAGCCATATACATGTAAAAGAGGATTTATTCGAGGCTGAATGATTGTGTACCACCCGGTTTAATGATGGATACGTCTTCCCTTCTCCCCTGGAAGAGAAGCTTCTTTATATCAGAACGGTGTTCTGTACATCTCATCTCCCATAAAACCTGACAGCACCTGCTATAGTATAAACATTCAGTAACTATTTCTTAGTGAAAAACTGAATTGTCACCACTTACCTCTAAACTCTTATGTCAGACTCTTGGGTCTTATTACTAAACAGGTAATTCACTGATGATCCCAATTATTCTCTGGTTTTATGTGCTTTTGTTATATAGGTTGTTAAGTGAGTGACCAGGTCATGTGACCCCTAGTCTTAAAAAGGTTTTGATCTATTATGGATTTGGCTTTCTGTGTCTCAAGGAAATAAGTTTAGTCCAGACCAGTGTAGTTGGATTAAAATTCTGAGAGCATCCTGGACAGTGGTCAGGTAAAAACCTTGAACCTAAATTACAGAAGAATTGAAAGTTGAAACTTGCTGGTTTTCGAGCTGTTACAGACGACGAGACCCTGCCTGACCACGTGTGTTGGCAGGAGCTTTCTTCGAATCCCCTCCACTGAAAGAAGCCAACAACTTAAATTTTTTGAGCACCAAATTCATTAACTACCAGTGTATTTTTAAAATTATTTTAAAAAAATGTTTTATTATGTTATGTTAGTCACCCTACGGTATGTTCATTTTTGATGTAGTGTCCCATGATGTGTTGTTTGTGTATAACACCCAGTGCAATATAGTATATTTTTTATTATGCAGAGGCCTACTTCTTAAAGCCTAGTTGGTCTTATTCACTTACCAATTATACTCTGTGCTAGTGAATATTGTAAGATCAGTCATTCATTTAACTGAAGGGAAATTAATTTAAAGTGGAAAAACTGCCATGCCAGTGAGTGCAGAGAGATCTCTTGTGGACAATATTTTTGAGTCCTTATTGATCAGACTTCATTGTGCCTTAATTAATTGTAATACTGCATAAGCGTTTTATCCCTGGGAACGCAAGGCCCAGGCTTCCATAATGCAGCTGATGGAGACTGCCGTGCGGCTCCTGCCAAAAACCTTGTACTTCAATGCGAGCGGCTCTGACCTGATTGGCTTACTCCTCGAGAACCACACAACATCTCTCTTGGCTAAAAGCACTTACCGTAGAGGGGATGGGACAGGAGATTAAAGGTGCTCCCCTGCCAGCGTCCAGATACTAAGGGGCTCAGCGCCCTGAAAGCAGTTCTCTCACACATTTTGGGGTGTACTCTGCCACTAGTGGGAAACCCATGTAGTGCTTTTGTGTTAGTGAATGAAGAAATCACAGGTGATATCAGGAAAGAGACAGGATCTGCCTTAGGGGTATGCAGGCCACCTCTGATTTTACCTAATGTGGTGGGGAACTGCCTTACTGCTTCTTGCCCCTTGCAAGCAGACTGTCTCCAAGCTTACGGCAGCCCTACGGGGGAAAATCGAGAGGGGAAGAAAGTTCTAAGTGGGAGGACTCCAGAGCTTTGGATAGTACTTGACGTTCAGTGAATACTTTCTGTGGACCAGGCGCGGTTGCAGTAGCTGGTTCTGTGTTTGGAACCACCTTATGAAATAGGTGACTCGTGATCTGACAGACGAGAAAATCAAGGTGTGGTAGGATGGAGTGATGGACCCTGAATCCCACGGCTAGGAAGTGGCAGGGCTGAGACCTGAACACCAGCCACCTGGCTTCAGAAACCACCTAACTATCTCTGATCATGTTTTAATTCTCAAGAAGTACATATCTGCCAAGGTATTCCAAGGATCAAGAGAGTCCTGGAATAAGTATCTTTGTCCATCTACATCAATTACATATGGAAAAAAGAGAACCAACACTCTGTATTGGACTCGGGGGTAAAATTAAGCCAGAATTCTGTTCAACTCTAAGGATTGATATTAGGACTTAAAGCCATACTTGAATACTATTAGGGCGGTATAGGCAACAACATTTTTTTTTTTTAAATGCAAACCTCAAATTGGACAGCCTCCAGTAGAACACCGTAGCCTGCCAGGGACTCTTCCCAGTGGGGCCTGGAGGTCAGTGTCGGTCTCCCAGCCTTTAAGCCTGCGTCTCCGGATCTCTGGATCTCAATTCCGAAGCATCACAGCCACCTAGGAAAACTAGAAAATAAGGAACATTCAAGAAATAGGGGTTATTTTTCTAATAAATGGAGAGAAATGGCCAAATGCTTGTTTTCTTCTGAGTCTGCCGAAGGCTGATAAACTGCAAAAACCAAAGAGAAAAGTCTCTCAGCCTAAGTTTATTCATCCCCCCAAGAAGATTTGCTCAGCAGCCCCATTTTTGTTTTTTATTTTATTTTTTTTAAAGATTTTACTTATTTATTTGACAGAGAGAGATCACAAGTAGGCAGAGAGGCAGGCAGAGAGAGAGAGAGAGAGGGAAGCAGGCTCCCTGCTGAGCAGAGAGCCCGATGCAGGACTTGATCCCAGGACCCTGAGATCATGACCTGAGCCAAAGGCAGCGGCTTAACCCACTGAGCCACCCAGGTGCCCCAGCAGCCCCATTTTTATTTGCTCAGTTGTGCCAAGCCACCTTCCCTTGGCCTCTGTGTTGAGACACAGGAAGTGTCTCACAGGGTTTAGTTATAAGGCACTTTATTTTTATTCCAGAGCATTCTGATAATAATTTGCAGAAACCAGTGCTGTTGGGATTGGTATTTAAGTCAAGAACTCTCCATTTTTCTTGTCTGATCTCTTACTGTCGGACCATATTTTTAGGAATTTTATGGACTACTTCAATACTGGGACTCCAGGTTTTCTTTCCCCTAAAGAACTGAAAGCAGATGATTGCAGAACAAGATTTTTTTTCCCCTGTGCCACTCCAGCACAGGAGGAGCTGATCTCAGTGCTTGTTCTTTATGAGTCAAATCTTACTACAGCCAGCACTATTGTAGATTAAGTTCCATTATATCGAATTCAGAGATTATGTATTTTCTTTAGTTGTCTAAAACTGGTTTTGGCTAGTACTTTAAATAAACACCCTTAACTAACTTGCAAGTTGGGAATGTGTATATATTTCTTTTGTGACAGTAACGTATCGAAATTAACTTTATAGAGTACAAGTCTTCAATCCCTATAGCATCATTGTTCCAGGGATATCCAATATAACAAAATTTCATTACAACAACAAAACTCCTCTGATTTTCTATGATTGTATTTAACATTTACGCAATCTCCGAATGCATCTGTAGATCTCAGCACATTCAGTGTACGTTATTTATACATAGAAATGTCTTATTTCAAGACCATTTGTCTACTTCGTTTAGATTTTAAAATAGTCACTATGTAAAGAGGTTTGTTTGACCTTAGCTGACAGCTGACAATGACAGGGTTTCCTTGGGCATATTAAAAAACATTATTACTGGGGCTGAGTCTGCAGACAGAGTGAGGGTGCTTTAACTCTGGCCACTTTCTTACCAAAAGAGGAGGTCTTGGCAGTAACCCCAATGATGTGTTTTTGACGGACTTTTTAATTATTTCTGTAGGATCATTATGTTGCAAAGATGGTCACACTATTTTAACCATGATTATGATAGGACAAGGACACTGTGGCAGATTTTATTTTCTTTCCACTAAGAAGTGCAGCATATTTGGTGCCTGGTTTTCCTTTTGGGAAAAGGGAGATAGCATTAGGGAGGAGCTATGAGACACAAACGGTCATAAGCCAGCATAGAGGGCAAGGGCACAGACTCGTATCCGCCCCATTCCACTCCACCCAGAGACTGTCACTGTAGAGCATTCATCTGTCATCTGCTCTCACAGTGTCTGTTCCCCCCTAGGCCTAAGCTAGGCAAGGGGAATGAATAACAGAATCCAGCAGTATATCCCATAGTATTCTGGTTTTGAAAAATGTATGACTTTAGTGCCATTTAACTTGAAAAAAAAAAAAATTACAAGGTTACTTGTTTTCCAGGAAGCAGATGTTTTAGAAATTTTAATAGCCAATTTATTCTTGTTTCCTGTCTGGATTTTGAGATTTGAGAGAAATAGAGCCCTCTTTGAAATTTGAATTGCTCTGGGGAATTAAATATTATTAAGAAGTTTGTTAAAATTGTTGAAAATAAAGAACTCTTTGGAATTACCTTTGAACACACCTGGTCTCGGCTGGAATGTACTCACGTGAGACACCAGACCATCGCCTTCTTCCAAGCACCTGCAAGGAACAAGAATTTCCTGAGTAATTGCCTCTTCCTTGCATTTTTCCCGTGCCTCCTGGCACACAGATGTCTTCTGTTTCCCCAGCTCAAAGCAGTTTTATGTGGTCAGAAAGAATCTATGACTCCATTTCTTTCAGACCACTCCTCTGCCCACAGAGCCGAAAATGATTGCCTTGCCATGTCCCATCCTTTGGCATCACATGAAGGGCTTGGGGACTGTTGGCATTCCCTCCGTCAGCCTGAAGAGGATGGTAATTCAGTTTCCCAGATTTCTGCCCACCCCTTCTCCTGGTCTGCGGCGCCTTGTTGGAGAAGCCCTGTTGTTTCTGGCCTTCCGTCAGTCTCCATCAGCAGCAACCCGGCTGTGTCAACGGGGTTCGCTCTTTGCTGGTGCATTTATTTTTCTTTTTTTGAAGATTCTATTTATTTATCTGAGAGAGAGAGAGATAAGCATGGGGGGAGGGCTAGAGGGAGAAGCAGGCTCCCCGCTGAGCAGGTAGCCCAGTACAGGGCTTGAGCCCAGGACCTTGAGATCCTGACCTCAGCCAAAGGCAGGCGCTTAACCGACTGAGCCACCCGGACTCCCTTAACTGGTGCATTTAGTACTCAGCCTGATGTTGCTGCCTTCTCAGTTCCTCGCAGTCTGTCCCTATTACCATCCCCCTTAACAAGCTAGTTCACAGCCTGCTCTTTTCTGAACTTGGCTTGTAGGTGGCTCTAACGTGACAGAGCCTGTGGAGAGTACCTGGCATTCGGTTATCAGAAAAGGAAAAGTCGGTTTGATTTGCCTTTTTAAAGGTTCACTAGCTACTAAGTAAGCCATCCAGGATGCTTTCATTTTAGGTGCCCTGTGAGGTACAAACTTGGGCTTTGGAGTAAGACTGACCAGAATTTGTATCCTGACTCTACCTCTTATTTTCAGGTCAAATTTCTTAACTTCTCTGATTTTTATTTTCTTTATCTATAAAATAGGTGTGATGGTAATAGGGGTTGGTGTGTGAACTAAATACTGCCTAGAATTCTGCCTAGCTTATAGATGCTCAATAAATGTTAGCAATTATTACTCAGTAATTTTTTTAAAAGATTTTATTTATTTATTTGACAAATAGAGAGAGAGAGAGATCACAAGTAGGCTGAAAAGCAGGCAGAGGGGGAGGGAGAAGCAGACTCCCAGCCGAGCAGAGAGCCTGATGCGGGGCTCGATCCCAGGACCCTGAGATCATGATCCGAGCCGAAGGCAGAGGCTTATCCCACTGAACCACCGAGGCGTCCCTAACTCAGTAATATTTTTGAAGGAATTGCTCTATTAATCTTTCATTGCCCTCCTTCCTAATTTTTTTTAACTCTTTTCTCTTTCACTCTCACTCTATTAAATGCTAAGGATATATGATTAATACTTCCAGTCAGATGCACAGGGTTTATGGAGAAGACTTATCTGCTAAGAGGTCTGGTTTGTTGCAACAATTTTGACACTAAGACTTCGCCCACATTGCAGATATCAGTGTCTCCCCAAGCGGGAATCTTGATTTACAGGTTATTCTGTATTCTGCCTCAGACAAGATCAGCGAGTAGGTGCCCCCGTGTGAGGCAGAGAACTCTAAAGTTACGAGGGAAAGCCCTGGAAACCACCTGATCTGGGCTTCTGCCCCCATACACTGCCACTTCTTGGTCTTCTATGAAAGGATAGTTGTCTGCTTTTTCTGGGTGGAAGCATCGAGAAGGCCTATTCTCTTGTGGATTCTTGCGATCCGCTGAGGAAGGTGTTCAGAGGAACTGTGGCAGGCTTGCAGTCCAGTACTTCTCTCGTTGACCTTCTGGAGGGCTGTCAGCCTGTCCGGTGTTGTGGTGGGCACTGGGGTACACAGCTCAGGCAGACACAGGCTCCGTCCTTATGGGACTCCTGGTCTTCCTCATGTAATGCTAGGAGCCCTTCTAGTGACATCTCAGAAGCCAGCCTCGGATTCAGCACGTCTAGTAATAATAAGTATGCAATTTCCCAAGACAGATCGTTCTGGTTTCATAGTTACGTGGTTTTCAGAGCTAGAGGGGACCATGGAGGTCATCGTCTCCAGGATAGTTGTTTCTGGACTTAACTTCGCAAGTGAACTTTTACTCAGAACACTAATCTATAAAATGGGTAAAATTAGCTGTGCCACAGGTGTGTCTGTGCCCACTGGACGGCCCCTTTTGCATCCCTCTCCTCAGATCCCTCACACCCTGACCCAGGAATTTGGATCACCTCTAACAATTAGGAAGACTTGTCCTATGTTGAACTTGTGACTTCCCATTATCCAGATTCAGGCCCCTGGAACAGCACAGGATAAAACCCCTTCTGGTACTTGAAGAGCACCCAGTATTCCCCTTGCTGCTGGCCTACATCTTCTCATCTGGAAGATGAATTGGGCTCCAGGCCTTTCATCTTCAGGGCCATGTTCTCAAACTTTGGGTCCGGAAAGTCTTTCTGAAGTTCTCATTTCTTCTGGGCTGGAAACTAGAGACAGAACTTCTGTCAACTATCTTTGATGAATTTGAAGTGGGTTTTTAATTCCCCTTCCTCACTCTTTACTTCCCCCACACCCTCGTCCCCTGACCCAGATGGAATGCTTTGACCCTCTTAGAGAAAAACCGTTTATCACCAAGTTTTGAAAAGTAAAAAGGTGTGAAGGACCTGGCTCTCTTAGATGGAATGACACGGGCAATCTCCACGTAATTCCCATTTTAGGGCCTGGCCTGACAGCAGCTCTGTGTCCCCAGAGCCTTCCAAACGCCTGTCAGCACTGCAGGGCAGGGCCCAAGCAGAGGCCACCCTTTAGTTAGAGCTGGTGGCAGATCGAGTTTCAGGGCCCCGGGGCGATCTGCACTGTGGAGACCGCCTGGCGTCTTGTGTGGAGCAGATGGAAGCCGAGTCTGAAGGCGCTGCTGGCAGTGGGTTCCCGCATGGCCCAGAGTGCTGCAGTGTCAGGCTCCAGCCGAGTGAGGGGATGAGGGACCGGGCCATCGGCGACATGAAAATAGAGGACTTGGCAGCTGGAAAAGTGGATGCGTGTACCCTTTCATCAGAGGCCCTAGCTTCCTTCCACTCATTTTAATTGACTGTCGCCGTGGTTGCTTGTGGTATTAAGTTAGGAGCATTGGTTACTGTTGTTTTCACCCTCTGTCCATATTTTATGTAGAACGGTGTGTTCAAATCGAGCTTGAATTTAATTTCGTGAGCTATGTAGGACACTTAGGAAGTATGAGTTGATGATAATATCTGGCTTTCTGCATTTTGTCATTTTTTACCATCTGTGCAACACATGGAAAGTGTGAGATTTCTGTTCCTTTGCATGAGGGATATTACGGAGGGCATACAAGATAAAAACTTGTCTCCTGGGTGTCGCCACTGCCACCCGAGGCCTTAACCTGGGACCTGTAGACATCAGGGGAATATCGATGGCATGATTTGGGGGTTCCTTGAACAGACTGAAGTTACACACAAATTTTTGTGTATAAAATCTTGCTCGTGTTTTTCTGGAGAGTTTTCAAGGCATCTGAAACCAAATAATAATTAAGGATGACTGAATAAAGTTTTCAAGATCCTGAAACTGAACTAGCTACATCTTCTAAGCAAGGCTTATTATACTGGTGTTCATTTCTTTTGTTTTTAAAGAAATTGCTTTGAAAATCCTGTTTTAAAGCAAGCCTGTGACTGAACGTCATCCTGCCTTGGTCATCTGATTGAGGACTGACGTGGTTACCTTTTATGAACTCCATGCGGTGTGGGAACTGAAAGAAAACAGAACGGCGCCATCTAGAGGCGTGAACAAAAATCTCACCACTTTCTAGTCAGGCCCAGGCCGCATCCTCACCTGGGGTCTTTAGTTGTAGGTAGTAACTTTTCCTTTCCTTCTTTCTTTTGTTTAAAGTAGGCTTCATGCACCCAGCATGGAACCCAACATGGGGCTTGAACTCATGACCCTGAGATCAAGACCTGAGCTGGGACCAAGAGTTGGACATTCAACTGATGGAGCCTCCTAGGCACCCACTTGTAGTAACTTTTTAAGTCTTGAACATTTTTTTCTTCTCAAGTAACTGCAGATCACAGAGGTGTGTGTCAAAGATATTTGTAATCTATACAAATGCTCCAGTTGTGGGGTGTAGTCTGGCTACACTGGAAACATAATTTTAATAAAAGTATAATGTAGTAGATGGCACTTACTCTTTCATAGGCATATAGGTCTTAGGATCTACACTGCATTTGAATATACTTTTAATTCTAAAGCAAGAACAAACTGATGCCTGCTATAAAATCATTTTGATATGGGCACTTTCTTTTAAAGCAAGAATAAAATCAGAATTGAGTACATTGTCTTAATTACCCTATGTATTCTTTTTAGCATGATGATGTAGAATGGTGTTTGCCACACAGTGCCGAAACTGTGGGGTTGCAGGTTAAATTCACTCTGGAAAAATAGATCAAACAGGATTTATATCTACATGAAGACGTATCAAGGGCGGTTCGGTGCCTCTCTCTCCAGCCCCAGCCCTGCCATTACTTTGCAATGTCAAGCACGTTCACTTGTTTCTTCTTTTATACAGGGGCTAATAATAGAAGCTAATTTAGGGTTGTTGAGAGGAGTAAATGAAATAAAGTTGTTAAGCACAGGGCCTTGGACATAAAAAGTCTTTTAAAATTAGCACTGATCAGTTTCTGCTCTCATCACTGGCCAGTGTTATTTTCAGGACCAATGTCATGAAATGGAAACTGTTTTAAAACCTGTGTCTTACAGAGAATTTTGTAGCTTTTTAAAAAAGTATCTTTTTTTTTTCATTGAAACGTAATTGACGTACAACACTGTAGTAGTCGCAGGCGTACAACACAATGATTCAGCATTTATATGCATTATGCCGCAATCACCACGAGAATCTAGCTACCATCCCTCATGGCCATGAAGAAGTTACGCTGTCCTTACTGTATTCTCGATGGTGTACCTTGCTTGTTCACTTCTTATTTCTTTTGTAAGTGGAAATGTGTGTCTTTTAGTCCCCTCCCCAACTCACCCACCCCCTCGCCCTACTCCCCCCAAATGTATATAGTTTTAAAAAGCATTTTCACAAACACAATCTTGTTTGATTAGAGTTTCAATAAATATTGATTCGTATTCTCGGTGGCTATGGGTTGAGCTCCAGTTAGGTATCATCCCATGATAATCCCATGATGGAAATTTGGTACCAGAAACATCAGTAAGAAAGACACGGGCCTTCCATTGCAATGAGAGAGCCAGACAAGAAGGCAGTAAATCAGATGGCTTCAAAAGAAGTCGATCGTGTGGAGAAAATTCTTGTGGTGTGGATGGATGTGGAGAAAATTCTTGTGGTGTGGATGGAGGGTCACTGGAGGCCCACTTGACATCGATGAGGTGGCTGGAAAGAGCTTTCTGAGGAAGTGGCATTTGAGTCCCCTCGAGTGACAGGAGCCAAACGCTTGAGGGTCTGAGGAAGCAGTGAGTGGAAAGGCCGCTGGTGGGCGTGTGTGTGCCAAGCGGTGCACAGTCCAGAGAGAACACCTGAGCCGCCAGAGGGACTGCGGCAGGAGGGGGCCCAGCTGCAGAGATGGGGGCCTGGGGGCCGGGGACTTTGGACTTCGTTCTCTGGGATGTGGGAAGAGACTGGAGAGTTGTAGGCAACTGTTTTAGAAATGTGCCCTTTGCTTCTCTGCAGAGAACAAGTTACAAAGGAGCAAGGGCGGACGTGGAAAGATCAGCTGGGAGACTTTGGCAGTAGTCCAAGCAAGAGATGATGGGGGCTTGGCTGAAGGTGTCAGAATTATTGGCTAGGAGTTCGGATCCTGCCCACAGCTCTACACAGTCCAGAGGCAGCATGACGCGTGGCTAAGGGCAGCGGCCAAAGCGTCCAACTGTCCGGTTTGAAATCTGACTTCATGAGATCTTAGACACAGTGCTTGACTCCTCTGTGCCTCTTTGTTACCATCTCTAAAGTGGCAGCGATGATGGGACCTTCCCACTAGGATGGCCATGAGGTGCAAATGAGAGAAAACTCAAGTGCCCCCAAGAGTGTCTGCTAATACGGCTCGCTCCTGTCAGCGCTGCCACCTCCAAACACAAGTACCACTCCCTCACCGTCCTCTACACGCAGCGCACACCTGAGGAAACTTAGAGTGTGGTTCTGAAATCGGAATACGGGGTCCTTGCTCGTGAATCCATTGTACGTTCTGTAGCATGGCGTGTAATACGAGCCATTAAAGAAGGATACTGACCTGGTTATCGGTAGCTCAGAGCCCGGTTGTATGCACCTGTGAAGGTCTCAATGCACATTGAGGAAATGATAAATAAGGCTGGCAGCAAGTCCTGGGGTGTGGTAGGGAGCATCCGGAGCCTCTCAACCCCACACCGTCGGAAATTTAAATGCTGAGGTTTGAAGAGAGCTCTAGACACTGAGCCAGAAGCATTAGTAGGCATGTAGTAATACACACAGGAAGGCAGAACTGAATGTTTCGAGGACCTTGTAAGATACTCTTCAGAAGACATTCAATTCTTTTTTTTTTTTTTTTTTAAGATTTGTTTATTCATTTTAGAGAGAACATGCACGTGTGAGTGCACAGGCTGGAGGGGCAGGGAGAGGGAGAGAATCTCAAGCAGACCCCGTGCTGAGCCTGGAGCCCGACGTGGGGCTCCATCCCAGCACCCTGGAAACAGGACCTGAGCCAAAACCAAGAAGTCAGATGCTTAACCGACTGTGCCCTAGGTGTCCCTAGAGGACATTCAGTTATGTGTTAAATGGGGCCAGACAGTATATAAATACGTGAGACCCCCGGAGTATCCCTAATTTGTCCTGTCAAACTTGTAATGAAGGCATTAACCCAACTTTTCTTCGCCACTTCCTGCCTTTGCCTGGTCCCTCGTGGAGTGAACAGTGACAGCGGTGAGGAGCAGGAGAGAGAAGGGAGAAGCAGGGGGCTGGAGAGTGCGTCTGCTTGCCTGACCTCGAACTCCTCAGCTGCCCCAGTGTCCCTGTCGCCAAGGCTGAAGGCGGCCCCTTTGTCTGTTGCAGAGTGCGAGCACCTGATCCGCCACATGCTGGTGTTAGACCCCAGCAAGCGCCTCTCCATGGAGCAGATCTGCAAGCACAAGTGGATGAAGCTGGGCGATGCCGATCCCAACTTTGACCGGGTGAGCTGAGTCCTGCGCGCCTCGGGGGGCCTCGGCCGGGAGCTCCTGCTCTCCTTCTCACATGAGATCGTAGTCATGCCCGGACTGCAAAAGAGCGGGTGCTGGGAGCAAACTGCCCTGTGTCACCGAAGCAGGAGGGAATTTTAAAGCAGCTGGGCTGCCGGAGAGTAGCCATCCCAGTTGCTTGCCACTTGCCCCCAAATCATAGTCCCTCCTTGGCTTTTGAAACCGTAGAGCCCACATTCCTGCAACTCCCCACCCCAGGGACAGCTCCTTCCTCTTGTCCTTGTGTTTTACACTCAGTGGCTTCCGCAGCGCAGCTTTATTTAAACCATTTTGGCCATCCCGAAGGACCTCAGTGAAACAGGGATCTTGTCTGCTGGCAGCTGAGGACCTAGAACTTTCTTGCTTAGGCTTTGTCTGAGGCCAAAAATATCCCAAGCTTGGGGGACAGAACAGCTAGTTCCTAATAGGTGACCTGCCATCCCTGCGTGGTTAACTGGGGCTTTGATAGCTTGACTCTTTTTAATGTCACAGTTAATAGCTGAGTGCCAGCAGCTGAAGGAAGACAGACAGATAGACCCCCTGAATGAGGACGTCCTCTTGGCCATGGAGGACATGGGACTGGACAAAGAGCGGACGCTACAGGTATCTCTAAAGGCGTGGAGGACAAAGCGAGGGGTAGCCGTAGTCCGTCTGTCCTGCCTTTTCCACTTTTTTCTCCCTCCTGGGAACTTTCCCTTTTCTTCCTGTTCTTCTTCCTCGACCCCTCTCTTGAGCCTCAACAAGAAGGTGCTCTGGTCTGCTGATGTACTACTACTGAGAGGGTTTTGGTTTTTAACATGACATTTCACCAGGGTTTCTCACTCTTTTCCCTTCTCCCTTGGTAGTCGTTAAGATCAGATGCCTACGATCACTATAGTGCGATCTACAGCCTGCTGTGTGATCGACATAAGAGACACAAAACCCTGCGTGTCGGAGCACCTCCTGGCATGCCCCGAGCCATGGCCTTTCAAGCACCAGTCAATGTCCAGGTGGGCAATCACTCCAGTGACCTGAATCAGGACAAGTGGCACCGGGGAGGAGGGACGGTTAGCCAGCGCTCGCTCGCTCACTCTAAGAGAGTTTCCTCCTCTTCTTTACCTCCATCCTCTCCTGTCTGCCATGTCTTCCTTTGTCAGAGGTCAAGCAAAGGTTGGAACTTCTTTGACAGAGAGGATGGAAGGGTATTCCAGTATTCAGGATGGACAACAAGAGTTGCATTTTGTTTTTTAATTAAAGAAACAGGCAATCATTGAGAGAGCCTGTTTTCCCTAAAGAATGCTTCCTTGTTGTAGCTTCTAAGGGCAGAGGAACCAAAGACTCAGAGGTAGAAACATAGACTTTAGCAACAAAGAATCCTTTGAAAGAGCGTCATTATTTCCACCTAGCGTGTAAGACAAGAGTGTATACGTATGTGCTGCTTTCTAGGCGGAGCAGGCCGGTACCACTATGAACATCAGTGTTCCCCAGGTGCAGCTGATCAACCCAGAGAACCAGATCGTGGAGGCAAGTAGCTGTCAGCCGAAACCACTTTCTTCCCCATATCTTTGCTTCCTTTCCTGGCTTCCCATTTTAAATTCCTTTTTATTTCTAATTTGATCGTATTTCCTTCCACCTCAGCCGGATGGGACCGTGAACTTGGACAGCGATGAGGGTGAAGAGCCCTCCCCTGAAGCCCTGGTCCGCTATTTGTCCATGAGGAGGCACACGGTGGGCGTGGCTGACCCCCGGTGAGTATCTGACCAAGAGCCCTGAGTACTTCTTCCTCAGAGAATTCCCACCCGACTTGGAGTCCCTACTGTGGCTCATTTTTTCTACTTCATTCTACCTCCCGGATGAGATCGAATCCAGTGGCCGAGATATGTTTTTCTAACCCAATTAATCACAATACTTTGGTGAGGAACATGGTAATGTCTTGGCTTACTAAAATGGAGATCTTCTGATCTAAGTCACATAAAAGGACCCCTTAAAATTCATCCGAGTTTAACAGCTTTTAGAGATATTGTTTACTACATGTTCTAAGGCACGACTCATTGAAGAAGGGAGGACAAATGGTACGGTGTAATTTATGTAAGTTAAAAATTAAATTAAGTGAGCAAGACTCCAAAAACATACCAAGTAAGTACCGTTTTCCCAAAACGGTTCTTCGGTATGCTCTCCAACGCCCTTACCGAAGGCCGGCTCTCTGTTTTTGTTCTACATTTGAAGACTTTCAACATTAAAAATAGCCTTACCGGGGCGCCTGGGTGGCTCAGTGGGTTAAGCCGCTGCCTTCGGCTCGGGTCATGATCTCAGGGTCCTGGGATCGAGTCCCGCATCGGGCTCTCTGCTCAGCAGGGAGCCTGCTTCCTCCTCTCTCTCTCTCTGCCTGCTTCTCTGCCTACTTGTGATCTCTCTCTGTCAAATAAATAAATAAATAATCTTTAAAAAAAAAAAAAAGATTACATGACGGGAAAAAAAAAAAAAAAAATCTTAAAAATAGCCTTACCTCTTCTCTGGATATTTCCTTTACTGTGCTGGGAAGAGAAGGTTATGGCAAGAGTTCTCCTGAGAGTTCAATTAGGGGCGAAGCTAGTGTTCTTATAAATATAAACCTTTTTTCTCTGAGTGATTTCCAAAAAAGCCTCCCGAGGCCGGCTGGTTGTTTGCTTTACGTTTCTCATTCTCGGCCTATGATCAAACAGGCAATAGGGGAACATTCTGGCTTCAAAGACCCTGTCAGCTGCACAGGGGCGGAGTCCTGTGTCACTCTGTTCACGGAAAGATCTCTTATTTCAACGTGTGCTGTCAGCCTTACCGTTCGGGCCCAAGAGCCCTGCACGTCCACCACTTATCTGTCCCATCAGCTCCGATGGGAGTAATTGCATTCCTTCCCTGGTGAATCAGTTGCTACTTCGGGCAGCCATTGTTTGAGTGGATGGTGTGTGTCCTCCAGAAGCTCACTGCTCACCTCCAGGCTTTGAAAACCCAAATTGGAGTGGTGCCAGGATTTCCTCTTGGCTCAGAGCTATTGGTTTTACATGACTGGTCAACGAAGAATAGCAATCCCCAGTCCCAACTGAGAAAATGGCAGAGAGCCACATTCCATGTACCAGGCTTCTACTCACTTTGGGGTCTTTGAGGTACAAATTCAGGAGGAAAGTGAAAAACTAAAACAACCACCACCACAACAACAACAACAAAACTTGTGCTGAATTTAACAGTTTCATCAGTTTGGGGATATCAGCATGTTGGAGTGAGACAATTAACCAAACTTCTCTGTCATCCTGTTTCCTATCAGCACGGAAGTTCTGGAAGATCTGCAGAAGCTCCTGCCTGGCTTTCCTGGAGTCAACCCGCAGGCTCCGTTCCTGCAGGTGGCCCCTAACATGAACTTCATGCACAACCTGTTGCCCATGCAAAATTTGCAACCGACGGGGCAGCTTGAGTACAAGGTACCCAGATGTGGGACAGGGCTTACCCACAGAGAAATACATTTGAGCTTCCTTTGGGGGACTTTGAGGGACCTTGCCCAGGATTTAAGGGTACATCCTTCTAGAGAAGGACGGTATCCCTTGCACGGCAGCTTGGGTGAGAGGGAAGATCAGTCTCTACATACTCAAAGGATCCCTTAGTTTCCACAGATTAGCGGACTGCTCTTTCCCCCACCTCCTTCCCCTCCTCACCACCCCCTCCTGCCCACTCTGCTTGCGACAGGAGCAATCCCTCTTACAGCCGCCCACCCTACAGCTGCTGAATGGAATGGGCCCCCTCGGCCGGAGGGCATCAGACGGAGGAGCCAACATCCAGCTACATGCCCAGCAGCTGCTGAAGCGCCCACGGGGACCCTCCCCACTTGTCACCATGACACCAGTGAGTAGCGGCAAGAGGCCCCGCCTACTTTCTCAAAGGCTTTTGGTAAAGAAGCTGTGGGCCTGGGGCTGGGAACCCAGGTCACCCACCTAGATGTCTGAATTTCTTCTTCCTCTAAGCTTATGGTGCTCAGTGTATTCCCATTTTCTTCAGGCTCGTAGAATTTTCCAGACTTAATTTTTGGCTAACTTCTTTGCTTAACCAAACAGCTGCCACTCGAGTCCGCACCTGGAGAGGCTCATCCTCAGTGGGCCACTTCTGGGCTCCGCTGCTAGGTGCCACCACAGCCCTACAGCCCGGAGGTGGAGTCCCTGTGGCCTGATGGACTCAGCCCTCTCCTGGTAACGCCTCCCGGCTCGAGGACCGTGGTGCCTAACCATTTGCTCTAGAACAAACTGCCCCAGTTCTCCATTGATGAGCACTGCTTTGCATTTTTGGTACAACCTCGATCACTTAAGTCATTTGGCTTTCATAAGCTCTAACCTAATCAGGCGGTGTCTCTCAACCCCATCTTTTTTAATATATATAATGGTCACATTCAAAGATTCTTTTCCTCTGCTAGGTTCTGTTTATTTTCAGTTCTTTTCTTGTCATAGGTAAACCTCCGTTCGTTCGCTCATGCTCACGGGCCCATACGAATGGGTGCTAATCATATGCACAGCCCTCCCTGGGTGTTTCTAGAGCAGTGCTTCTCAACCTACTGCTTGTGGAGGACCTTTCTCCCCTTCCACCCCTTATGGGATTAATACCTTTGTAAAATACAACAAAAGTGAATTGTTAGAGAAAAATTTTAAAACCTACAAAATATAAGGCTAAATTTTCAGCAGACAAAATCACCCCCATTAAATTGCTCTAGAAGTTTCTAAAAGCTTACTCTTTACTTCTGTACTAACTCTGTCATGGATTGGTAACAAAACAGTGTGTGGACTGATATGGGCCCAGCACGGGCCACCCTTTCAGTAACAAGCCTGTTGGGAAGAGGAAAAGATCGTGTTCATAGTTGTTGGCTCATCATATTGAGAATACAGGATCAGCGTTATGTTCAGTGTTGGAATAACAGTGAAGGACCATGTGTGAGTAAGTGCCTGAGTGATTCTCGTGGACCAGGAGGTGGCAGTGGCATTCAGGGACCCGCCAGATCAGTGCAGGTTATGAAGGACCAGGAACAGCTTTGTGGGAGATGGACTGACTACCTCTGTCCACTGTAACTGCTTGCACCAAGGTCACTAACAAAATTCCGTTCATAAATCCGGTGGATGTTTTTTATCTTTCAGGCCTTCTAACTATCTCAGTCTCTGTTGACCATTCTTTCTCTTGGAAGTACTGTTTTCTTTTGGCTTCTGTGATACCACATTCTCATTTTCTTCCTGCCTCTCCTTTTCACATTCTCTTTCTGCTTGTTCTTTGAAGTTGGTGAAACCCTAATTTTATCTTAGGTCCTGTTTCCATCTCATTTTGCATACGCTGTCTGGCTGATCTTGTCTACTCCCATAATTTCTGTTAACCAAATGATCTCCAGCCCAGAATGCTCTTTTCTTCTGCGTTCTCCACTTTGTATAGATGACCGCCGACCGCGTGGGTTTAGTTGGTTATCCCGCTAGTACTCGACATGTCCTCAGATTTGAACTTGACATGTCCTCAGATGACTGCATGTAACCTGTTTCTCCCCCTGGGTGGCAGTGACAGGCACTGTCATTCTCCTGGTCACACAAGCTAGGAATGTGGAATTTCTCTTTAACTCTTCCCTCCCCCTCATCCCCATATCCGGTCAGTTACCCAGCACCTTCTGTCTGTCCCCCTCCATTGCTCTGTCCTTTCGTCACTGTCATCCTTTGCTGAGACTAACACAGGGGCCTCCTCACTAGCCTCCTTGCCTCCAGCCTTTCCTCCTCATCCCCACCACCAGCCCTTTCTACACTGCTACTCAAGGAAACTGGCTCTCTAGAGCGTACACCTTGTAACATCACATCCTGCGGAAAACCCTTTAGTGAATCACCACCACTCTTCCTCAAAATATACTTCTTAATGTGGCATTCCAGGCCCTCCGTAACTGGCCGCCCTCCCTCTCCCACCTCACCTGTCGCCCCTTCCTGCCTGACCCTGTTCACTCCAGTCTCGTGGAACTATAGTAAGGGATCCGTACAGCCTGGCATTTAAACAACGAAATTATTCCCAAAGTTTTCATTCTGTCTTATAATGGTCTTCCATTGTTTTAAAAAGCTCTTTCATAATAATCAAAGTAGGACTTGTTTTGCTCTAGTGCCTGAGGTGTGGTGACTATGTGGGCCCCCAGGCTGAGAGGGGCTGTGAAGGGCGCACAGCCCACGAAAGTTCTCACGTAGGAGAGCCACAGTGATGCATGCCACGTACGTGTTGTGGCGAGGCGTAGCTCTTTTAAAGCACTGAATTGCAACTACACAATTCTGTGTTGTGTGCCAAAGTGTACTTTTAAAAAACCATGGTGCTTTTTTGGCACGAAAGGCATCGAAACGCTGGTGATAACACTAATACGAAACAGCAGGCCAGTTCCTAGACGTTCAGGTAAACAAGCTCCTACTATATTTTCAGGCCCTCAGACACCTTCAGACACCTTCAGGCCTTCTCTTTTCTCTCAGCCTAGAAACCCCAAAGGCTCGTGAGCCTTCTCCTCTCTGCATGGCCAGCTCCTGCCTACCCTTCAGGTTTCGGTGAAGTGTCACGTCCTCCAAGATGCTTTCCTCGATGCCCAAGGGCCCCAGTAGAGGACCCTGTGATTGTCTGCTTCCTTGTCTCCGTCCTCCATTGGACTGTAAAATGAGGGCGAGAACTGTATTTGCTAATTCACATTTCGTCCCAGAACATGGTAGGCATCCAGCTGTTTGTTGGATGAGTGAACAGAGATGAATCAGAGGAAGAAATGCAAATTAAAATCACCTGAACAAGGTAAAAATGGAAAGCTAGAGAGGCATATGAAAGTTCTGCATAAACCGGGGGCCCTAGAAGAGTTTTGTAAATAAAACATACAGAAAGGCCTGTCCCCAGCCGGGTTTCCAGAACAAGCGTATTCCAGAAGAAGCGCCACCTTGAGCTTTTCCTTCCTGTCTCCCTGCAGGCAGTGCCAGCAGTTACCCCTGTGGACGAGGAGAGCTCGGACGGGGAGCCAGATCAGGAAGCCGTGCAGAGGTAATGTGACATCTGGCAGTGCTTGCAGAACGCCCTTGGGCAGGCTCCCCCTGCAACCAGCGAAAGGTCACCTCTGCCCAAGGAGGTGGTACAGTGCAGCTTCAACATTTGTGTGGTCTCTTTGCTCAAGCCAGATGGCATGTTCCTCCCCACATGGAAGTAACAGAAGACTACCCAGAAAATGTCATTTCTGTAAGCGCCATTGGAAGTCCCCTAAGTGACAGCAATAACCATGAGAACTTTTTCTCTCCTCCCTCCTTATTTGCCCCTGCCTTCATATTGCAACTCTGATAGTATTCACAAGGCACAAAGCTTGCTCCTACCTGCCAAGAACTGTTTACTGAAAAGGAATTGGAGATTTGGGATGACAGTGATCCTAGCTAGTCTGGCCATGGACCTCTGGCATGGACTCTTCCTTCCCAGGAGAATGAATGCCTCTTGTACTGTTTGCTGCATGCTTCTTCCGTCCCCCGTGCCAACAAAGAGATAATGAAAAGAGGAATATGGGATTCGGGCCAGGGACAAACGCAAATACCCATTGTTTGCAGAACCTTGGTGAGAGATGCCTAATTCACAGAAAACGGCAGTGACCGTCAGGCACGCTGTACTGTTCGTTCTCCCTCAGCCCCGTTAGCCGTGGCCCACAGCTCCGTGCATGCCCCCCTGTGGGAGTCGTCTTTCTTATTTTCCGGGGAGGGGGGTTTGACCAGAATCCAGCATGTATTTTCCCAGAAATACAGGTGTTCTTCAAAATTATATGTTTTTCCCTTGAGGGAAGTTGAAATAAAATGGTTTTCATGGGCTCCTGGGGGAACTTTGGGTGTCTTTATCAAATGGGTATTCAACCACTCATGGCTCACTCTTTGGCAAGTTTACGTACCACTAATTGCCCTATAGTCTGTTAACTACTTTTAGCTTAAATACTTAGACAAAGTAGTAAAGAACAAAGCAAGACCACTTTTTCGGAACCTGACGGTTGCTGGCCTGTACTCTCTTCTTTACCCCCGTGGCTCTGTACGAGGGCTGCGGTTCAAAAAGAAGAGGGGAGAGCAGGGTGCTGGCAGGCGGGTCAGCTCCTCCTGCGGCTTAGCCAATAGAAGAATCATCACGACCTTTTTTTTTTTTTTCTTTCCCTCTATGCTGTTGTCTCTATAGTTTGCTGATAATAGGGTATTTGATGTCGCAAATGGGCCCCTGCTGGTGTCCTGAAAAAAAAAAATTAGGGAACTTTTTGCCTTTCTCCCTTAATTAGACAATGGCGGCTCACTTTGTCTTCTTTGCCTTGGACTTGACTTCCTCTGGCTCCACCTTCTTTCTTCTTTAGACTAACATTAAGGGCTTAAGTGCCCCTCAGTCCTGACATCATGGATAGGGATAATGCTTCTTTTACATGTGCCCAAGAAGAGCAGCAGTGACCGAAGAAAACATCAGCTAGAGGCAGGGGGACCCATAGCTTATTTTTGGCATTAACTAGTAATAGATCCGATAGAGCTTTAGAATCAAAGTCATCAGCTTGTCCACTCCTTCGCCTTGAAACTTCTGTTTCTTGCCCCCTAGAAAAAAACAATTCTGAACATTTCATGTGGTTTCATTTCTTCATCTTCTAGAGAATATGGTTCCCTTGGGACAACATCAGTTTTTCTTCTCTGATGACTGACTTACAATCTTGGGGCATGAGCCGTGGGGTAGTTTTGGAAATCCCTCATCCTCAAGTGGAAGGATCTGTTTGCTGTGACTTGGAAGTGAGGACCCGGGGGGCCGGTGAGGTCTAGAGACTCATGTGGAGACCTTCTGAATATCTGTCTCTCTTGGCTCATCTCTAGGAATAATCCTTAAGGCTCATCTCCTCTGCCTTGTACTTTAGACATTTGGAGGGACAAGAAGGATAAAATTAACAAGTGGGAAATGAATCCTTCTAGCGAATGGAATGAAGGAAGGAAAATAGATCTTCTTTGTGAGCTACATCTGTTTTCTCTCTTCTCTTAGTGGCTTACTCTTAGGTTCGAAGTTCAGCCACTTGAGTGGGAAGCCCGCTTTCGTTGGCCAGCTGGCCATGTTTCTTTCATCCAGCCAGGGGTCTGTTTGCCATGGAGCCCTTTTTGAGCTCTGGCACTGTTTCATTCTGAGTGCTTTGGATTAACTTCTAATGCTTCTTGCAGAGGAATATTCCTGTCTGTCTTTTTTACTATGAAATGTGCTCCTGCTTGTTGCAGGTACTTGGCAAATAGGTCCAAAAGACATACACTGGCCATGACCAACCCTACAGCTGAGATCCCACCGGACCTACAACGGCAGCTAGGACAGCAGCCTTTCCGTTCCCGGGTCTGGCCCCCTCACCTGGTACCTGATCAGCATCGGTGAGTAGCCACATGAGCTATGTGAGCTCCTTGAGGCTCATCGGGCAGACACCCTTCTTGCTAATCTTACAAGTGATGGCGACGAGCATCGAGGCTTTCAGTAGCATCCTGAGCTCACATCTTCTCAGCTCCTTGCACCAAGCAGGGCACAGGGCCGTGTGAGATTCTTCTTCCCCGTTACCTCATAAACATGTTTGTGGTCTGCAGTTGGTTCTCGTGATTCTGGGAATTGACTGGTAGATGAACTTGAACTTGAAACCTGCGAGGAGGTAAAGTTCTCAGAGGACAGCTGGACATGGGAGGATTTGTAGCCTTATTGGTAGACTTGACCGTTCGTAACCCATCACCTTCAAAAGAATGAGCATATCTTACCATGTTACCACTGCACGGTGAACTTGGACATGCAGGAAGGTACATCCCTTTGTGAATGGTAGAGCAGAGGTACAGCATTCTCTTGAGTGTGGTGATTGAGAAGTCATTCTTGCAACGACACTCTGACTGCTGGAGTCTTTTACTAGGTCTCTCTTAGATTTGTAATTCATCCTCTTGAAGAAATAACAAGCTTCACCTTCCTGGCTGAGACAGCTTCCTACAACTGAATCCAAGTAAGCCTGGAAGCTCAGGGGCGTGACACTTGGCGGGATTAAGAAGGTGATCACCTTCTGTGAATGACTCAGATCCTTAGCTGTATCCCCTCTAAAGCCATCCCCAAGCTCGTGGGCCACACGTTCCAGGGCACCACCAGCCGCTGAGCTTATTTCCTGTCAGTCATGCTGGGAGGACAATGAAAGCAGTCTTACTTGAGAAAAGCAGTCAGGTTCCGAGGAGATGAAGTTTATAAAGGTGTTGTCATGAAGTCTCACAACTAGCTCACACTAGCGAGCTCGACACAACGTTTTTATTGTGGTGAGTTACCCATCAGGCGTCCTTATAATCAGCAGAGGCCGTGGACTCTGCGCAGACGGAGACTGAACGAGTGCTCTGTTGGCACTCCGAGAGAAGGGAGATAAGCTATTAGAGACAACCTTGAATAACAGTCAGAATGGTCTGGTCGGAGGAGTGGGAATGACAGCTCTCCAACCAAAATGCTGGTGCAGAGAGGCAGTCGTTTCCTCAGGAAAATCTCTCAGGACCTAAAGGGTGAGGGCACTGCAAGAGAAGGGACTCAGAGTGATGGTTGGAGAGGTGCCTCCCGCCACACACCCCGCCCGTCATTGCTACCAACACCCCGGCGTCAGTTTTCCATGATTTCTCAACAACTCTGAGCCCGCCACCGTTACCCAGCAGAACCTTTATTTCTTTTTGCTCCCTGTCTCTGTCTTCCCTGCCCCCACAGCCTGCCAGCTGCCACACCTTTGTCAGGGTCTGTCATTCAGCCCAAGCCCCTCGGGTATCCTCGTTTCATTGTACGTGTTCCTCAGGAGAGCCTCCTGTCGGGGACACCTGGAGATCGGCCCCTTTCCACAGTCCGCCTCTATCACGGGTCCTCTCCCCTGTCTTCGTGTGTCTAGTGAGGACGGCCACGTCGGCCACAGCTCCCTGTGTGTGTGGTTGCCACCCTGCCTACCGTCACCGCCAAGGCCTTGCCTGCTGGAAATGTGTCTGCCGTCTGTGTTCGTGTGAACACTCGTGGTGGAGTGTTTCAAGGGTGTCCTGTGGCCAAGCCAGTTTGAACTGAAATGAGTGCTTGACAAGTGGCAGATTGTGCCAGGCGGGGCACTTATGCACGCTCAGCCTGTCTTAATGGGATTCCTGTAAAGACATGGCCACACCAGAGACTGAAGGTAATCTGCAGAGGACAAGCGCACCTTTGCAGGGCCAGAAAACCCTGGAAGTGGGTGGCCTAGACAGATGATTGAGTTCCTCTTATTTTCCGGAGGAAATGGTCCAAGAACAGCATATAGACATCTCCTCTTCTGGGGTATAATTCATGAAGTCCAGCATGGAGACAGAAGAGGGCTCTGATCACTCAGATCCTGGAAGTGTGTGATTTTAAAAGCTAAAAAAAAATGTAAAGCGTAATTTTTTATAAGGAAATGAACACAGGATGGATTTTATCTAGGTGGGGAACCAAGTTCCTGTTGGAGAAGTGTAGTAGGAACATCAGCCTGATATGGGGCTCTCCGGAGTTTGAACGTGATTGCAAAGAAAAATAAAGCACAGTGGATCCTGTGAGTGCTTCCGAAACGAGCGGCGCTGTCGGAACTCTTCCTCCCAAGTTCCTGTGTCTGACTGGCCAGGGCCGGTGACTGCACAGCCCGAGCTTCTGGAGAAGTCACGAAGTACCCAGGCCTGGGCGAGCGGCTCTGAGTGGGGAGGGCGGGTTTTGTGCAGAGTGAACCCCTGCAGAAAACATTTTCTGAGTCCATCAGAAATGGGTTCATCGTCAGAAAATAGCAAAAGCATAGGAGTCAAATGTTAGGAGAAAATAATATTTCCTGGCTTTGGCTGCAGACCCCTGGAGTAGAAGCAGACATAGGAAGTACCGAGGAAGCACTCCTGAAGGCGATGATCCCTGTTTCTGGAGAGTGTCTGCCAAAACCATGCGTCTTCTGTGTCACACGCGTGTGTTTGTGCTCATTTCATCAGCGCACCACTGTGTCAGACTTCCTGTAGAGCCTGAACCCGAAGTCATCGTTAGCAAAGAGAGGGTAAAGGGCTTGCCCCCACGGCCACACCCCCAGACCGCTCCGCACAGTCATCAGCGCCCCCCCGCCCCCCCCATCTGCACTGTATTTGAACTCGCTTGTCCACCCGCTTCCTTACTCGCTCTGCTTCAGGTCCGAGGGAGTAGCTGGCAAGGGGGTGCATCATTTCACCCATAGTTCAGTGTGAGATCATCTCTGCCCTGGACATGAAACCCTGATCCTTTCCATCAGCTGCTGGAATGCTGCCTTGGCAGTCTTTTATCTGCTTACCTCAACCCATAAACATCTCTTTCTGATTAGGTAACAAGGAGAGGTGTTAGCTTCTAACTCCCTTGCTGTCTTAGGCATTCCTTATCCATAGCTCATTCTTCCCGTAAGTTACTGGCTCTATTCGGACTGAGCAGTGGGATTTTGGCCCCACGATTCCTCTTTCACTAGGAGGCCGGGGGGAGACGTGCTGCTCTGGGAAGTTAATTTTCACGGTGGCCGACTGTATTTGCGTTGGCCCCGTGCGCACGCTGGATCTTGAGGCCTGCATTCCTTAAGAGGGTGCCGTCTCCGTCTGGGGATCCGAAGTCCCCAAATCTTCCCGTTTACCTCCACCCTCCACTTTCTAGCCCAGAACATCTGACTTCCAAGCCAGGCGTTTGCCACAAAGCTGACCATAGTTTCCTTCTGGTCATTCGGAGAGCGCTGCTCAGTGAAACCGGTCAAACAGTGAATCTGAGGTTTCGAAAGGCACTAGACAGACATGAGTATGAAAGCCAGATCTCCTGTGCAGCTTGGCCTGAGGGCCACTGAGAAGCTCTGTTTCTGACCTAGTCTGTGTGTAAGAACTGGATGTATTTGATCCCAGCACCTCCCCGGGCGTGGAAAGTAAGCCCGCTAAGGTAAGTGGAAATAGAAGCCGTGCAGCTGGAGTTCTCGGAAGGGCAGCAGGCTAGGGCAACGGCCGGCCTCCGGAGACGGCCGGGAAATGGCCGAATGTGCCAGGCTGCGCGTGCAGCCCGCCACGTTTGCGTTCTTCTGGAACCGCAGTCCCTGGGTGATTTGGTCCAAGCCCCTGAGTCCTCGCCCCTAACCTTCTCTTCCCATATATTCAGCTCTACCTACAAGGACTCCAACACCCTGCACCTCCCCACGGAGCGTTTCTCCCCCGTGCGCCGGTTCTCAGACGGGGCTGCGAGCATCCAGGCCTTCAAAGCTCACCTGGAAAAGCTGGCCGACAGCAGCAGCATCAAGCAGCTGCAGCAGGTAATGGGAGAGGCGGCAGGCAGCTCTGCAGGAGCATGGGAAGCACAGAGAAGTAGCGTGTGGAGGACGGGGGTGGCAAATATCTGCCTTGTCCGTGTCGAGGTTCCAATCCATGTAGCTTCCTAATGCTCCTTCCTTACTTCTTGGTATGTACGGCTTAACCCAGGCTCAAACAACCAGCCCCCCATGAAGGGCCCAGATTTCCCTCCTGTCTCTGTGACTTTTAGGGAGGGATTTCTGAGCATGGGTTTCGGTGGGTAGCCCCCGGGAGGGCACTCCTAAGCAACCTGGCATCATCTGCGGTGCTGGGCCCTGCTGGAGCCTGCTTGGCGTTGTGAACACCTGGAGTACTGTCCCCGGGCATGGAACGGTGCTCCCAGAGGAAGGACGGGTACCTCCGGGCTTCCGTAAAGGGCCGGTTTCCTTTCTGCCTTCCCGAGGACCAGGCTTCCAGCGACAGGTGTTCTGTAGGCAGATTTCACAGTGGACACTTCCCCCTGGACCACGGGCCACCCTTTGATGTCTTCCATTCGTTCTCCCGGAATGTGAACGTACTGGGGACACAAATACCTACATACCTGGGTCGGTTGCTCATTAAGGACACTGCTCTTCTCTTGGGGCTCTTTCTGCCCCTGAGACCTTGGGGGCAGATCTGCATCTGCTGCCGAGGCCGCACGGGGAGGGCCTGGCTGCACCCCGCCTGTATCACCTGCTTTCCCTGCAGGAGTGTGAGCAGCTGCAGAAGATGTACGGGGGGCAGATGGATGAGAGAGCCCTGGAGAAGACCCAGCAGCAGCATGTGCTCTACCAGCAGGAGCAGCACCAGCAAATTCTCCAGCAGCACATCCAAGTAGGCCTTCACTCTTCGAGCTCCAGCTTGTTTGGAGTTTGCGCGCAGGCTCATTTGCCTGTGAATTTTGGAGGAGATCACGCAGAGCAGAGTGGAGTTATGTTTGTGGTTGACGTGCTTGAGGAAAGGTCATCAGACTTTTGGCCGAACCACAGAAGCATAAACCTCAGTTGCAGATAGTTCTTGCCGTTTCTTCCCTTCCTGAGAACAGCTCTGACGGATCTTCAAGCTGACAATTCTTTTTCTCCTTTTCCCCATATGTTTAGGATTCTATCTGTCCTCCTCAGCCTTCTCCACCTCTTCAGGCTGCGTGTGAAAATCAGCCAGCCCTCCTTACCCACCAGCTCCAGAGGTAATGAATCACTTGTCTCACACCTCAGCCGTTGTCTCCATAGTTGCCATCCTTGGCCTGCCTCTGATGGGAGAGAGTGACTGGCTTTAGCATTCATCCTGGAAGAATGTCTGTGAAAAGCAGAGAGAGCGGGTTCAATGGTAGCTGTCTCCCTGAAATCCTGACTGTATACAGTCCCATGCCACTTCCTTTCCTTGGCCCCACAGACAGAGTAATCTGACAGGCATACAGGCCAAGTCCCAGGCCCACATGGCCTCTGCCTCTCTTTGTCTGGGAGGCCTGGCAAATTGAGCCATGGATAGGTCTTATGTCCACTGGGGGTGGTGGGGGGCTGTATGTATGCTTCTCTAGCCTGGAGGCTTATTAAAACTTAAACCGTTTCTGCATTTGTGTAGCTTATGACTGAGAGTAAGGTCAAGGTTATACTGTCACCTCAGGAAATTTACATATTTATCTGGTTTTGTTGTTTTTTAAGGTTAAGGATTCAGCCTTCAAGTCCACCCCCCAACCACCCCAACAACCATCTCTTCAGACCACCCAGTAATAGTCCTCCCCCCATGAACAGTGCCATGATCCCGTCTCACGGTGAGTGCGGGGGTTGGCGTGGAGTCCTGCTAAGCCACCTGCAGAAAATGAGTCTAGTCATGAGCACCACAGGCGCGCACTGGTAGCTAAGGGCACAGGCACTCGAGTCAGGCAGGCCTGGTTTGAAGCCTGGTACGAGTGACACCTTCACTGTGCAGCCTCAGGTAAGTGACTTACCGTCCACGTGCCTTAGCCTCTTCCAATATAAAATAGGGATAATATTAGTATTTAATGGATGCGCGTATGAAAAGCACTTGGAACAGTCTCTGGCACGAGATAGTTCTCAATAAAGGTTAACTATCACAAGTATTTTCAAGAAATCCCCTTCCGACCCCACCAGATAAAAAAGCTGCTACCAGAATGTCCCTCACTGTCTGGTTGCCTGCCTGTTGTACACGTGGGCTCCTCTTGTGCGAGGCTTGAGAAGGAGGTTTACGTGAGTGTACCCGCATTGTGCGGGTGGGTCTTCAGAGACCAGTGATCTGAGGATTGAGTACTCCCCAAATTGGTAACCTCTTAAGTAACGCCACACGCTCTAGATCCCCTGAAGGGTCTGGATTAGTCTAGGCCCTTGCTACTCGATGTGCAGTTCTGCCGGCCAATGGTATCAGCTGGAAAAGTAAAGTCTTGGGTCCCGCCCCAGACATGCTGAATCATGGTCTGCATTTCAGCAAGCTCCTGGGCCATTCACGTGCATTTGAGTCTGATAAGCTCTGCCCTAGATCAGAGCCACTCAAAGAATAATTCAGGACTGCCTCTCAGAGCCACTTACTGAAAACACAAACTCTTCGGGTCCCACCTGGACCCCTCCCAGAATTCAGTGGGTAGGACCCAGAAATCTGTGCTTCAGCAAGTTCTCCAGATGAGTCTCCCACACGCTGCAGTTTGCGAAGCGCTGATCTAGATGGTGTCAGTGTGAGTGTCCTTGCTGGCCCCTGCTTCTGGCCAGCAGGTGACCCGGGCATTCGGTCACGCAGAGGTTCCTCTCTCTCCAGGCGCCGCTTCGTCCCCCCAGTTTCCGGGCTTACCGTCCCGCGGTGCAGTCTACCAGCAGCAACCCGAGAACTGCTCTCCTCCTCCCAGCATGGCCCTAACCTGCCTGGGCCTCCAGCAGCCTCCCCAGTCACAGCAGGTGACCATCCAAGTACAGGAGCCCGTCGACATGCTCAGCAGCATGCCGGGGACAGCGGCAGGCTCAGCCGGGCGAGGCATCCCCATCAGCCCCAGCGCCGCGCAGACTCACATGCAGCACCGGGCCAGCCTGATGGCCACCTTCAGCTATGCGCACCGCCCCTTGTCCAAGCAGCTGAGCGCCGACAGTGCAGAGGCCCACAGGTAAGGCCATCGGTCCAGGTGATCCGGGCCGGGGGAAGCCCCTTAGCAGGGCAAGAGAGGAGAAGGGAAGGAGGGTGAGTCTGGCCGAGCTGTGCTCATCTCACCCTTTCTGACATCGGGGCAGTGGGTTTGGGATGAACTTAAAACCTGTTTATTGACCCAGTATCAAAGCGCCAATAATGGGACAGAGAAGGAAAATGACAGAGCTACCTTCCTATTTGTCTGCAAAGAACAACATGGCCTATTACTGGAGGAATTTCTAAAAATGCCAGTTCCCCTTGTCCATTTTTTTAGGATTCTTTCCCTCTCTGTCACTCTAAGAGCTTGGTGCTTCTTAGTAGCTCAGAGCTGCTGTAGACTAGGCCAAGTCACTCTCTTAAAGCTGGAGCTGTCCCCGGAGCTGTCCCCTTCATGGTGCCATGTGCACCCCATCTTCCCCGTCACACCCCATGTTCCTGTCCTTGGGGGCGGGGGGCTCCCTACCGAGGAAGAGGAGTAGCTATTCCCCAGGGGAGTCAGGCGTACTTGTCACGCGGATGCCTGGTACTCACTCCCTTTTGTGTCTGCAGCTCGAACGTGAATCGGTTCTCCCCTGCTAACTACGACCAGGCGCACTTACACCCCCATCTGTTTTCGGACCTGTCCCGGGGTTCCCCCAGCAGCTACAGCCCTTCAACAGGAGTGGGGTTCCCTCCAACCCAAGCCCTGAAAGTCCCTCCACTTGACCAATTCCCCACCTTCCCTCCCAGCGCCCATCAGCAGCCAGCGCACTACACGGCGTCGGCCTTGCAGCAGGCACTGCTGTCCCCCACACCGCCAGACTATACGAGACACCAGCAGGTGCCACACATCCTCCAGGGACTGCTCTCCCCCCGGCACTCGCTCAGTGGCCACTCGGACATCCGGCTGCCCCCAGCGGAGTTCGCACAGCTTGTGAAGAGGCAGCGGCAGCAGCAGCAGCAGCAGCAGCAGCAGGACTACCACGACCTGTTCCGACACATGAACCAGGGGGACGCGGGGAGCCTGGCTCCCGGTCTCGGGGCACAGGCCATGGCAGAGCGCCAGGCTCTACCATATCCAAATGCTGACTCGTATCACCACCACCACACCAGCCCCCAGCATCTCCTGCAGATCAGGGCCCAGGAATGCCTGTCGCAGGCGGCACCCCCCAGCCCGGCACACGGGTATGCCCAGCCGCCGGCCCTCCTGCGCTCGGAGAGCATGGAAGACGAGTGCTCCTGTGAGGTGGCCAAGGACGGCTTCCCGGACAGGAAGAGCTCACACACAGTGACCAAAGGTTGCCACGACAGCCCCCTGCTCTTGAGCACTGGTGGACCCGGGGACCCCGAGTCTTTACTGGGAACTGTGAGCCATGTGCAGGAGTTGGGGATGCCTCCCTACCGACATCAGCCGGCCGCCGTGTTCAGTAGGAATAAGGTGTCCAGCCGAGGTAAGAGCCCCCGAGGGGTGAGCGGCCCCGGGCCAGTCGGCCCGGATTCACTTAACTCGGGGACGGTGTCTTTTTCCAGCCAGTGCTCTGTGTTCCTAAGAGAAAAAGAATCCCTCCAAAGACTTGGAGGACCTCCTGGGGGAGAAGGGTGTAGGCAGTGGGCACCGGTCCGAAAGTGGTATGCTTTTGAAGTAAAAAGATAGCGGTAGGAAACTCGCGCTTACAGAATCCAGTTGGTAAAGAGAGTTCCTATTTCTCCCAAGTCGTACCATGGTTCCTTGGATTCCAGAATTCCCAGTCATCAAGATAGCCCACTTTAACTGCTGCAGTAGAACAGAATCAGCTAGTGCTAAGGAAATACGGCTTCGGGTGAATGAGGCAGGAACAAGAGTCAAAAAACCCCTCGGTTCTAGGCTCGCCTCTATCACAGACACCATAATCTCATCACTGAAACCCTCAGGTTCTTAGGTTTCTCCTCTGAAAAATGGGCAGGAGGAATGATGGTGCTTGGCAGAGTATTTAGGAAGAGAAGGACGTTCATAAGTGTGTTGCGTTGAGACATAATGCGTGTGTGCATGCACACATGAAGATGCCAGAAGCACTTGCTGCTCCACAAGGATGATGGAAAGGTGGGGTATTGTTATTACTCTGCTCTTCTCATCGATTGGCTGAACACGGAATAGCTCAGCACCCTCAGATACCCGGTTTCTCCTGCGTCACTGTGTGCAACGCACGAGCCCATTCATCTCCATCCTGAAGGAGATCAGGGTTACCAGCAGTCAGAGTCTGAAAACTTTCTGCTGTCATTCTGGCACTCGTCCAAGACAAAAGCTGCCCTGACATCCATCCCATTAGCGTAGATCGTGGAAAATGAGCTTATCCAGAGAATAAACCACCTTGAAACCTAGCATATCTTCCATCTTCCCCCTCCTTGGAGCTACCCGCATCTCCCGTCCTGTCCTTTAAGGTCTCCAGGTTTGCTCAGTCCTCACTGCCTTGCACACCCAGGAGGGCTTAGTCAGCATCTCCTGCAGGGAACGGAATAACTCCTGGGTTCAACTGCCACTTACTAGCTCTTGACCTTGGGGACAAATTACTTAATCTGTGCCTCATTTGTCTCATTGGTGACATGGAGACAGAAAGAGCTACTGCTTTATAGGGCTGCTGTGAGGATGAAATGAATTTGTATGTGAGTAGCAATGGGTGTCCGGCACATGGAAAGCCCTGTAGAGAGGTTAGCTAGTCTCCTCTGGTGAAAGCTTTCCTTCACACAGGAAGCTTTTCCATAGTATTCCTGATACCATCATCCTGCCTCTGCTAGGACACTCCCAGTGACAGAAAGCACCCAGAATGCTGAGGCAGTTTATTCTAGAAAGTTCTGATGAAGATCTTCCACAGGAGTTGACATTTGCTGACACTTCTATTGGTCCTGGACCATAATATGGACCCCCAAAAAAGTCTAATCCTTTTTTCCACCTGGTTATGATGGTTCTCCTTGGTTTCTTTTTTCCTCCCAAGCTGAAACATTGCCAGGTCTGTCAGCTGTTCCACACGTGACCTGGTTCTGAAATCTCCCACCATCCTATGTCCGTCTACAAATATTGCAGCCACCGGTGAACTCAGTACGTCTGACTGGTGCAGGCCTCTAGGCTGAATGGCACCCGTTTACTCAAAAGCCCAGGAGTTTTAACTGTTTCAGGGAAGCCCACGTCCCTCCCTATCCATGCATTACTAAGCACAGCCAGAAAGCACCGAGTCTTTTTCATAAACCGACTCAGCGCAAAACTTTCTGTCCTGCTCTGCTCCATGGGACCTAATTTCCCAGCAACCCTCAGTTTTAACTTCCTCTTTAACTAAGCTACAGAGGAGGCATTTTCTTGCTTGAATACTGTCCATCTTGTCTCTTTCTAACATCTGTTCCTATTCTGTGACTCTTGAAGCCACATCTACAATTGTCTTTAATGAATAAAGCCGCAGGTTGATGACTGTGATTTTACAACCCGGTGTAGTGAGATAATGCAAGAGGGAAACGACTGGCCTTGGAGGGCCCCGTGCTGCTCAGGGGTTCTGGTCACCTACGGGCATGCACATCTGTGTGTTTAAAATGGCGTCTTACCCTGAGCTGTCCCATTGTCCTTACCTTAGACAACACAAGCTTCCGGTGACCGAGGGCCTGGCAGATTGCCTCTCCTCCCTTTCCTCCTCTGTGTAATGAGGAGCATTAAGCTAAATGCCCCCTAAGAGAAGAAGGACAGAATTCCGTTCCATGCCCGCAGCTCTCAGCTCGGTTACTCCTTTCTCTCTCTCTCTCTCTCTCTCTCTCTCTGTGTGTGTGTGTGTGTGTGTATGGATGTTACAATCCTTTTTCCATTAGAAACCGTGGCTCCACCATCTTTCCCTGCTTTAACCTGACATGATTCTATTTTTTTTAAATTTTTTTTTATATTTTATTTATTTATTTGACAGACAGAGATCACAAGTAGGCAGAGAGGCAGGCAGAGAGAGAGGAGGAGGCAGGCTCCCTGCTGAGCAGAGAGCCCGATGCGGGACTCGATCCCAGGACCCTGAGATCATGACCTGAGCCGAAGGCAGCGGCTTAACCCACTGAGCCACCCAGGCACCCCATGATTCTATTCTTTTAAAAACTTGAGAGCTCTTAGTGTTACCTTACCGAAGAACCACCGATAATTGGCTGTTGCTTCTGCCAACAAAGGTTCTAATGCTATGGCCCCCCACCCCCTGCCACACACACACACACACACACACCCCTGCAGGCCAGCGGGGGAGGCTCGTGCTTGTTTACCTCTTTGGACAGAAAGGAATGCCTGCTGTCCTTGAATGACCCTTCCATCTCTGTGTAGTGACACACGAGTCCCAAGACCCTTCCTCCCTGATTCCCATGACAGCAAATTCAGCAGTTTACTGAGTGACTAGGTTTCACAAGATGGTCTTGCAGGAGCTGTGGAGAGTGCAGGGCTGGAAAGGTAAAGAACCCGTCTTCGGGGAGCTTACACCCTGCTGGCGGAAGGAAGACAAGCTCAGAGACCGCATTAGCCCCAAGCGCTGCAGAACGAACGCTGTAAGAGGTCTAATTGTAACGGAATAGAGCGAGCGAGAGCTTGCTGAAATTTCGCAAGGCTAGATGAGCAGGGGTCAGGGGTGATCTGCTATACTCCTATTTCCTTTCGTGGCCGCTTGCTACCAATCAGTTCGGGACCAGGCCCTGCCAAGGCGCCGAACACACCAGACGGAACACACACCCCAGAGGCCTGTCCCGAGCCTAGCCTTCCAGCACGGTCCATGCCCCATGCTGCCTGTGATCTCCCTTGTCTGCCACTCCAGAGTGAGGAAGAAGGCTTTTCTCCCTTCTGTGCTGTTAAGTGCACTTGATTTTTTTTACTCTCCAAATAAATAAGTACAATAGCATAATCAGTTTACACAGCGAGATCACAGCTGAACTTACAAAGAAAACCACATCGCCCTCCCCTCCCCGCCACCGAGCTTTGCCAGCTTCAGCAATATTTGTGGACTCGGGCCTCCCAGAGGGGTGAAACCGTGACAGGCTGAGAGTGTTCACCCCCAGAGCCTTTGAGAGGAATAGGCACACACTGCTCTCCTTTTCTCTTAGAGCCCAGTAAATGAGTAAGGGCGAGTCAACATTGACAGATTCAATAGAGAGTTGTGCAAGCCGCCCCCAGAGTCCCCAGGGCAGGGGGGCGGTGCGCACAGGGCCTCCGTGTATGTGCCCCCCCCCGCGTGATCGCGTGGCCACCCCTGCACTCGCCCCGCTTGACTTTGGTCAGTACCCAAGGACGCTGCTCCCAGAGGGTCCTCTTTCCCGCATTATTTCCCCTTTGGTGAGCCTGACCGTTCCTCCAGCTACTCTCGAGCCATAAGGGACCCCAGACTGGAGCCTGGATTTCCTGTCCCTCGGTCAGTAGGTTAGTCCCCTGTCCTGCACACCCCCCCAAATACACACACCCCTCCCGCAGGCCCACAGGTCGCTGTGGAGTGTCACAAAGGACTGGGGACTCAGGACTCCACATTCTTTTTAAAAAGGATACTGGACTCGTATAATCCCTCCCAGTTCATTCAAGAGCTTTTCACCTGTGTTGTCTTCGGAGTGCACCAGCAGCCCTCGTTTTACAGAGACGGAAATCACTTAGTCACGGCTGGGGACAGAGCCGGACCCTTACTTCGAGTGTTTGGATTCCAGGGTCGTGCCTCCTCGCCTCCCACTCTGCCCCGCGCACCCATCTGCCCAGCCGCAGATGCCAGCCCTGCTGGCTCTTTGGCCTGCAGATTCCACAGAAACTGTGTCCCCTGACTCCTGTTAGTCTGCCATGTTTTCATCTGGTTTTTAACTTACATCTGTCTCTCCTCAACCGGGGGAGAGTCAACCAACCTCCTAAACCGATCTCTGGAAGTTAAAGTGTCAGTGACTCCTTTGTTCCCATACATATGAGTGAATTGTCCCCACAATTCTGGAAGTAGGGTTTCCTTGTCTGTGTTTGTCCTCTGGGCCAGTACACCTTGTGCCCTCAGAACCAGCACCTCCGGAATGAGTACGTAAGTGACCCCAGGCTTGGCTGAGCTCCCCCAGTGCACCGAGCTTGTGGGGACCCGTGGAGTGAGACCCAGGGAAGTCTCAGGGGGCTTGCCTGATGCCCCCCTCCTCAGGAGTCCTAGCGAAGCCAGGATTCAAGCCCACGCCTCCCTGACCCCAAAATTTGTGCCCCTGAGCTCTGAACTGGGGAGTCAGCAAGGCTCGCTGCACAGTTCCCCGCCATGGTGGCCCTTGTCAGGCATGCTGGCCCCGGACACGAGGGCCAGGAAGAACACGGCCTTCCCAGCAGCAGGGCCCAGAGAAGGGCAGATGTTTGGGTTTGGAGAAACCCCAGTCTCAGGAATAAAAATAAGCTCAAAAAAAGGGAGGGAAAGGAGACTCTAAACTCTCAGGTGGGAAGGAGTTTGCTCTCGAGATCTGGAACGTGTACATTTTGTTAGCTTTGCTGTTGCCTCACGTTTGAGGCAGTCTTTCAACAGCGGGGGAGTGCGTGTCTTGGACGGAGCTGGGGTGCCGTGGATGAGCTTTGCAGCCAGCTCTGCAGCCAATGGGAAAGAACCCCAGGGAAGTGAGTGGATGGTGTGAGCGGTCAGGGAAGGAAGATAGGCATGAGGAAGTCCCTCGAGAAAGCAAGCTGCCGCTGTTTGTGTTGCTTCCTGGCAAAGCCAACCACAGAGCCTGGGCCGCACCACTTCCTGCCTGTGACTTTCCTTAGTCCTGGGGTGAGCGCGAGAGCTGTGTCTGCCAAAAGGACTCGGGTGTGTAGCCAAGATGAGGACTGGCCCATGCAGTAAGGCCTGGCAGAGGCTCTCTCTCCTCTTCCCCTCTCTTCTGGCTTTTCAGCGTTCAGTAGCAAAAGAATTGGCTTCTTAACTTTCTTTGGCCTCTTTGCTCAGAGAACTTCCAAAAGATTTCTCATTTACCTTCACCTTTGGCCTTTGGAAGCCTCCCTCCTGTCGTTTTACTCCAGAATATGCTGTGTTACTGGTCAGAGCTTGTCAGTTGGTTCCCCTCCTTGCCATCCTACCTCAGCCTCTGAGCCAGGCCTAACCTGGATTGTTTTAGGAGACCTTTTGAATATGGAGACCTGAAACCCTTACCCAACACTCAACGCGGTGTATTTTACTTCCGTTATTCAAACAGATCTTTGGAATGGCACGGTTTGCATGAGGGCCATGTCTTCTACTGACAGCTTTTTAAAAACCTGGTCTCGCTAAGGTAGAGTTCATCAGAAGATAAGGCAAGTGGTGGCCAAGGAGCTTCGACTGAAAAAAAATCAAGCTGACAAAACTATATATTCAAGTGCCAGGCTCTTAAGGACCAGAGCCAAAAGTGCTACCAGGAGGATCCCGTCAACTTGGGTGTAGTCCTGGTGTTCTTCTTGACTACTCTTGGTCAAGAGGAAATACTCAGCCCTCTCGAACTCTTATCTCCAAAATCCAGTCCATAGGGTACATGAGTCTGACAGTACTAACCCATATTAAGATAGCATTTATTAAAATCTATAAAGAGCTAAGGATTGCATACCTACTGGGTATAGGACACTGTTCTGGAACACTACTGAAGGCTCACAGACATGCATAAGATATAGTTCTTGTTCTCAGAGAAATACAGGTTAATATAAATAGCTAATGCAAATACACAGTTGAACATGGTGTCAGGAATAATGTTAGCATAATAACGTTTTATAAAGTTTTCTGACATTTAAAGGAAGCCAGGATCTTTTTCTGTTTGGAAGGGAAAGTTTCATCAAGATGTTAACATTTGAGATTGACCCAGAGAATAAGTTGATTTGGATTGGCTGGAATGGAAGGAGAAGCGCACATTTCCAGGGAGAGGGCACAGGGAGGCTACCTGCATGGAATCGTGAGTGGGTGGAGAAGACTTAAAGTGCTCCCGTTTGACTGGAAGCCAGCACATGGGGGAGGGCAATGCGAGGTGCTTGCTGGAAAGTGGGCTGGGACAGCATTGCGAAAACGAGCTGTTTGGGCTACCCTGTGAAAAGGTGAACTTTTGTAGAGTGGCGATCCAGGGATGGTGAGGAGGGCTGGTCAGTAATTCAGCCAAGAGGAGGAAGCAGTGAGTCTGGAAAGGAGGGGGACTCAAGTGACCAACATGGCAGCAGTAGATTCTTTAGGCTTGAGGTGGTGTGGAACCGGGGGGAAGGAGTGAACAGGGGACCCCATGAGCTCACATCTGGAAGGTTAGGAAAACAGGCACCAAAACAAGATTTAACGTCTGAAAGAGGACCCGGGGTGGGAGGCGTTGATGGGTTTGGAGCTGGGCCTGTTTTAAGTGTTAGACGTTGCCTGGCTCTCTGGGGGAAGATATGGAGTAAATAGTTGGAATTAGAGATCTAGAGCTTTATTAAAACGTTTCAGTAATTCTTTACCCAGAGACAATGGAGTTGAAGCCATGAAAATAGGTGATATTACCAAAGTAAGTGTGAGGAGAGAGAGGAGGGCAAGGTAGAATTATTAGCTGCGGAGGAGCCAGAAGCAGCTGGGGACGGCTGTTCACACCGTAGAAGAGGGGCCCCGGCCGGTGCACTGAGGTGGATGGAAGCCAGGGAAGGAGAGAGAAGGCGTCCACAGAACAGAGGCCGTTCTCCATGGTAGAGGTTCCTGAAAGCTCCAAGAAAGATTCTTGTGTGCATGTGGGTTTGGGAAACAGCACTGTCTAGGCAACAGAGGAATGAAGAAAAAAGAAAAGTTTCAGAGTGATCCAGCCAACCACCATTGTATGGAATTTTTCTTGGGAGGGTTTATAGCCCTCCGTTAAGAAGTGTATATATCTCTTGAGCACCATCACTAGCCAGCCGAGGATTAGCGGACCATGCCCACGGGGGTCTCACCATTACTCTTTGCCTCTGGCCAGACATTTCTTTGATGGGAGTTGACAATGTTGGGAGAAACCCGAGATCTGCTGACCCTGTTTTGCTCTGTCTCCTCAGAGTCTGTCATAGGGAACTGCATGGATAGAAGTTCTCCAGGACAAGCAATGGAGCTACCGGATCACAATGGACTTGGGTACCCAACTCGCCCCTCTGTCAGCGAGCACCACAGGCCCCGGACCCTCCAGAGACACCACACGATCCAGAACAGTGATGATGCTTATGTATGTTGGCCCCCTGCTGCTTCCCAGCAGTAGGACCCTACCAGTCCCGACCTTGACTATAGAACTTGGAATGTGGGGTCTTATCTGCCCTTCCATTTTGCTCAACCAGAGTCCAGCACCTCTGGAAACTGCAAGCTTGGCTTTGAATGAGCCTCACAGACCAGTTGAGTCTGTGCTCCCAACTTTAGCGTGAGGAATCGAGTAGTTGCTTTCTGTTCCTTCCAGGCAGAGTTCTTGAACTTGTCCCCACACTGTCCAAGCTCCAGCTCAAGCAGATGAACCCCTAGGCTCTTGGTTAGTTTCCTGACAGCTCCGCTGAACTTACTCAGATAAAGGGAGCTAATCCGGCTCAGGAAGACTTTGCTTCCCTAGGGCAGCACGGTCTAATACAGTAGCACACACATGGCCGTCAAATACATGTGTATTTAGAATGAAATAAAATTTAGAAATTGAGTTCCTCAGTCACATTAGTCATACACTTCCATGCTTAGTGGCCACTTGGGACTGGTGGCCCCATGCTGGACAGGGCGGGTGTGGAGTGCTGTCCTAAGACCAAGCCCTTGGGGTGCTGGGGATGGGTCAGCACCTGGTTTGGGCAGGCCATATCGCTGCCCCAGGCTGTAGCCACCAGCTGAGGTTTGCCAACGCCCACCCCACAGGGGAAGGTGAGCTTCCCGCGCTGTCACCCCTGCAGCCTTCCCATTTGGAAGGCACCGTGGAGGGAGTCTAGGTAGTCCAACCTGGGAGGGGGGCCCCGAGGCTGCCCTTTGTGCTCCATTTGAGGGAACCGCTAGCTCTGAGGGTCACCCAGGAGTGGCACACGCTCTGGTATCCTAACTTCTTTTCCTAATTGTTTTCTACAGGTGCAGCTAGATAACTTGCCGGGAATGAGTCTAGTGGCTGGGAAAGCGCTCAGTTCTGCCCGGATGTCAGATGCGGTTCTCAGTCAGTCCTCGCTCATGGGAAGCCAGCAGTTTCAGGATGGGGACAATGAGGGTAAGGGGCCTTCTGCGTGAGGCACCCCTCCCCCCTCCTCGCTGGTGACTCTTCTCCTCTTCTGTGTAAAGGGTTCACGGGAAGATGGGAAGCCTCGGCTTCCTCCCAGGGTCTGAACCCAAAGCCCTTCACACTTTTCTCCATCGAGAATGAGCACACAAAGGAATGTATTTTGTAGTTGAGTGCAGGGGTATCACATCTATCTTTGTAATGCTGCGATCAGATATTGCTTCAGTAACTATTTTTCTAGTTCTGATTAGAAGGCATTGTGTTGTAAAGGATGGTCTCCCTCCCCTTGGCACCAGTAACGGGAGCCTATCCCTAGGGATACAAAGCATAGGCTTTTTGGAATGGACAGGTCTGCAAGAAATCCTGACTTTGCCCTTTACAGGCTTCAGAGACAAGGCACCTGACCTTTCTGAGCCCCCAGGATCCTCCCTTGTAAAGTGGCAGGGACCATAGAGCCTAGATCCTAGCTGGTGGGCGAGCGTTAATCGGCTCAGTGAGGATAAAGTGTGTAGAACATCACTTGGAGCCGGCTAGCAGGAAAACGGCCAGGTCCCTTTGAGATTTACCTCTTGAAGGGACCTACCTGGCAGGTCTGCAGAACTGCAGGACCAGTTCTCTCTGCTTCCACACTGCAGTGGTTGATAGCGGGTGTGGGAGTTAGTAAAAGAATGGGGTAAAGTGGAACCCTCGGAGAGTCTGGGAAGAATCCTGGCCCAGCCTGCAGCTACTGAGCACGCGGAGGGCCTGCTGTGAGCTAGAATGCAGGCCCGGGGGGTCCGGTTCCAGGGGGCTCCAATTTCTCGTCCTCCTCTTACCCCCTTGCCCACCTCCCATCCCAACCCCCCAGCTGCAAATCTCACATGTTCTTTCTGGTGTTGCAGAATGCAGGGAGAATCTAATGGGTCATGAACACCCAGACCTGACTGACGGCAGCCAGCATCTGAACTCCTCTTGCTACCCATCCACGTGCATTACAGACGTCCTGCTCAGCTACAAGCACCCGGAGGTCTCCTTCAGCATGGAACAGGCAGGCGTGTAACAGGAAACAGAGAGTGAGTATCGCCTCCCAGGGCCCGACCCAGCCTCGGGCCCAGTGCCAGCTCCTGGTCTTTCCAGGGCTTCCTTCTGTGTGTGGAGTCTGTGAACTTGACGGCGCCACACCCCCCACCCCCTTGATCTTCGCTTCTTCCTGTTCCGTCAGACGAAGCTGTGCGGTTGTTCTGGGGAGTGGGTAGGGCATATAAGGAGTGCATGCTGGCCGCAGTCCCTTGGTTTAATTACAGGGCGAAGACGTGTTGTGGGTGCCATAGAAACCTAGAATCAATAAGTGAGCTAGGGCTTCAGAGGACAGGGGACCTCTGGCCACGGTAATAAGGAGAAGATGGTCCTTGACCTCAGTCCCCAAGCAGGAAACCCCGCAAGAAAACGCATCTGGCCATAGTTTCCAAGGCCGTGCAGCAAGTTGAAGGCCATTCCAGACGGGGGAACTAGGCGAGCAGAGGCCAGTGGTAGGAAACAGGTACACTGACCGGCTCAGCTCGTGTCACACCTAAACACACAGTAGGTAGCATGGCTTCTGTCTTTGAAAACTCTGACAGAAGCCCATGAGTGAAAGGCTGTCTGGCAAACCCACCCTCGGGTCTCAGTGCGGCAACCCTGTCAAATTCCTGAGGTCAGGGGGACCAGTTGCACGCTGGGAACGTTTTCGCGTGAACGTCTGAGCCTCTGGCTGTACCCTGAACCTCCCCCGTGTCTGCTCCGTTGCAGGTGTGTGTACAGCTCGGGGATGGGAAGGTCGACTTTACACCGACAGTATCTAGCAGCATTGCGCCAAATTGCCATTGTGTTTCTGTCCACCCAGAATGTCGTGGCTCCTTTCCTCACACTGGTTCATCAGTGTGCGATTCTTTTGGGTTCTGAGGGGGTTTTGCCATGTTTGCTTGTATGACCAAGTCACCAAGGAAATAAACAGGATATCCGTGTTTGCCACCTTTTGTGAAAGCGTATTTGGTATATTTGAGTTGGTGGTTTGGTTTGGTTTTGGTTTGATCTTTTTTTTTTCTTTTTTTTTGGTATGTGTTCTTCTGGAGGTGATTTTCTCTCTTTTCTTTATTTCTCCCTCTCTTTTTCTTTCCTTTCCTTTTTCTTTTTCTTTTCTTTCTTTCTTTTTTTTTCCCCTTCTTTCCTTTGTTGAGACAGAGGAACAAAGCAGTTAAAACTACAGAGGCCAGGAGACCCAGAGCCACGCCCCTCCCCCGCCTCCCCCCAACCCCAGCAGCCTCCATTCCTTCCCATTGCTGATCCACAGAGGCAAATACTAACCCATAACAACTCTGGAACCTTAGTGGTTAGGGAAAGGGAGAGAGGAAGGGGTGACAACCCCTGGCACTTGGAAACCAGAAAGAGAGCAAAAAACAAAACGAACCACCAAGCCTGGGAGCTGGGAAGGTCTTTACCACTGGGATCCCATGAAAAATGTGTCTGGCCTGGCCAAAGTCGCATCAGACTATTAGCATGGAGGCCGCGAGTGGCCTGGCCTTGGGCTGTCACCAGTCAGAATGTCTCAGTGGGAGCCTTCTCTTCGGTGTGTAACTCAGCTCCCCTCTGACAACCTGGAAGGTTGGTTGCCTTTATCATCCTGCTGGCCCTACCCACAGACTGAACACCCAGTGGTACACGATGCCTGTCACTTGTCATTCTCATTTTATCATGTGCTATATCCATGGGGTGATTCTTCAGACACACACACACACGCACACACACACACGCTTTTCCCTGTCAGCCTCTTTGACACAGGCAAGAAGAACAGGAGGTTGTCTTGGGCCCTGCCTCCCTCCTAACCTTCTTCTCCTCCCCGGGCATCCTCAGCCCCTATTTTAATTCTTGATCATGTAGGGATTGTTTTGGGTAAATGTTGATATTATTGTTATTATTATTGTTGTTATTATTATTAATAAATAAAAACAAAAGGAATTTTTGTTTAAAAGAGAAATGTTTAACCAGATTCTGTTCTATTTGAATTGTGACTTGCACCTTTTGTTCCAAGTTTTTAATGTAGATGTTGTACTCGTGAGCAGCTCTTAACCTGTGCCCGTGACAGGTGTAGTGGTCCCCTTCCCCCGCCCCGGGGAAGCCGTGCACACGCAACACAATCGTTAGCCGCTCTCTTTGTGTTTCTTCACTGTTAGAAACCAAAGTCTTCTCTGCCGGCTGGGGGCTGACAGCATCTGGCCCCTCTCCTTCCGATCTTCAAGGCAAGAAGGAGATGCTCAATATTCTGACTCTTGATCCTTTTTCCTGGGAAAGCAGAGTGAAGGGTCCCCAGTCTGCTCCTAATCTTTCCTCCTGAATTTGCACAGAAGAAAGCGGGTGTCCAGCATGGGTCCTGGTGTTGCCAACAGGATTCCCATGCAGCTTGTCCTTCTCACGGATACTGGCAGCTCAGCTCCTGGACCCAAGATCCCGCGAGTGGATTTCTGCAATTTGAGAGCCTTTCTTGGGATGTGCCCCGCGTTTCCATGCTCCCCAATCTCCCCTCCACTTGGTGATGCCTCCAATTCCTCACCAGAAGAGGCGACCCGGAAGGCCCGAACAGCTACCGTGTGACTTCTCTGGGCTTGTTCCAGCTCCCAGCCCCCCTCCACCCCCGCTGCCCCCTCGCTCCCGCGCTCAGCCTGTTCTGTTTACGTGGTACTGTGCTCATGGAAGAACAGGCTGCCCTCCGCCAGCGACCACCCGGGTGAGAGCCAACGAGCCGAGAAACCGTGCCATCTTGCGAACTACACTTGTAAAAGATCATTGCTTTGTATCGTAGTAACCGATATGCGCCGTATATGTTGAATGTATATGAATATAATTTCCTATTTCTGCTCTTTGAAAATGTCAGAAGTATTTTTTTCTTTCTCATTTATGTTGAACTAAAAATGGATTAAAAAGCTCTCCAGACCCAAACTGTGGCATGAAGACCTTTTAGTTTGTTTTCTTTTTTCCCTCCTTGTGGGCAACTTACAAACTTACAGCTTAATATCTTGGTTGGACAGTAGGGGGTTGGGAAAATAAAAACCTGATTATAATCTTACGTTGATCTATTATTTGCCTTGTGGTTCAGAGTCTAGCTGGGAGAAGCATCCAGGTGTCCGGAGGCTGGCAGCCGAAGAGGTCCACCCAGCATAAGGTGCAGCTTTGAGCAATCCATTATCTCACCCCTCCTTGTCAAGGAGCATTCTCTAGAAGCCTGAATTCGGCCCACACCGTGTCCCCAGTCACCCAGCTTGGACTCTGCCCTCTTCGAAGGGAGCCTTGGAGTGTGCTGAGTCAGAGGGAAGACCGATTCCTTGAGGGGAGTGGAAGGAGGTCCTCAAAGACCTGGGGCCTTGATGAGGTGACCCCAGTCAGCCCAGTGACGGGATTACCAAATCAGTGTTAGGACAGAAAGGGGACTCTTCCTATAACTTTCCTCTTGTTTTACACCTGGACTGCACAGAGGGCAGGGTGGAGTTGCCAGCACCGTCCGTCCCAGGCCTGGCTGAGAGCGGGCTGGCTGAGGTGCTTCTCTGAAGCAAGATGACTAAAGCTGGAAATATTGCCTGGGTTTGTAGAAAGAGTAGGAAGAGGGAACTTACAAAAGCTTCGGCACCCATCGTGAGCTAGAGGGTCACCCTGGGACTGTGTAGAACAGAAAGAGCCTTCTAAGAAGGGGTCTCCTAGAAATCGTCTGAGTGTGGACTCACCTGGGAAGGCTTGACTGAGCGTCTCTAGAAGCGCGCGGCGACACACCCCGGCACCTTCCACATCCCGTAACCACCTCTGTGGCGGCAGCAGCCCCATGAAATCAGCTGGGGCACCTCTGGGCCAGAGGCGGGATGAGCTTCGAGAGGAAGGAGCTCAGCCAGAGATCTGAGCTCTAGAAGGTAGAAGCCATGCCCACCGATCCTTCCTGTTCCTTCCTTGTGACCTTGTGTCCTCCCTCACCCCACCCCAACCGTGGAGGCCCACATTTAGAGGCCGGTGTGCCCGCCGAGGCAGCAGACTTCAGCTTTGGCTGGCCGCAGAGGAGTCGTCTGCTCTTGGTTTCCTGAGCAGGTAGGCAGGAGAGAATCGCGTTTGGCGGGTTACAGGGCCCTGCCCTGGGGCCTACTGGGGCTCTGTCACCAGGACCTGCGATGAAATTGCCAAAAGGGAAATACAGGGGTGGGAGCCCCTCCCTCCCCTGCTCCATGTGAACCATCCCAACCCCAGGCCTCCCATCCTGATCGGCCGCACACCGTCTCCATTCAAACGTTCAGAGCAGGGTCTGTGGTACAAGGCCAAGGGCTCAACAGTTAGTCACCGCTGGGTCTCCTCCCAAGACAGCTCCTTCAGATGCCCCTTCACTGGCCTGGTGACCCTTCCTTTCACGTGCCGTGCCATTCATCGAGCAAATATTTGTTGAGTGTCTGTTATGTGCCAAGCGTAGCAGGGGACAGAGTCCTCGCAAGTGCAGACTGACAAGTATGACATGGGGATGGGAATTGTGAAATGAGCCGCTAATCATTCTGAGCAAAATCCACCCCTGCGGTCAGCGAGCAGCCCTCCAGCGTGTTTGGGCAGAAGTGGGCGGGGCCAAGTGGCGGGAGTGGGCGTGGGGGGGTGCACAGGGCCAAGCCCTTGGTGATCCTCTTCGGAAACAGTCCCTCTGGAGTGCCCCAAGATCAAGGAAAGAGGCTTTTGGGACTAAGGGCCCACACTGGTGGCCCTCTGCTAAGCAGACAGTGCAACCCACAGGCCCTCAAGGCCTCTCTCGGGCTGCCCCCCGGGGCTGATTCTGACATGCACATAGCCTTCCTTCCCCTCCAAAATCCTAGTAATGAGGGGCTTGGGCTGGTTGGAGGCAAACATCTTACAACAAAACGGAGTAGACAGACACACTAGTGAGCAGGTATGGTGAAAAAGAAAAACTTGTTGCTTGTAAGGATGCTAGCAACAGCACTCCTTAGCCCGGCATGCTGAAGTCCCTGAGCTGGGAAACCAACAAGCCCCTGATCAGACCACCAGGGCTAAGGGCGTCGGAGGCCCCACTGCTGGTGGCCAGCCAGGCCTCCTGACTCCTGTTCCCGATGGCACGAAGTACTAATGCCTGGAGGTCACAGGCAGCTCTTGGCAGCTCTGAGAGACTGTCTTCTCATACTGCCAGATAACAGCAAGCATATCTGGCTGCCGGGCCTTCCAGGGATGATCGTGGAAATGCTTTGGCCACTGAGGAGATACACAAATGTTGGAATTAAGTTTAGCCATAATATTTCAGTAATAAACCAAAGTATAAAAATGGCAGGTGGCTTGGAGTCCAACCAGAAAGCTTCTGAGATCCCCTGTGTGCTGGCTGGGGTGAGCTCTACCCCCCAAAAGAAAGGAGCATCTCTTGGCCTGACACAGCCATGAGCTGCCCCAGGAGGGGGACAGCCTTCTCCCCACCCCCCTGCCCCGCCACAGCTCTTTAAACCACAGGCAGAAAGCTGGGCCGGCCAACTGGCAGCCCAGGCAGCTTGTTCAGGGAGACTGGCTCCCTCTCTGTGGGGCCCCATGGGCCTCTGCGGCTGGGCTGGTCCAGGAACAGAGGTCCCAAATGCCAGCATCTGCAAGTCAGGGGCCACACAGAGAAAATGCGACTCCTTGCCACGTCTGCTTCCAGAAGCCTAGGTCTTAGCTCTGGTCTCACAGCGCAAGTGTGTTCAGTGGGAGCGAAGGGAGAGAATGCCAGAAATTTGGGGACACACAGAAGAGTTACTGAGTGCCAGCTACCTTCCGGTTTGGCCACAGATACCCAAATGTAGTGCTTAAAACAACACACATTTATGACCTCAGGACAGTTCTAGAGGTCAAAAGTCCCAAGCGGTCATACTTGGTCATTCGAAGCTGAAGTCCTGCTGTCAGCAGAGGTCATCAGTTGACCTTTTCTTCCGGAGACAGCAGGGGGTCACCTGTGTCCACCTCATCCTGCTTCTGGAGGCCGCTCCCACCCCCTGGCCTACAGCCCCCTGTAGCTCTGACCAGAGCTGCTGCTCCTCATCTCCTCCCACCGTGTCTCTGACCCCTGTTGCGTATGTTTAAAGACCCTTGCACTGACATCGGGCCCCCTGGATAACGCAGGAAAACCACCCACCTTCAGGTCCTTCCAATCACACCTGCAAAGTCCCTTTTGCCAAGTGACAGTCTCAGGTTCTGGGGAGGAGGACCTGAACATCTTTGGGGGGAAGGGGCATTCGTCTGCCTGTCATATACAACACCCCTGCCGTGACTCTAGGCATGGGGAGTTCCATCCTTGTCTTCATTCAGCAGATAAGGGACCGAGGAGGGCAGAGGTTCTCTGACTCGCCCAGGGCCCCACGGCTAACGAGAGACAGAGCTGGGATTCCAACCTAAGGCTGTCCTGCTCCAAGCCCTCTTATCTGCGGTGAAGGACAAGGAGACCCACTCCAGTGGCAGAAGCCCGGGGCCCAGCAGCTCTGGGACTTGGCTGACAAAGGGAGTTTCCTGGGTAGGCAGTGAAGGGCACATTTCTGTCTTGGGTCTACAGCCAGAGACAGGGGTGCAAAGTTCAGCCCTGCCTCTCCTTTGCTGAGAGACCAGAGACCTGGGGCAAATTCAGTCCACTCCCCCCAGTTTCCTCATCTGTAAGACGGCAGGGAGGGGCGAGGCCGGAGTAGTTGGTCCCACAGAGCCTCTCGGCTTGGGCCCCCCCAGCTTCCGTGACTCAGAGCCCATCAGTGAGCTGGGCTTGGAGGTGCTGAGCCTTCCAAGAGACCCCTTTGGCAGAGTGGCTTGCAAACACCATCAAGCAAGGGAGCACACGGCGCTTTGCCTTTATTTACAGAACTCTCCGGGTCCTCCAGCAGCCCCACCATTTTGGTCTCCATTTTACTGATAGGAAACGGAGGCTCAGAGAGATGACCTAACTGGCCCCCGATCCTCCTCCAGGATTTCACAAGTGGGAGGCAAAATGAAGTGAGTAACCAGGTCTCCTACGGCTCTCCTTAGGCAGAGGTCTTTAGACCTGCCCCGGGAACTGCTGAAGTCCGGTCTCCACTATAGGGCGCACACCCACAGGTGAACAGCAACAGTGCCAAGATGTAGGGATTAGCTTAAGTGACTGCTCTTTGTTCTGACATGAGGCCCTTTTGTGATGTTTAAAAAAAAAACAACTTTTCTTTTTTGAAGTGCTGGTCGTGGTAGAGATGGGTGGGGTTGGGGGGTGGGTGGGGTTGGGGCGTGTATGGGTAACATTTTTACATGACAAAATCAAAAGCAGGTACTCCATGTTGGTCTCCTAGAATTGGTTTGGAAATGTCCAAAGTCCCTGAAATCTCAGGCTGGGGGCCACAAAGCCCTCTCTGCTCTGCACAGGCCACTTCTTGGCACCACAGGTCCCCTCCAGCTGAGGGTAAGGCTTTGGGAGGTCTGGGAGAGCCTGGAGAGATATGCTGACCTTTTGGGACAAAAGAGGCCGCAGGGTGTTGGGGTGGGGAGAGGGTCTGCTGCCCATGGAGGGAAGGACAGGGTGGGGGCCGAGTCATCTCCCTGGAATGCAAGGGGACAGTGGGGGGGGGGGCATCTCCTGGGGGAGGAGTCCCAGCCACCCCTGGCCAGCTGGCGTCTCTTGCTTCCATTCCCGGCTGCACTGGCACAGCCAACAATGGCGGACACACATCCCCCCCGGAGAAGGGATGGGTGCCGATGACCCCGACCCTGAGGGCCTGCAAGCCTGCTCCCACCCCCTCTGGCCCCCACCTGAACCCTTTGATCCCTGGCCCTGCAGCCCCCGCAGCTTCCTGTTTGCCCACTCTATTTGTCCGGCCCCGGGGACAGAGCTGATCCTTGAACTCTAAGTTCCACATCGTCAGGACCAGTGAGCAGCAGCAAGGCCTGGGCTGGGCTTATCAGCCTCCCAGCCCAGCCCCTGCCTGGAGACATAAATAGGCTGGGAGAGAGGGCAGCTCAGAGATCGAGGGAATCCTTGGAGGTGAGTGTGGCTGCCTGCTCCCCTGCCTCCTACTCTGGGCATCCAATCTGGGGTCCTGGCCCCAGACTCTGCCCCATGCAGGGGCTCTGGGTACTGAGACCCTCTCCCACCCTGTGCCCTGGTAAAATGGGTGGGGGAGCCCTGGGCTTTTCACACTAGAGGCCTGCCCCACTCAGCCGGGACCCTCTTCTCCTCCAGGTCACCCACATCCCTTCAGGATGAAAGCGGTGGTGCTGACCTTGGCCGTGCTCTTCCTCACAGGTAGGTGCCTCCCAACCTAGGAAGCCAACCATGGTGGTGGGGGGTGGGGGGGCTTCTCCCTAAGCCCCTGTGGGCCACCCTCCTGGACACGGGAATAGAGTTTCTCATTCATCCCCTTGCCTCTGCCTCAAAGCCTCTAAGCCAGCCCAGTCCAGAGCTGGCCTGATCTGGGTCTCCCCTCTCACCCCAGGGAGCCAGGCTCGGCATTTCTGGCAGCAAGATGAACCCCAGTCACCTTGGGATCGAGTGAAGGATTTAGCCACCGTGTATGTGGACGCAGTCAAAGACGGCGGCAGAGACTATGTGGCCCAGTTTGAAGCCTCCGCCTTGGGAAAACAGCTGAAGTACGGACCCAACCCGGGGCTGGGAGGGGCTGGGGGACAGGGTCAGGGGTGGCTGGTCCCGCAAGGCAGAGAGGTCTGTGGTAAGATGTATCCAGACTGGCCGAATCCCCACCTGCTATTTCCTGGGCCCCATAGATCCCAGAATGGGATCTCAGTACTCATTTTAGGGAGAATAAGGTCCATAGCACCCTAGCAAGGGGCAGGTCTGTGCTGCCCGGTCAGCAGTCACAGCCCCATCATCTCCTCGGAGGGCAGCAAGTGCCTTCCCATTCTTAACTCCCTCCTCTGCTCCTGGCCAGCAACAGGGAGGGCCGTCTCCAGAGAGGGCGAGGGACTCCAAGTATAGAGACGAGGTCCTTAAGGCCCAGCTTTGGGGACAGACAAGACGGGGCACCCAACCCAGCTCCGTCTCTGCTAGCTCCTGGGTCCATGAGGACCGTGGCACCCAGCTGGCCTGGGGGAGGTGGGGTGTAGGGAAAGCCAGGCCAGACTCGGTCACCCGGGGTTGATGCCCATTCGGGACAGGTGCTGCTCGGGCCTCCCTGCAGCCAGGCCGGGGCGCCAGGCTGACCCGGGTGCCAGGGAGGCCACCCCTGAGCCCCTCGCTCTCCCCTCCCCAACTCCTCAGCCTGAAACTCCTGGACAACTGGGACAGCTTGAGCGGCACGGTGGCCAAGCTGCGCGAACAGATCGGCCCGGTCACCCAGGAGTTCTGGGATAACCTGGAAAAGGAGACGGAGGCGCTGCGGCAGGAGATGAGCAAGGACCTGGAGGAGGTGAAGCAGAAGGTGCAGCCCTACCTGGACGAGTTCCAGAAAAAGTGGCACGAGGAGGTGGAGCTGTACCGCCAGAAGGTGGCGCCTCTGGGCACGGAGCTGCGCGAAGGCGCGCGCCAGAAGCTGCAGGAGCTGCAGGAGAAGCTGACCCCACTGGGCGAGGAGCTGCGGGACCGCGCACGCACCCACGTGGACGCGCTGCGCGCGCACCTGGCCCCCTACAGCGACCAGCTTCGTGAGCGCCTGGCCACCAGGCTGCAGGCGCTCAAGGAGGGCGGCAGCGCCAGCCTGGCGGAGTACCACGCCAAAGCCAGCGAGCACCTGAGCGCCCTCAGCGAGAAGGCCAAGCCCGCGCTCGAGGACCTCCGCCAGGGCCTGCTGCCGGTGCTGGAGAGCTTCAAGGTCAGCCTGCTGGCTGCCGTCGATGAGGCTGCCAAGAAGCTGAACACCCAGTGATGCGCCCCGGACCCGAGGAACCCCTCCCGGGGCTCCCCTTTCGGCGCATCGGGTTCTTAAAATAAACTTCCAAAGTGGGACACCTGTGTTGGGCTGCGTGTGTTTTGAATCTTCACTTACGATTTTTAAACAATAAAATATGCTCTGAGAACTGTAAATTCTTTTTTTGGGAGGACGGGAGCAGGTGCGGGCCATGGGAGGAAGGGGGTGGGGGCACGGCCTTTGGGCCAGAGTGTGGGGGGGAGGGCAGGAAATTCCCTGCCGATTTTGCAGCCCATAAGTTGGAACCTGGGCCCCCTCGGGACCTCCATTTAAGGTTGCAGACCTGTGAGGGCCTGGCTGTTAGGAGGGAAGTAATGCACCAGCGCCCCCTTCCCAAGGATGGCCAAACAGAAAGGAGTAAGAGAGGACCAGGCCAGGTGACAATCCAATGCTAAGTGCCCAGCAAGAGCCTCAGATAAGGACTGCAGCCCTTCTGAGGACCGCAAGAAACAGGGCTCCCTCCACCCTGCCAGCCCCCCACCCCACTGGGTGTGTCCACCCTGACCCCCACCCCCCCATGCCAGGCTGGAACTCTCTGGCAGCTCTCCCACTCATGGCCAGCTGGGGTGGGCCTCCAGGAGCTGCTGGGGCGGGAAGGATGAGGGCAGGCTCACATGAGGAGCTTGGCCTTTGCTCCTTCCTCCTTTAGTAATTTAAAAAATGAAGAAACAGATGCTTCCTTTCCTTTTTTTACAAGGGTTACATGGCACTCCTCACAGTCCTGCCCTTTCCAGAAATGGCTGATGTTTCTTCCTGCACAGCTGTGTCAGTCAGCCATCCCCCCCCAACCCCACCCCACCACAGGGGCTCTAAGCCTGGTCAGAACAATAATCCCCATCTCTTACAGGGAATCAGCCTCTTGTATTTCCAAGATGCATTCATATCCGTCATCCCACTGTGTTCTTCCCCAAATCCTGGGCAGACAGCCACCACATCCACGGCTCGGATGAGAAAGCTGAAGCTCAAGCCCCTCGCCAAGCAAGGCCAAAGAGCAGGATGGGCTGGGTTGCCCTTTCCAGACCCATCCAAGGTCTTTTTTTTTTTTTTAAAGCGTGCGGCCAGGCACTCAAGTTCACATGGCTGTGCACACAGGCATACACGTGCCCAAGCATGCACCCCTGTCCACCGCCAGCCACTCTCCACACTCAGGCCACACGCCCCTGTGTGTGTGCACATGGCCTCACAGATCAGAGACCTGGGCAGAGCACTGATGGAGCTTTCCCTCCCAGCCCCCCACAAGGCCTTTGACCCCCTGCCCCTCCTCCATCTCTGGTGTGTCTCAGCAACTCTTGGATCAAGAAATGGGCTTTGTCATTCTAACCATCCAGAGCTACAATGGGTGTCAAGGCGAGATCTGGGGGAGAACCCTTTCCAGGTGTGGGTACTGAGATCCCTGGCCCAGGTGGGCCAGAAGAAAAGCCCAGGTGGATTTCCGAAGAGAGAGCGGATGTCTCCAAGTGAGCCTGGATGAATCGATGCCACCAAGATATGTCGAGGAGCCCTCTGGCACCCAGTAGCCGAGTAACTAAGTTTTCTCTGTGTCAGCTGAGCTGGGCTTGAGGTCTGGCTTTGTCATTTGTGGACTCCATGACATTGGGCCAGGGCCTTCACCTTTCTGAGCCTCAGTTTTATCACTGGAAGAGTGAGGGCCTGCTGAAGTAGTCTGTGATTCTGAGACTCCCTGAGGTGAACATCTTTTGGATGGTGGGGACACATGAGAAACAGCCTCTGTTGGGTAACTTGGAGTTCCTTCTTAGCTTCTGGAACACTGGATTCCCTCACTCCGATTCTGGTCTCTGGGGGAATTCAGCTTAGCCTATAGCCACAACAATGACCAGGTGTTGTGCACAGTCTTTCATTCATTCATTCATTCATTCACTCGTTCAAGAAATCTGCAACAGGGACGCGTGGGTGGCTCAGTGGGTTAAGCCTCTGCCTTCACCTTGGGTCATGATCTCAGGGTCCTGGGATGGAGCCCCACATCGGGGGCTCTGCTCAGCAGGGAGCCTGCTTCCTCCTTTCTCTGCCTGCCTCTCTGCCTACTTGTGATCTCTCTCTGTGTGTCAAACAAATAAATAAAATCTTAAAAAAGATTTTTGCCCCCACTTTACAGATGAGAAACTGAGGCTGATGTAAAATGATGACGCCAAGACCAGAGTCTAGTCTTGTCTTCCTCCAAACACTCCCCATTAGCCTCCTCCTCTCAAGTCTGGCTGAGCGGGCCAGGGACATGTGTCCCACAGGTCAGCTCAGGCAACCTACCTGAGTCGGACTCAGCCCCGTGCCCACGCGCAGAAGAGCCCACCCCAAACACACATGGCGCGCATGGGATGTCCCACTCACGGCAGCTTCTCATCCAGCTTTATTGGGAGGACAACAAGCTTGGGGCTGGGCCAGGTCTGGGCTGGGGTGGGAGGTGAGAATGCCGTCACTCTCAGGTGACTTTCGGGCCTGTCCAAGGAGCTGGCAAGGAGGATGGGCTGGAAGACTCGGGGTGTCGAGGTCTCAAGCGGTTTCCAAGGCTGGAGTTGGCTGGACCTCAGAAGCTGAATCCCAGAACCCAGAGAACTTGCCCTTAAACGTGCTCCAGTAGTCTTTCAGGGAAGTGAAACTGTCCGTCATCCAGCCCCTGGGGTTAAATCAGTGAAGAGAAGCAATGGAGGCGGGCATGAGAGCTCATCTGAAGGCAGTGGGGTCCCCACCATATCAACACTGCCTCTTCCCCGACCCTCTCAACCTCACCGAGCAGCACCCCTGAGACCTCAGGCAGGGACCCTTTCACCCGTCACTCCAGGCAGAAGAGATGCTGAACGGCGCAATGGGACCCTAGCCCAAGTCCAGCCTGTTTCTCCGGGTTGGGGCAGACCGTGGTGCCACCCCCAGGTCTGAGGCAAGTTGGACAGGAGCCTTCGAGTGGGAGATGCGTAAGGCCCCAGCTCTTGGTCTGTTCTAAGCAAATGATGCCTACCAGGGTTGCACGACCTGGTGGCTCTGAGTGGGGTGGGGCAGAGAGGGACGCAGTCTCTCATTCGGAAAATCATCAGAGCGTAAATTAGCTGTGTGATCTGGGGCAGGTCATGGATCTCTCTGAGCCTCGATTGTCTCTTCTGTAAAACGGCAAATATAATACCCACTCTGCAGCTTCTAAGAATCTGAAAGCCTCAGCAATGGAAATGCTGGCTGCCTGGGGGTGGGCGGTGAGGGGAGATGGCGGGAAGAGAGCTGAGAGAGGGGAGGACTAGAGGCAGGGCCGGATGGGTGGGGAAGGAGGGACTTCTGCTCACACCGGGCCCCAGGGCTTGGCACAAGGCAGAAACACACACACACAGCCGAAATCGGGTTGGAAAGAAGCTCACAGGCCAAGCTCCACTAGTAAAGACATGGCAGCAAGAGCTGATGCGGCCTTCCTCAGAGCCTTGCAGGGTCCATAAAGGAGCAAGGAGGGCCTCGGACAGGAGGAGCAGCCGGGAGGAGAAAGGAAGGAGGCGGTCGAGGCTCTCCCATCTCTCCCCCTGCAGCCCAAGGAAGCCCTGGGAGGGACCCCATTTCTCTGAGTGGGACACGGAGGCTCGGAGTCATGCAGGTGCTGGGGGGATGGGGGAGAGCCACAGCCCCACTGCCAGGGCCCTCCTGAGTCTGGGGCAGGAGCTGGTACAGAGCACAGACACTCAAGGGCGTACCTGGCCCGCTGGGCCACCTGGGACTCCTGCACGCTGGTCAGCGTGTCCTGGGCGGTCTTGGTGGCGTGCTGCACGTATCCCTGCATAAGGCCCAGCAGAGAGGGGTCCTCCGCCTCCAGAGCTCCTGCTGGGACAGCTGGGTTGAGTGGGATGGATCGGCCTCTGGGGAGCCCTTCGCTTCTGCCCAGCCACCCACCAGGGCCTGGGATCCTCAAGCCATCCCCAAGGGTCCTCCAGGCAGACAGCCACCCTCACCCCAGCCCTAGCCCCGTCCCCACGAAGCTGCTTACGGGCAGAGGCCAGGAGCACCAGGAGGGCAGCGACGAGGAGGACCCGGGGCTGCATGGCGTCTCTGTTCCTGCAGGGAAACGTCTTGTGAGGAGTACCTTAACCCCGCCACCCCTCTCCTCTGGGGAAGTGCTGTGGCCCCAATAGTAGATCCTGAGCTGGGTCAAGCCAGGAGGAGAAGGGCCTGCTGCCAGCTAATGTGGGAGCTGAAGGGCCTTCAGACACCAGGGTCTCCAGGGCCAGGCTGAGGGGGAGCGTGGGCCCCGAGGGAGAGAGCAGAAAAGCCATCAGACCAGAAGTCGGGACACCAGGGTTCTGGCCTGGTTCCTGCCACTAACAGGTTAGGTGGCTTGGGGGAGATCCCTGTCCCCCCGCCCCCGTCCAGGTCTCAGTTTTCCCGTCTGGGGTACAATGGGGCTCTAAGGCTCCTTGCGGCTTTAACCATGCACAATGAGGGCAGAGCGTGCGCATCTGGAGCCAGTTCCAGTCCCAGCTGTTGCCACCACACCCGATGCAGCTTTGGGCAAGGGCCCTGTCTTCCGTGGGCCTCGGTTTCCCCCAGCGTGCCCCTGGTGGTGGGAGCTGCTCCCCCAGCCCTGCGGCTTCCTTGGCCCCAGCAAGCTTTTCTCCAGACTGTGCTGGCTGGTGCGGACAGGGACGCTACTGTGCCCCTCCATCCCGCTCTCCTCTCTTCCTCCCCCTCCCCCTCCTCCCCAGGGGGCATTACCTGGAGCAGCTCCCTCCTGGGATGAGCTGAATAGACAGACAAGAGGGCTCTGGCCTGTTTTATATGGTCTCCTGGACAGGGGGCGCGGAGGGCTCAGGGAACTGGGCAAAGGTCACCTGCTGATCAGTCTAGACCAGGGCCTGAGGCAGGGTGCCCAGATGCAGCCAGGCCTGCTGGGAGAGTTGGGAAATCTCTGGGTGCCCTGGTGCCTGCCCTGCTCTGCTACCCTGTGGCCCAAAAGGGCTCAGGCCCTGTGGAGACCCCATTTTTTCAAGCAGCCTGACTCCCCAGGGAGAGGCTGGTGATAGGGGAGGGAGATTAGAGCACCAGCCAGGGGCCTCTGGGCCCATCTCAGCCCTTCACAGGAGGCTCGTAGATCCCTCCCCACCCCCCACCCCCTTGGCTCGGGAACAACTCAGTATTGGGGTGGGGCGTCTAGAGTGAAGCCACAGAAGACCTACAGGCAGAGGCTTCTGCGGGGAGGGCCACGCAGCGGAGTTCACGCAGCCCCCTTCCCAGCACCCGCGCCTCTGCCCTTCTGTCCCAGGTGCTGCTCACCCAGGACCCTCCCTGAGCTGAGCCCAGGGCAGGGGGTGGTGGGAGGACAGCAAAGGCTGCTCTGAGCCCAAGGCCTTTGTCCCACCCTCCCTCCCCTCCTCCTCCCCCTGCCCTCTGGACCGACTGATAACATTCCCCCGGGCAGCAGCTGCGGCTCAAGGCTAAGGCCTCCCCCGGACTGTGCCGGCTGGATCGATTTCCAGCACTGAGCCCCTCGCACCTTGGGGCTTGGTTTCCTTAGCTTTGAAACGGCAGCCCTCATGGGCCCCCTGGCTGGGCGGGGAGCTGGAAGGAAGCAGGGTGGTGGTGTGGCGGGTCTGGTAGGGAGAGGGTGCAGAGGTGCTCTGCAGGTGCTGTCCCAGAGAGGCCGCAGGCCTTGCTTGGGGTAAGGTATCCCTCTGGGCCCACACTAGGAGCCACAGCCTGGATAGCAGGATCAAGAAGGCTGAGACTTTGGAGACAAGAAATCCTCCGTTTGAACAATGCCTTTGACACTGATTCATATGGCCCAGGGCCAGAGACCTAACATCTCAGAGCCTCAGTTTTCCTCCCTTGAAAAAAGGAATAGAATGTAGTGAAAAGAAGGGCCATCTGTACCCAATGTTTATAGCAGCAATGGCCACAGTCGTCAAACTGAGGAAAGAACCAAGATGCCTTTCAACGGACGAATGGATGAGGAAGATGTGGTCCATATACACGATGGAGTATTATGCCTCCATCAGAAAGGATGAATACCCAACTTTTGTAACAACATGGACGGGACTGGAAGAGATTATGCTGAGTGAAATAAGTCAAGCAGAGAGAGTCAATTATCATATGGTTTCACTTATTTGTGGAGCATAACAAATAGCATGGAGGACAAGGGGAGATGGAGAGGAGAAGGGAGTTGAGGGAAATTGGAGGGGGAGGTGAACCATGAGAGACTATGGACTCTGAAAAACAATCTGAGGGTTTGGAAGGGGCAGGGGGTGGGAAATTGGGTCATCCTGGTGGTGGGTATTTTGGAGGGCACGTATTGCATGGAGCACTGGGTGTGGTGCATAAACAATGAATTCTAGTACACTGAAAAGTAATTAAAATAATTTAAAAAATTTTAAAAATGCCAATATGCCAAGAGCTGTAGTGTAAAGTAAATGAGATATATATATATACAAAGCAACTGGTTCATGGAGGGGGCCTGATAAATCTCTCTTCCTCCCAAATACCTTGTCCATCCCCAGACAGCACACTCTGAAGGCAGGAGGAGCCCCCAGTGTAGAAACAGGGCTTTGGGCAGGCAGCCACCCTCTCAGGAAGAAGCAACTAAACCAACAATACAAAATCAAAGGCCGGAGAAAGTAGCCTGTTCCACCCCCAGAAATCTTTATTATTGCCTGAGACTTGAAGTTTCTCCATTAGAAATTCATTCCTTTGACTTAGATCCTGTATTCTGTTAAAATGCAAACAGATTCCTGTGAAGTAGATATTAATAAACCTATTTTGTAGGTAAGAAACCTAAGGCTCACGGGGCTGAGATGTACCCAAGTACACAGAGCCCATCATGGGTAGAGCTGGAAAACAGAACACAGGGCTTCAATGACCTATACTAGTACTAAACAGCTTGGAGAGATGAGACCCTCAGGGGTTTACTAGTCACTCAGACCTCTTCCTAAGCAGATTTTGCCAATGGGGTGGGGGAGGAAAGGAAGCTGATTTGGTCACTGAAAGAACTGAGCACTCAAGAGGGCTGATAGCAATGGTGCCCATGTCACTCTTCTGTTCTGGCCTGTTCCTCCGCGGCAGAGGTGAAGGCTACAGTGGGAATCCAGATCCCGGCTGGGTTGGACTACAAAGTCCTCAGCCCCTGGGTGTGCTACAATGGACCCTCCAACTCCCATTGTCTGTGTGTGTGGTGGGTCTGGAGGAACCTCTCCTCTCTCTGCTATGTAGTAATGGGCTCCCTGATGCCAGGGAGGTCAGAAGATGGGGCAGAGATACCCAGCAGGCAGGTGATGGGCTAGGTTGAGAACCCAGGTGTGCAGACCCATGCAGCAGATGTGTGGCATGCCAAGAGTCCTGGGCCATTTTCTTGTTCAAAGGGCTTGGCGCTTTTGAGTGCCTGGACCCCTCTGGGTGGTCTCAGTAGGGGCTATCTCCGCAGGGGCCCTCCCAGTGGCCAGCCTACGTGGCCTGGCCTCCCTATTCTCTCCCTCCCTCCCTCCCATGCTGGCTTCCCTGGAATGAGGTGACTTCTCTGGGCCTGGCCCAAGACTGGCCCTAAGAAGTAAGTGGCAGCCATGGGTGTTGAAGGGCGGGGGGGACCAGAAATGGTCCTCTGGGGTTGTACAGACTCTCTGAGCATCCTTGTGTCTGAGCGAGGCTTAGCACACAAGCCTCTGTGACCCATGCCCCCTGGGCTGAACTGGGAGCGCCGCTTCGGCCCAGTCAGCCAATATCTGTGCTCAAAGAGAACCAGAACCCAGCCGGAGGCAGGGTCCCTTCCTTCCATCCGTAGCTCCAACACTCAGGGCCTGGGCACTCCTTCTCTCCCACTCCCAGCACAAATCCATTCACAGCCTGATACAAAACACGCCCACTGACACTGGGAGAGAAATGCATTCATTAACGGCACCCACCCACGACACGTCAGGACACAGCACCCCCTCCTCAAGGATGGGACTGCTCACATCGGCCCGCACCCGTCTGCACCCGTCCCTCAGCGGCGCGCCCCAGCTTTGTGGCCACCCACAGCGGAAGTCGTGACACACTTAGGTGACTCTGTCCATGTCCTGGCAGACGCCCTCAGACACGCTCATATAGGTACAGACACTCCCGGTGCGTGTCCACCCTGGCAAGTAAGACAGAGCCTGTCACATGCCGGTGACACTCACTGCTCAGACCCGAAGTCCAAGAGGTCAAACTGCAGCTGAGGTGCCCTTGGTGACTCATCGCTCTTTTCTTCTCTGGGCCCAGGGGAAGGGATGGGGGCATGGAGCACGCATGGACCTTTGTGCCCACCCCTGGCTGGACTGTGCCCGACGAGGGAGCAGGAGCAGGAATGATAGGCCCGTGTTGCAGGGAGGGAAGGCTTTCAGGGTGAAACCTGGCTTGTGCTTGTTGAGCACCTACTGTGTGCTGGGCAGCATTCCGAGCAGGACATGGGTTCTCACTGTATCCTTGCAAACAGCAAGCAGGGACTATTCTATGACCAGTGGAGGCAGCCGAGGCTCATGAAGATGTGCTCTGTCCCCACCCAGGGAGTCTGACTCCAGAATCTGAGCCCGACAGATTCTGAGAGAATCTGAGCTGCTAGGAGAAGGGAAGAGCTGCTTCGGGGAGAGGGGCACTCCCTGGTACTAGAGGCGACCGTGAGTGGTTGGTGGGGGGGGATGCACGGTGTGGGCAGCAGAAGGCCTTCTAGCTGCCTTTAATCCCATGAGACATCAAGCCCATGAAGCATGGAGGCCTGATAAGTCAGGGTGAACGCAGCTGTGGTCTACAGGAGTCCAGCTTCCTGCCAGTCCCTGCACTCCCGCATGGGAGCCGATGGTGCCCTAGGACGGGAGTCATCTGGTGGTCAGTGCAGGTGGCATGATCCAGCAGAGTGACCCACACTAACCAGGCTGCAGTGTCTTCTTGGTGGATGGCTTCCTGTAATTGTGTGTGCGACCTCATTTGCAGAGAACGCTGAAAGTCCTGTAGAAGACTTCCTGTCCTTTAGTCCCGTCCCGCAGGCGAAGTCCCCTAAGAGGCTCAGGTCTTGTGATTCAGCATAGACTGACTGCTCCTGCCCAGGGAGCAGGGCTGGGCTGGGGGCAGGAATCAGGCCTCAGGCCTCAGGCCAGCCGATCTCCGTGCATGGTGCACCGCCCCTGGGAGCCCCCAGAGGCCTGGGCCTGCCTCTGCCACTCTCACTGGTCCAAACCAGGAAAACAATACTATTACTACTAACAACAACTACTTTGTTGTGCTAACTCCGCGCTAGGCCTTTTACTACTCATGCCATGAGCAACCCCCATGTTTCAAAGGAGAAACCGAGGCTCAGAGCTAGGCTGAGCTGAATCTCGAGGCCCAGTGACCCAGCTTGGCAGTGGTCAGACAGGAAGCACACTTACGATGAACCCTTCCACTACAGGGCCCGGCCCTCCCACTTGCCCAAAGGCTTACTAGAGCCTTCTCCTGCCAGGCACCCCTGGACCAGGGTTCTGGATCTTAGCTTGCTGTCTCCAGCGGTGGCCCTGGGTGTCCCAGTCCGGGGTCTGGTGCTCTGAGATGGATGAGTGGGGGATGTTGTAGGGAAGGGCTCTCTTCCCTGAGACAGGCAGAGGAGGTGTGAACTTTGCCCCAAAACCTGGCTCAGGCCCAGAATTATCAGCAGGGCCTCTGGGACATTTGTCCCTGGCTCGGGGGTTCCCTAGGCCTCCTTTCTCCCAACAACTCGTGGCTCCCCATCCTCCCTTCTGTACCGGGTGGGGCACCCTACAGAACAGCCTCTCCAGACTGCGGCCCCAGCCCGGGTCTGCCGTCAGCTGCCACGTTGTCTTGGGTCACAAAAGTCCAAGAGGCCTCTTGAGAATGTGTCACCTTCCAGCGTGGAGTCACACTGGGAGGGAGCTGGGGAGGGCAGCCTGGTGGGGGTTTAAATGTCTGGCTGGGTCTGAGGTCCAGTCAGTTTCGACAGCAGCACAGGTGAGCTGTCCAAGAGCCTCTCTTCTGGGCCTCCTGTGACCCCAGGAAGGATCTAGTGCAGTGCGAGTCTCTTCCAGCCCAGCGAGAAGCCCAGGATGTTCCTGAAGGCTGTGGTCCTGACCCTGTCCCTGGTGGCTCTCACTGGTGAGTAGCCTTTGGAAGAGGCTTTCAGGCAGGACCCATCTGCTGCATAAAGCGGGCAGGATGGAGAATCTGGAGCCCAGGCAAGAGGATGGTTCCAAAGGTCTGTCATTCCCCGGCTGGACGCAGAAGGCTGCCCACCTGCCATGTGGCTCATAGGAGGGCTGGCCTCGGACCAACATTCTGCCCCTTGGCTCTGGTGCTTTCCCAGTGTTACATGCCCCTGTAGCTTTTAATGAGGGAAGCACGCGAGTTGAGGGCGTCAGTGGTTGGGCTCCCCCACCGTCAGCCGGTCTGCAGCTCAGGGCTGGTGCGGAGGGCCAAGGAAGGAGATGGGTCCTCATGAATCTCTCTGTTTCCTGCCCAGGAGCCCGGGCTGAGGTCAGTGCTGACCAGGTGGCCACTGTGGTGTGGGACTACTTTAGTCAGCTGAGCAACAATGCCAAGGAAGCCGTGGAACATCTTCAGAAGACGGAGCTCACCCAGCAGCTCAAGTAAGAGGGGCACGGCTCGCGGGGCGGCTTGCAATGGGATGGCAGGGCTGAGCTCCGAGGCTGGAGACCCGAGCATAGGATACCCACTGCCCTGCCGCTGAACTCTCCCGGGGACCCTGAGGTCTCCAGATCTTCGAGCCACACATGCAACAGGGGGTTAGACTAATAATCCCCGAGGAATCTTCCTGCTTGAACTTTCTAGAGTGTGACAGATGGCCACATGCTAGCATTGAGAGTCACGGGGGAAAAAGAGGGAGGGAAATGTCATGGGAACTGGGTCCTAAGACATTCCAGAAGGATGGGAGCCTGTGAAATCATGGGAAAGGAAGTGGGGATATTTGGGAAGCCTCTGAGGTTGGGCACGTGGAAGAAAACTAGTATTTTGAATCCCTCAAAGACTGGAAGCGGTCCAGAGCACAACATTCTGTTAATGAATGTAATCTGTGTCACAGCACACCTGAGCTGGAAGGACTTCAAAGTCTGCCCTTTTTACTTCACAGGCGTGGGGTGGATGGGGGGGGGGGTGCCGGGTGGCTGTGACTCAGGTCAGGGGGAGAGTCAGAGATGCTGGGTAATAACTTAGTCTATTACATCTACTTTCCCAAACCATGATCTACCTGTGACCTTAATACCCCGGAACACTCACCCTTCTCAAGCCGGTGTGTAGGAGATGAGCCAGGCATAAGGAGACAGTCCTGTCATGCCAAGTGTAACGGTGGCCCCCTTGTGTCCCTCCCCTGCAGTGCCCTCTTCCAGGACAAGATTGGGCAAGTGAACACCTACACCGACAACCTGCAGAAGAAGCTGGTGCCCTTTGCCACGGAGCTGCACGATCGCCTGAGCAAAGACTCCGAGAAGCTGAAGGAGGAGATCCGGAAGGAGCTGGAGGAGCTGCGCGCCCGGCTGCTGCCCCACGCCACCGAGGTGAGCCAGAAGATCGGGGACAACATGCGCGAGCTGCAGCAGCGCTTCGAGCCGTACGCGGATGAGCTGCGCACCCAGGTCAACACCCACGCCGAGCAGCTGCGGAAACAACTGACGTCCCACGCGCAGCGCCTGCAGAGCGCGCTGCGCCAGAACGTGGACAACCTGCAGGTCTCCCTGACGCCCTACGCAGATGAGTTGAGGGCCCAGATCGACCAGAACGTTGAAGAGCTCAAGGGACGCCTCACGCCCTACGCGGATGAGCTCAAGGTCAAGATCGACCAGAACGTGGAGGAGCTGCGCCGTAGCCTGGCTCCCTATGCGCAGGACGTGCAGGAGAAGCTCAACCACCAGCTCGAGGGCCTGGCTTTCCAGATGAAGAAGAACGCCGAGGAACTGAAGGCCAAGATCTCGGCCAACGCCGATGAGCTGCGGCAGAGGCTGGAGCCCATGGCTGAGGAGGTGCGGGGCAAGCTGAGGGACAACACCCAGGAGCTGCAGAAGTCGCTGACCGAGCTGAGCAGCCAGCTGAACCGGCAGGTGGAGGAGTTCCGCCACAACGTGGGACCCTACGGGGAGACCTTCAACAAGGCTCTCCTGCAGCAGGTAGAGGAGCTGAGGCAGAAGCTGGGCCCCTATGCAGGGGATGTGGAAGACCACCTGAGCTTCCTGGAGAAGGATCTGAGGGACAAGGTCAACTCTTTTTTCAGCACCCTCAAGGAGACAGAGAACCAGGATACACTTGTGCCCGCCACCGAGCAGCAGCAGTCGCTGGTCCCTTTAGACAGCTGAGCTGTCCCTGGCGCTCACGCCCTCCCATGGACACCTGCCCAGCCCGGCCCCCTGTCTGTCTGTCTGTCCAAAGACAGTTCTGGTACAAGCTTGAGAACACATGTCCAGTGGAAAATGACACTACCTCTCACTACTCAATAAAGCTGCTAAAGAACTAGTCCGGTGGCAATGTGACTTCTCACTGTTGGTGCGCCGGGGGTGGGACAAACCCACCCGCACAGCTTAGCGGGGGCCTGCGGGGGATGCTTGGGGGACACCAGGGCTGGGGAGATGACACTGCAGGAGGAGCGAGGGCAGGGTGTGCTGAAAGGGGTGGAGGGGGTGCTTTAAAGGGAGGTGGAAAAAGATGTCACCCATTACCCAGAGATGAAATAGGCAGCCGGCTTATATTCCCTTAGCCAAGAGCTGTTTCTGGAATGCCCTCAGTGTGCACGCCACTGTTCCAGGCAGCAGACAGTGAGCAAAAGAGCTTTTGTGGAGCACGGGTCTGACGCTGTGCTTCACTCTGAGGGGGCCACGGAGGTAAGCTTGACAGGCTCCCTGGCTTTGAAGAGCTCACGGCACAGTGGGGGAGGCTGTCCGTCCTTCCAGAAGCTCTCCTGGGCCTTGAACTTGACTTACTTGTGTGAATTTTGGTTTATTCCTCCCCATCTCACTCTCATGATAGAATTGACTCATGAGGTGAGCCCAGCATCATGAGAGAAGTGGAAGCCTTGCCCAGAACCCCCGTAATGCAGGGGAGATGCCCACCACACAGGGGCACGGGGGGGGGTGGCATTGGGCTGGCTCACATTCGAAGCCCAATATCAGGCTCACATGGAAGAAAAAAAAGCTTAGGTGGTAAATTCATCAGGGCTCATCTCAGAAAGGTGAGGTTTTGCTTTCCACTTTATATATTTTATATAGTATTTAGGATTTTACAATCCTATTTGGAATTACTTTCTTGTTGTGGTTATATATATGTTTGTATGTATAAATATATAACATAAAATTTGCCATCTTAACCATTTTTAAGTATAGAATTCAAGGATGTTAATTGCATTCACAGTGTTGTACAACCCTTACAGCTCCCTCCCAGATTTACTACCCCAAACAGAAACTCTGTATCCACTAAGCAATTCCCCATTACCTCCCCAACTCCAAGGCCAAGGAAGGGTCTGGGGGCCTGTCCTCCTGTACCCACAGCCCCTGGTAACATTTACTCTGCTTTCTGTTTGCTGTAGGGAGTTCCTGTGAACTACCCTTTCGTGTCTGTCTTCTTTCACTTAGCATAATGTTTTCAGGTTCATCTGTTCCTTTTTAAAGGCTATATAATGGGGCACCTGGGTGGCTCAGTGGGTTAAAGCCTCTGCCTTCGGCTCAGGTCATGATCCTGGGGTCCTGGGATTGAGCCCCATATTGGGCTGTCTGCTTGGCAGGGAGCCTGCTTCCTCTTCTCTTTCTGCCTGTCTCTCTGCCTACTTGTGATTCTGTCAAATAAACAAATAAAGTCTTCAAAAAAAAAATTAAAAAAATAAATAAAGGCTGCATAAGACTCCACGTAGCTTCAGACCACATTGTCATCCACTGATTGACTCTCGGGTCGTTTCCACCCTTTGGCTGTTGTGATAATGCCATTGTGTGTAGAAATATCTCAAGTCCCTGCTTTCAGTTCTCCCGTGTGGACATCCAGATTTGGAATTGCTGGGCGGCGTGGTAATTCAGAACTACTCCGGGATCCAGGCTTTACCACATAGCAAACCCAAGCCCCTAAACCCAGAAGAACCAAGTACTAGAGGCCCCTGCAAGGGTTGGGGAGGGGTGTTTCCTGGTCCTTGGTGCTGCCCACATCAGTACCTCCCCGAGGAGGACTCTGAGAGCCCATCCCAATCTCGGGCCCGAAGCTCTCCCAGCTACCTCTGGCTCCTCAGGTGACCTGGACGCCTCTACAGGCATAGGTTAGTGTCCCCGAAGGGATGTCAGCCAGCACCAACATGGGCCAGGCTGAGATGCTAGCCACACACCTGCACCCATCCCCAAAGCTCAAAGGTCAGAAGTCATCTGAAAACGTCAAAGGGGTCACTACCCCCAAGGTGTCTGTGTATGGAATAGCCCTAACTAAGGAAAGGAGAGCCCAGCAAGGCCAAGGAAGGGTCTGGGGGCCTGTCCTCCTGTACCCACAGGGCCTTGTTGCCGTGGAGGAATTGTCCCAGCACGGTTGAAAGCAGCTCGTGCCTGGGAATGCTCTGTTCTCCCAGTGTTATCATAGGACACGCTGTGTTCCCAGAGCGGAGAGCACAGGCAGGGGCACGCTCTGGGGAGAGAAACAACAAGTGTGGGCTTATCTGGGGACTTCTGTGTCCGAGGAAGACAGAACCACGGTTATCCCACTGTGTGACAACACATGGTTAATGATGGGGGGGGGGCACAGTCAGAGACCCCAGCGCTGCCCACGTCAGAGCGGTGAGCATGTGGGCAGCTGGTTCCGAGGTGGGAAGTGAGGGATGTGAGCAGACCCTGAGGTTTGGAGGGACTCGTCTTGTCTCCGTCCAACGCCTTGACACCATCTCTAACACACGAACACAACTCCTCACTCACAGGGACCTCCTTCCTCTGTCCATCCCCCGCCAGCCTCCTGCCTGGCTCCAAGACTGAGCCGGCTCTCTCGTTCGTGCCCTGCACACTCTCTCTTAGAGCCGGAGGGCTGACCTGTGCGATGAACAGGCTATTGTGGAAGTCATGGCATATGACTCCCGAGGCTGGCTCATCGAGGGCACTGTAGTTTCCACCTTGCTCTCCCTTTGACTGTTGACACTGAGGGAGGATAGGCAGGAAGAGTGGCCCCTTCTCAACAGCCAGCACCAACCTGCCAGCCACACCAGTGAGCCATGTTAGAAACAGACACTTGGGGCACCTGGGTGGCTCAGTGGGTTAAAACCTCTGACTTTGGCTCAGGTCATGATCCCAGGGTCCTGGGATTGAGCCCCACATCGGGCTCCCTGCTCAGCGGCGAGCCTGCTCCCCCCCCCCCCGCCTGCCTCTCTGTCTGTGAAATAAATAAATAAAATCTTAAAAAAAAAACAAAAAAAACAAAAATAAAAACAGATGCTTGGCCAGACCTTCGGAGGCCTAGAGTCCCAGGCTACATCCTGCCTGAGACCTTGTGACAGATCCTGAACCAGAACCACACAGCCTGGCCACACACCCATAGGAACTGGGAGGGATCCTGTGATGTTAAGTTTTGGCTTATTTGTTACACAGAGTAGCTAACTGGTACACATGCCTCGCACAAGGCTGGGCACCCGGACACCTGGTCAGCTGGTGAGGGGATGGGTCTTACTCAGTATCTGACACCTCCACGGACAGGCAGCTTACCATCTTCCCGAACAACTGATTTATCCTTGAACAACTCTGTTACAGATTATTAAAATCACACTTGATCTTTCTCGATACGGCTTTGGTGGTATTTGTATTTCTCTTTTGCACCACAGAATGAATATAATCTCTTTATATATACATTCTGCCCACAGGCAATGTACCCAGATGCTCTTTTCATGGAACCCCAAACCTTGTAGACAAAATTGAGCCAGAGGTATACCATACTCATCGCGGCCTTGGGGTGAACCATCTCGGCTGGTTTCGGAGAGGGTGAAGGTTTGGCTAATCTTGCTTCTTCTCCTATGATCAGTGCTTAGCACAGTGGCCAGAACTGAGTTGGTGCACAATACATAGTTGTTGAATAAACTAACACATTTAATGAATCTTTGTTTCATGCCCAGTTGCACAGGACAGGTATGTTCACCTTTACCAGGTAATGCTGAGTTGTTTTGTAAGATGATTGCACCACTTTTTCTTTCTCTTTTCCTATAATAGGAAACTTCTGGACAAGCCTTCTGATTTTCTTACCTTTTCTCTCATGTCTTGCTGCTATGCATGCTTTCCATTCTGGGAGACTTCGTCAGCCTCTACCCAGTTTTCTTGTTTCTGCAATCACGTATTTATTTATTATTTATTGAAAGATTTTTATTTTTTTGTCAGAGAGAGAAAGTGAGTGAACACAAGCAGGGGAGTGTCCGGAAGAGGGACAAGTAGGCTCCCTGCAGAGCGGGGAGCCCGGTGCAAGGCTTGATCCCAGGGCCCCGGGGTCATGACCTGAGCCAAAGGCAGATGCTTAACGACTGAGCCACCCAGGCGCCCCTGCAATCACGTGTTTAATTTGCAATCACGTGTTTAATTTGCAAGAGCTTTTATTTTATTTTATTTATTTATTTTTAATTAATTTATTTGGCAGAGAAAGATCACAAGTAGGCAGAGAGGCAGGCAGAGAGAGAGAGAGGAGGAAGCAGGCTCTCTGCCGAGCAGAGAGCCTGATGGGGGACTCGATCCCAGGACCCCGAGATCATGACCTGAGCTGAAGGCAGTGGCTTAACCCACCGAGCCACCCAGGCACCCTGCAAGAGCTTTCAAAACATTCCATGAATGTTCTTCTATAATATCCTGTTCTTGTTTGATCAATGTAATGTATTTAACTCTTTGATGATACTCATGGTATCTTTAAATGTTCTTTCTGCGTAGCTACGGTTTTCTTCAAGTTCTTTTTTAGAACGTTTGTTTGTTTTGGGTCCCTCTCTTTCACGACCTTGGATAACTGGTCATTTTGCTTGTCTGCTTAAATCTAAGGTGGGGATTTTAAAGCTGATGTGAAGTTCCCAGCACATGAGTGGTCTTGTTGACTGTGAGCATTACTGTTAGGTGATCCACTGGAATATTTAATTGGGGAATGCCTAGTGTGAAAAAAATTAGGTATTTCCTTTTGAGTTGGTCCTGGGTACTTGGGAAGTTTCTCCCACTCTTCTGCCTGAAGGGTAAAGGCCTGGATATCCGTGTTCCTGGGGCTAAGCGGAAGGAGAAGGATTGGGCTCCACATTCAGAGGGCGTCCTTTGGTTCAATCCCTCTGTGTCTAGTATGGCAACCCTGTTCTCAACTCTACTTAGCATTCTTTCCCCTTTTGGAAATTAAAATTCCACTCTTCTGCCAAGGTGACATAAGGGAGCTAAAGTTTCTCCTGCTTTTTAAAATAATTTCAACTAGGAGCGCCTGGGTGGCTCAGTGGCTTAAATGTCTGCTTTTGGCTCAGGTCATGATCTCAGGGTCCTGGGATGGAGCCCCGCATCGGGCTCCCTGCTCAGCGGGGAGCCTGCTTCTCCCTCTCCCTCTGATGCTCCCCCTGCTTGTGCTCTCTGTCAAGTAAATAAATAAAATCTTAAAAAAAGAAGCCCTGTACTCTCTTTTATTAATTTTTTTAAACATTTAATTTATTTATTTGACATAGAGAGACACAGTGAGAGAGGGAACACAAGCTGGGGGACGGTCAGAGGGAGAAGCAGGCACCCCCTGCCAAGCCGGCAGCCCAGATGTGGGACTCGATCCCAGGACCCCAGGATCATGACCTGAGCCGAAGGCAGCCGCTTAATGACTGAGCCACCCAGGTGCCCGCCCCCCCACCCCACCCCATACTCTCTTTTTAAAAAAAATATGGAAGAATATACAAGAGCTGATGGTAGAATTGTGGGTGATTATGTATATTTTTGCTTCTCTGTATTTTATACTTTCTCTACATTATACTTTTTAAAAAAATATTAACAAAATAAAAAGCTACTGATGTAAGTTAATATTTTAATAGACAGGACTTCCTATTTACACATGTCAGGCTCTCTTGATCCCAGCCATAGATCTGGTTGGGCCACCAGGAGCTTAGGTCTTTGGGCTGCCTCCCCTTGATCTAGGCAAAATTGCCACGGGTCAGGGACTTTCTGAGACAGTTCCAAGTCCCTGTATATAAAGTCCCATAGAGATATTCAATTAGTAGCTCAGTGTTTGGAAAAGCTTTACCTTCCCTCTGAGTCTGGAGTGTTTCCTTCTTCGGATGATGACAATTAGGTAACTTACTGAATTTCCCTCTTCCTCCGTTTCCACAAAACCCAAAACCAATGTGGAAGTCAACGGTTCCCACCGTGTCTTCCCTGATGACCTCTGTGCTCATGTCTTTTAGGTCTTGTGCTTTGTCAGGTTCTCCGATTTTCTGCTATTCATTTTATTTTCACTGGTTCTAAGGGTCTCCCCTTTCCACCATCATCATTGCCGTCGTCTACACTTCCACTGCCAGTAGCCTCAGATCTTTGGGGATGAAAAAGGGTAGAGGTAAACAGAACCCCAACAGATAAACAATCAGAACTCTTATCTCTGTTGGCACGCCATGGCCGTGTTGACTCAGAGCGTGCCTAGGACATTTTGTGGTCTTACAGTCTACGTCACTGGCCTCACCTAGCTGTTGTGCCATCAGCAAATGATCCAGACACAAACATCTCGCTGTGGGACATCTCTCCGTCGTGACGGGTCATGGACAGCGGAGGATAAACAGACCATCGTGACAAGGCTAAAGACCTAGGGACCTGCTGTTCTGGCTGTAGCTAGTGTTGGTTCCAGCTCTGTGGACATGGGGGGGCATGTTAAGCGTGGGATAGGACGAGGAGGGAGAGGTGGACTCTGCTCCCCACGGTAACTGGACTTGGCTGTCCCTCCCCTGGCTGGCCCTGAGCTACTGTCCCTGTGTCCATATCGGCTTACATATGGATCCTGGCTTCTCTGCGTTTCGACAGTCCTCTTTCTCCAAAATCATAAACCGCCTTGGGGTGAGGGGGCAGGACCTGGCTTTCTTCTGAGCACAGTGGGTTCCTGGCATCTCCTAGTAAGGACTGCAGGGCTCTGTTGTGGTTCCGGTCCCCGGAGCAGGGTTCTCTCACCCCAAGCATCAGGTGGTGTGTGGAGCACGGACTCCAGAGTCAGACACACCTGGGTTTCAAGGCCCTGAGCAAGTTACTGAATCTTTCTGAGTCTCAGTGTCTCCGTAAGTAAAATGAGGATAACAGTACCAGCCTTGGAGCAGTAGCGATTATAAGGGTAAACACCGGGCATGTGGCAGGTGCCCCATAGAGGGGTCATGGTGATCAAGCTTTTCAGATCTGTCAGGCCTCTGTTGGGCCTGACTCTGAAAGCAGGGAGACTTGCAGGTGTGCCCAGGCTACCTTCCCAGGCTGCTCTGCTGCTGAGCGCCGGCCAGACCCTTCCCTGTTTTCCACCCCCACCCCACGCCCCTGACCAGCTATGACCATGCAGCTTCCTACCTCCGTGCTTTTACTCGTGCTGTGCCTGCTGCTTCTTCCCTCCATCACCCTCTGGACCAAACCCTCCATGTCTACAGCCTCACCCAGGGCACACTCTCCACTCCCCGGCCTTTGCTGCAACCTGGTCCTTGCTCAGCTCACCTGCTTGCCCCCAAGGCCCTCCTCGGTGGAGGCTGGCCATCCTCAGGCCTGGTTGCTATTTCCAGACCACCCAATCTTTGCGGCTGCTTCTGTTGGGCTCTGCTCCTTACCTGACCTGGTTGCTGAGTGCCTCATTTCCTGAGCCGTGGGCACCTGCCTCCTACTGGACTACCTGTGTCTTCTCCTAGGAGCTCGCCTTTGTCCTGGAGACATCAAAATCCATGTCAAAAATGTGACCAAACACGCGTGTGCTGGAGGACCCGGAGCAGTTCTGCCTCTGGCCCGTTTCTCTCACACATCCCCGGGGCCATGCATGCTCCCTGGGGCCCTGGGGCGCTGCCTCCCTCACTGCCCTCTTGGGCTCTACTTAACCCTCCATCCTGCCCAGGGCCTCAAGTCTCTCCCAATTGCCTGGGACCCTGGGACCCCTTGTCTCTTTCTTTCCTCTGGCAAAACCTCGTTCAGAAGAAAGCAGGCTTCTGCTTTTCTAGCTTCACCTTGTGGGGCCCCGTTAGAGAACATTCTGGTCAGATTGATGCTGCCATGAATTCAAGGCCTCCAGCTTTCAGTGGCTCCGTGGCTGGGGTCCAGTCAGCCTTCTGGGAATTCCTGCTCAATCCTCTCTCTCATGCCCCAAAGCAGCGACCCTACGTCTGCTCAGGTCCCTTCCCTTCTTCACTTCTGCTCAGGGCTCCACAGCCAGCTATTTTTTTTTTTTTTTAAAGGTTTTATTTATTTATTTGCTAGAGAGAGAGATCCAGAGAGAGAGAGAGCACACAAGCAGGGGGAGAACCAGGCAGAGGGAGAAGAAGACGCCCAGCCAAGCAGGGAGCCTGATGCAGGACTCGATCCCAGGACCCCAGGATCACGACCTGAGCCAAAGGCAGACGCTTAACCAACTGAGCCACGCAGGCGCCGCTGTCTTAGAATGTGTCCTCCAAGAAATAAAATGTGGTAGACACAGCGCAAGTCCTTGTCCCCCGCCCCCGTCTATTTGCTTTCCCTCCCCAAGGCCATCAGGAGCCTGAAGGTGGTGAGTTTCCTTTCCACCCAAGTTTTTATTCTTTTATATATATATTTATGGAGCCAAATTCATGAACAGTGCCGTTTCACATGCTGTAAAAATTCACGTAAACAGTATAAAATTATTTGCATCGTCTTGCAATTTGCTTTCTTTCACTTTACGTTATGCTTTGGGGATAGCGTCATCTCTCCCTGCAATGAGTTATTGTTACAGTTATTGTTACAGTGCTCGGTTCTGGGACTATACCAGAATTTATTCATCCCTCTATTGATGGGCACTTCTGTTTTCTGGGTTTTTTTTCTTCAATTTATTTTATTATTATTATTTTGCTCTTACAAATAATACTTGGATTTCCCTTGAGGCTTAGTATGTAGTAAATTATGGTGAGGATTCTGTATTTCCTGAGGTACAGGGTTCTTTTTTTTTTTTTTAAAGATTTTATTTATTTATTTGACAGAGAGATCACAAGCAGGCAGAGAGGCAGGCAGAGAGAGAGAGAAGGAAGCAGGCTCCCGGCTGAGCAGAGAGCCCGATGCGGGGCTCGATCCCGGGACCCTGGGATCATGACCCGAGCGGAAGGCAGCGGCTTAACCTACTGAGCCACCCAGGTGCCCCAAGGTACAGGGTTCTTATACCAAGTTTGTGGCCTATTGTTCACATCTTTTGTTTTTCTGTGATTCTATCTATTTTGAGAAAATGGTACTAAAATTTCTCAGCAAATGTGACAAGTTCTCTTTGAGAGTGAGCGGCTTTTCACTTAATCTGTTTTGAGGTGATGATGTTTGGTTTCATTTATCTGGTAAACATTTTTCCCTGTTGTTTCTTTACCTGGTAAATTTTTTCTTTCTGTTGATCCTTTTTGCTCCAAAGCTTATGTGCTCTGATATTATATTGTTATACCTGCTTCCTTTTCGTTAAATTTTGTCTGGTATGGGTTTTTTAAAAATATTTTATTTATTTATTTGATGGAGAGAGAAATCACAAGTAGGCAGAGAGGCAGGCAGAGGGAGAGGAAGGGAAGCAGGCTCCCCGCTGAGCAGAGAGCCTGATGCAGGACTCGATCCCAGGACCCTGGGATCATGACCCGAGCCGAAGGCAGAGGCTTAACCCACTGAGCCACCCAGGCAACTCTGGTATAGGTTTTTAAAGTCTCTCCCTCCTGCTATACTTTTTAGCTTTTCTCTGGTGTTATATTTTCAGTATGCCCCTTTTAAGTCATGAAAGACGGGAATTTTTGTAAAATTTAATTTTTATTAAAGCGAATTGTCACTAATGACTATAGTAAACCCTATGCCACACTTACTATGTGCCAAACAGTGCTCTGAGCCTATTTCATGTTTTAATATATTAAAATGTTCATTTCCCACAGAACCTATGAGGGAGGTACTATAATTATATCCAGTTTACTAGTAAGGAAACTGAGACACAGAAAAGTTAAGTAACTTGCCTAAGACCACAGAGCTATTGCACATCAGCATTGTAAGCCACACTGTCTCACTCCAGAGCTGGTGCTCTGTGGGCTGGTTTTAGGATTACTGATTTCTAGCAAATTATTTTCTATCTTCAAATTATCATTGCATTTTTTTTTGCTTCTTTTGTTCTTGTTTGCCCTTCTATTGGTTTTATTATGTTTCTTTAAAAAATAATTATATGTGGGCACCTGGGTGGCTCATCGCCATTTCCCCTTCTGCATAAATACCTTTTGGCTCTTAGAGAATTCTGTTATTATTCTCTGATTTTCCGGTTTTAGGCTTATCTTATCTTTAGGCTTTGTTTGCCGGTATGGCCAATAAAAATGGGGTTCTCAATTTAGATTTAAAAAAACAAAATAGGGCACCTGGGTGGCTCAGTGGGTTAAGCCGCTGCCTTCAGCTCAGGTCATGATCTCGGGGTCCTGGGATCGAGTCCCGCATCAGGCTGTCTGCTAGGCAGGAGCCTGCTTCCTCCTCTCTCTCTCTCTGCCTGCCTCTCTGCCTACTCGTGATATCTCTCTGTCAAATAAATAAATAAAATCTTTAAAAAAAAATAAAAAAACAAAATAAAATAAAACCCAGTTCCCCAGACATGATATAGGAGGCCAACTGGCACCTGGCAGTTAGGTGTAAAAATAAGTAAACACGTAAAAATGAATAAATAAATAAAAACAAAAATGGTTTTTTTTTCACATATACACACCTTACACACACACTTTCCAGTTTATTATATCATAGGTCTTATTTAAACTATGATATCATAGCCAGTATTCATAGCATGATTATGTACATGCAATTCATATGTAGTTTACTATTATAATTTTCCCAGCATTTTTTTCTGCTTTCAGTTAATAATTATCTTTTCTTGCTGTTTATTTAGTTTCCTATATGTTTCAATGATTTACCCCGAATTCTTGACCAGTTCCATAAATCTGAGAAATGGAGGGAAGCAGGCTAGGGAGCAAAAATCAAGCATACATATGGAATACACACACAGAGAGAGAAGCAAACATAGCAAAGTATTAATTATTGTATTATTAATGCACAATTACTGAACCTGGGTGGTGAGGATAATGATGATCACTGTACTTTCAACTTTTCTGTATGTGTGAAAATTTTCGCAGTAAATTAGGAAAAAAAAAACCTGAAGCTGATATGAAGCCTTGAGTCCGTGACTCACTTTAGGATGGACTGTCTCAACAGCAAAAAAACCCCAAAAGTGTTTCTTTTGACCTGTTTTCTTGGGGTAGCCAAATTTCTCAGGAGAATGTTCCAGTGTCCCTCCTGGAGAGTAAAGTGTAATCGGCCAGCATTTTGGGCAAAGGAAACGATGGTGTGGAAGAGGGATGCATCCCATAATTTAATATATACAATTTTTGTTTTTTAAAGATTTTATTTATTTATTTGACAGACAGAGATCACAAGCAGGCAGAGAGAGAGGGGAAGCATGCTCCCTTCTAAGCAGGGAGCCCAATGTGGGGTTCCATCCCAGGACCCTAAGATCACGACCTGATCCGAAGGCAGAGACTTTAACCACTGAGCCACCCAGGTGCCCCTAATATATAAAATTTTACTTAAATCCTCTGGGTTTTTTTTTTTTTTTTTTTTGCATAGGGGAATCCTGGCCCTGATAATATCATGTTTTCTCCACCTTAACCTCTGCAGGGAATAAACTTCTGGTCTCCTGCTGCTTTGGGGGAAGGCCAGAACCCAGCTGAGTGGCATGGGGAGGACGTCTGCTTCTCAAACAGACTTGCAACCAGTTACCCCATCTTGAGCCCCACTATCACGCGTGCTTCTAGAATAATTTATGGCTGCTAATGTCTGAGCTTCCAGGGCATTCAATAGTACAGATCAGGGAGTTTCTTGGCTTTCCCCATCGCTGCTGCAAAATTTATCTTCTCAAGTGTGTGTAGTTATTATCATTTGACCATTTGGAAGCTTTCCAACTTCCAAACTATCTTGTCTCCTATTCTCTTTGTGTGTTTATACATTTTTTTTTAAGTGCCCTTTAATGCTGCTTTATTGGGATTTCAGAAAAGAGCACAGCCTAATGCAGCCCATCAATCCACCATCCTTTACTAAAAGTCAATCTGTTCTTTAGTCTCATTCCCATACACTAGTTTGAAAGTTATACAGTCTTTGTATTCTTTTAATGGGTTATCCCTAACATTTTAATATTCCTGCTTGACCTCACAAAGTCTAAAAGGTAATCAATATCCCCATCTTCTTACTGAATAATGCAAAGACTGCAGAATGCTTTAACTTTGATCTTTGCTTTCCCATTTTCCATGCTACTTGGGTCTAACAGTTTAGGTCCCCCTTGTTTAGAACACTTCCTCCAAAATAGCCCCTTCATCGATAAATATTTATCGACGGACCTTACCATGTGACAAGCAGTTTTCCAGATACTGGAAACACAGCAGCAAATGAGACTGAGCTACATTTAAAGGTATTTTATGTTAAGTTGAACTATACGAGCTTGCCAACTTTGACCAATTTTTAGTGGCAAAGAACTAATTTTATATGGTTTAAGTATATGTATGTTTAAATATATTCATGTTTATATAAATTTATATAAAATGATGAGTGTACTTTCAATTTCCTAAACGGTTAATAATTTCCTCCCGTCCTCCTGTGTGTATTGTACTCCATGACTCTCTTAGTTTTGTTTCTTTTTCAGGGGGGATCTGTGAGTGATAATTGCTCTAGGTTCTCCTTTGAGAACTTGAACATGAGTTTACCCAAATATATTTCTTGGCTGGCCATTAAGTTACTTCCAGGTTTTTTTGAAGATATGTTGCTGCTAAGTCAGCTGTCCATTTAATCATTTTGATTTGTAGACAAACAGTCCTTTCTCTTGGGTTGATTTTAAGATACTCTGTCTTTTTTGATGTTCTTCACATTCACGATAATGTGTCTTGATTTGGATTTTGTTTTCGTTTATCCTACACATGACTCAAGGATGGTTCCTGCAACTGAGAATTTAGGTCCCACCTTCAAAATTTCTCAGCTGTCTTCTTGGGAATATTGCCTCCTCCAAAGTCTCTCTTTGTACATTTCTCTTTGTAGAAATCCAAGTAGGAGTATATTGGGCCTTCCCATTCCGCACTCCAGGTCTCTTACCTTCCATTTCATATCTTCTTTCTCTTTATCATTCTTTTGGATGATTTTCTCAGATTGCCCTTCTAGTTTACTAATTCTTTCTCCAACTGTAGCCAAATGATTTGTTTTTCGTCTTAATGACTGTATTTCCTACTTCTAGGTGGCCTATTTAATTACTTTTCTTCTTGACAAACAATGGAACTAGATTATCTTTCAAGACAAAATAATGATTACATAGGTCATTACTAAACACGCTTGGCTATTTCAGTACCATGTTAAATACCCATTCCCCACTTTTTAGTGCACTTGAGGTGTATCTGTTGTCACTGTTCAAGTGGACTTCCCTTTAGCCCTGGTGAGAGGCATATAAACAGTGTACAATGGGTCCATAATGAGCGGTTACTCTATTATTCTGCCTATGTTTCTGGTATGTTCTGGGATGGACCCTGGGATGCTGCTGCATTGAGAAAGACTGCTCCGCCCTCGTTTACACCTGAGTTATTGGCAGCTAAGACAGAAGGACAATCTGTAACAAGTCTGACTTACCACAGATGGTCCCCGACTTATCACAGATGGTCTCCAACTTAAAAGTTTCAACTTATCAATTCTCAACTCTATGATGGTGCAAAAGAGATCTGCAATCAGTAAAAACCAAACTTCAAATTCTGAATTTGGATATTTTCCCAGGCTAGAGATTCACAGTACGATCTCCTCTCTCGATGCTGGGCAGGGGCAATGAGCAGTGACTCCCAGTCTTCCCCGCCATCATGAGGGTCAACCTTGGATACATTGCACCCGTTCTGCACCCATGCAACCTTCTGTTTTATCACTTTCAGTACACTATTCAATCATTCAGTATTGTTAGGAGCAGTAAATATATTTTCTTCTCTTTTTCTTTGAGATTTTATTTTTAAGTAATCTCTACCCTCAATGTAGGGTCTTGAACACAATGCTGAGATCAAGAGTAGCCTACCCTGCTAACTGAGCCAGCAAAGCTCAGTATTTTCAGTTTACGATATATATTTTCAACTTACAATATTTCTAATTTGGGATGTATTGGGTGTATTGGGATGGAACTGTATCATTAGTTGAGAGAACTCTGTATTTAGAATGAGGAGTCACTAATATTCGCTTAAAGAACAGGTCACAGGACAAAGACTGCCTAAGAAATCATCTCATTTGGTGCATGTTGAGATTTTATTTGAAATCCATATATTTGTGTATTTCAGGTGTTTATGGCAGAACTGCTCCTACCGAACATTAAAGAAGAACATACCTTTTAATCTTTATAAATACATTTTAGAATTATTTTTATTCTATATCCAGATTATGTTGGCAATTTCTGGATTAAAAAAAAAATCTAAATGGTGATCTGTCTTCTAAAAACTCAGCTGAGAATATAGATATTAGACAACAAAGAAAGATGAAGAAAAAGGAAAGGCAAGCAGGTTCCTGTGGAAATAATCTGGCTCAAAATACTTCATATCTGGCCCTTCACACTGTTGTGCAACTAGCACCGCTGACCACCTCCAGAACTTTTATATCGTCACAAACAGAAGCTCTGTGCCATTTTTTGAAAAGGTTTATTTATTTATTTTATTTTATTTACATATTTTTAAAGATTTTATTTATTTATTTGACACAGAGAGGCAGGCAGAGAGAGAGAGGAAGCTGACTCCCTGCTGAGCAGAGAGCCCAATGCAGGATCATGACCCGAGCCGAAGACAGAGGCTTAACCCACTGAGCCACCCAGGTGCCCCTATTTTATTTGAGAGAGAGAGAACATAAGCAGGAGGGGCAGAGGGAGATTGAATCTCAAGCAGACTCTTAGCTGAGTCCAACACGGGTTTTCATCTCATAACCATGACACGGGGAAACCCAACTGCCTGTGTTGCTCAGGCGACCTACAGCTCCCACCCCTGCCCTCCACCCCCTACCCCCACCTACCCCCCCCATTCTCCCTTCCCCAGGTCATTAAACAATGTATCTTTTCCTCCTGCATCTCCCAGTCCCTGGTAATCTCTATTCTACCTTCTGCCTTTGCCTTTGCCCATTTTAAATACTTCATTTGAGTGGACGCCTACAAGATTTGTTTTTTATAGTGTCTGGCTTATTTCACGTGGCAAAATGTCATTAAGACCCATCCATGTTAGAACATGTGTCAGAATTTCCTTCCCTTTTAAGGCTAAATAATATTCCATTGTGTACATAGCCCACATTTTGTTTATCTACTCATCTGCCAATGGACACTTGAGGCTGTTTCCCCCCTTTTGACTCTTGCAAAGAGTGCAGCTATGAACACAGGGGTACAGCTATCTGTTCCAATTTCTGCTTTCAGTTCCTTTGGGTATTGACTCAAAAGTGAAATTGCTGGATTGTATGGTGATTCTAACTAATCCCAACTAATTCAAACCACACCTGAAAAAAAGAAGAGAGAGAATGTAAGTTCCCCAAGGGATAAGCTATTTCGGACAGAGGGAGAAGCGTGGAGGGAGGCTCAGGGTCTTGAAAGAGAGGGCATGCTCAGGGAATGCCAAAGGTGTGGTGTGGGAGGAGATGAGACCGGAGTGGGTTGGGACAAGCCATGGCAGAGCCAGGCAGAGGATACCTGGAGTAGGCAGGACTTTGGCAGAGACACCTGCCTGAGGCTATGCACAAGATCACGGTAAGAGGCAGGCATGGCTGTGATGTGACTGGTAGTGGAAATGGAAGATGGGGGACCCATTCAAGATACATTCAGAAGCAACATTCAGGAGTTCCTGAACGTGTGTTTAAATATATGGAGTAGGCGTGTCATCAAAGGTCTGGGCTCTTGGGCTTTCTCTTCTCAGAGACCCTTGGGGGTGCAGTTCAGCCTTTCCCGTGGGAAGAAGCCTCCTCTTGCTCCAATTCTTTGGGCCCAGCGTCCCTGCCTCTGATGTCTCTCACGGCCTTTACCCTGTCACATCTGACTTCCCTGTGTCCCAGGATTATTTCATAAACTGGAAGATGGGAACACTCTTTTTTTTTTAAAGACTTTATTTATTTGACAGAGAGAGATCACAAGTAGAGAGGCAGGCAGAGAGAGAGAGAGAGGAGGAGGAAGCAGGCTTCCTGCCTAGCAGACAGCCTGATGCGGGACTCGATCCCAGGACCCTGAGATCATGACCTGTGCTGAAGGCAGAGGCTTAACCCACTGAGCCACCCAGGTGCTCCGAGATGGGAGCACTTTTAACCCTATAAAGGCTGGCTGTTTCCAGGCCACGGGAGGGCGTATAGTGAGGCTATCCAGAGCCGCTGGGGTTCAGGCTGGCCCCTGGCCACTGGCCCCGTCTGGCTGGGGCACCATGCCCACTCTGGGCAGCTGAGTAAGAGCGGGGCCCTCCGAGGACAGTCTTTCCTCTGTTGGTGGGCTGGCCAGTGGGTCAGTGGGAAGGGTGAAGGTCATGGGGCTTGGGGGGGGTGGATCTGGGTGAGGAGTTCAGCCTCACTCCTTGATAATCTTTCCAGGTGGCGCCTTTCTGCTAGAGCAGCCCCCTGATACCAGGGCACTCATTAACCCTCTGGGTGCCAGGGAAGGGCAGGAGGTGAGCCCTAGGAGGCAGCTGAGGTCAGCCGTCTTTGAACCTCCACGTGGTATTTACTCAGGGTAGTTGTTGCCAGAGGCCCAGGCCCCTGGAGTATAAAGCCGAATGTCTGCTCTCTGTGCCCAGAACTGAGCAGGTGAGCGGTGCTGGGTGGAGGCACGCAGGTCAGAATCTGCAGGAAGGGGATTGCCGGGGTCTCGGCAGCGGGCTGGGGTGGGAACTGAGAATGAAGGACACCCCCTTGGAGCACTGGGGCAAAGTTGTTTCTTCCCCCTTGGGATCCCACTCCCAGCTGTGGAGTGGGAGGGAGGGAGACAGGTGAGCAAGGCAGTGACAGCATAAGTGGCTGAAGTTACTGCTTGTGGGGTCTTGGGAAGGCGGTTGGGGAAATACTACAAAGCTCCACACTCCATGTTGTCTGATCCAGGTGAAAAAGACCCTTCTCTCTCCCGAGACACCCTTTCCCTCCCAGCCTCACTTAGATCAGTCCTCGTTAGCCCCGGCAGCTCTGCGCTCCCCACATCTCAGGGAAAGGTTGACAGATTTGGGGCAAGTTGGCCCTGAAGCAGGGCCCTCTGGGGCAAAGCTGGGAGATATCCTTCCTTTGTTTCTTTACCGTAACCCTAACCAGCCTTGGTTCACCTTCTTTCTGAGTAGACAACAGCAAGCATGGTTGCGGTTCTGACCTGGGCTCTGGCTCTGCTCTCAGGTGAGTCTCCAACCCTGACTTCAATGTGGAGGTGTGGGTGGAGGCTGGACTGAGGGGCCCCATATCTATCCCCGGGGCGGCGGGGACGGGGAGAACCCAGCCTCTAACCACCCCATCCCTCTCCAGTGTTTGCAACTGTTCAGACACAGAAAGGCTTTGGGGACTACCTCAGCCAGAGCAGCAGGGACAAAGGCAAGACCGCGCGGGTCCAGCAGCAGAAGCTGGCATGGGAACCCACGTGAGTGGCTAGGACAAGGGGTGTGGATGTGGGAAGGAGACAGCCTAGCAGTGGGATGGTGTGCTGCCTCTGATTCCTCAACCTCCTCAGTCCTCACTGGCACAGAGGAATGGAGTTGCACTACTTCTGCCTCCTCCTAGCCTTTCTGGGCAGTGCAGCCCCCTCTGCCCTCAGTATCACCCCCACCTCTGCCCTGATCTCACCATAGCCGCTGCCCCCTGCGCACTGAGGCATGGGACCTGGGAGATGTGAAGGGACCTTCCCCCCAAACAGCCCCCAGAATGAAAGGAGTGTGTGAGTGTCCAGGTGCATCTGTGTTTCCTTGGGCAACGTTGGTCTGGATTTGCACGGGTCATATGTTTACACTTCTGTGTATGGAGTCGTGTGGCTGGCCCACAGCTAGAACTGGAGCCCAGCCTCCCAGGCCACTGCCCTGCATCCTTGGTCTCCCCAGGAGATCAGTGAGGGATGTCTCTAGGGTAAAGGTGGGGCTAGCAATATGACAGTCTGGATGTCTGTCCCCCTCCCCAGGAGTCTGAAAGACAGCCTTGAGCAAGACCTCAGCAATTTGGACAAGTTTCTGGACAAGCTGGGGCCTCTCAGCGGGCAGGCGAGGGAGCCTCCCGGGCTCCCACACGACCCTGTGGGCATGCGGCAGCAGCTGCAGGAGGAGCTGGCGGAGGTGAGGGCGCGCCTGGAGCCCTACATGGCGGAGGCGCACCAGCAAGTGGGCTGGAATCTGGAGGGCTTGCGGCAGCAGCTGAAGCCCTACACCGTGGAGCTGATGGAGCAGGTGGCACTGCGCGTCCAGGAGCTGCAGGAGCAGTTGCGCGTGGTCGGAGAGGGCACCAAGGCTCAGCTGCTGAGCGGCATGGACGAGGCTCGGGGCCTGCTGCAGGAGCTGCAGAACCGCGTGGTTCATCACACCGGCCGTGTCAAGGAGCTCTTCCACCCCTATGCCCAGCGTCTGGTGACCGGCATCGGGCGCCACGTCCAGGAGCTGCATCGCAGCGTGGCTCCGCATGCCATAGCCAGCCCCGCGCGCCTCAGCCGCTGCGTGCAGACGCTCTCGCGCAAGCTCATGGTCAAGGCTGAGGCTCTGCACGCGCGCATCCAGCAGAACTTAGACCAGCTGCGGGATGAGCTCAGCGCTTTTGCCGGAGCTGGCGATGACGGTGCGGAGGAAGGGGCCAACCCCGACCCCCAGATGCTGTCCCAGGAGGTGCGCCAGCGACTCCAGGCTTTCCGCCACGACACCTTCCTGCAGATCGCCGACTTCACCCGTGCCATTGACAAGGAGACCGAGGAGGTTCAGCTGCAGCTGGCACCACCCCCGCCAGGTCACAGTGCCTTCGCCCCAGAGTTTCTCCAAGCTGAGAGCAGCGAGGCCCGGAGCAAGCTGCAGGCCCGTCTGGAAGACCTGTGGGAAGACATCAACTACAGCCTTCATGACCGTGGTCTCAGTAATCTAGAAGAGCCCTGAGGGTCTACTGATCCAGACTCATTTCCTGGCTCCTTGTCTAAGCCCAGGATCTGAGCCCCTGGCGTAGCTCAGTCCTTGAGCGTGGCCTGTTGGGCAGAGGGTGGAGGGCCCTGCACAGGATAGGCGAGGTCACCCAAGGGGACTGTTGTCCCTGGCAATCCAGCCTCCTGCGATTCCCCCATCCAGATGCATTACACTCACCAGGCTTTGCAAACCCAGCTTCCCGTGTTCATTTGGGAATCCTCATGAGTTACTCCATTCCAGGATGGTGGGAGTGGGGAGGGAGAAAGGCACTCTGTGTGCAGGTAATTAGGAGCAATGCAAGCCTGTTGCCATGGTGCTGGAAGCCTGGGCCTCTTCTTCCTGGGGCTTGACTCTGATCCCTTCTGGCCCCCTGGTGGCCACTGCTACCGCTGGTCTAGGGGAGAGGAGCTCTTTTCTCCCCAGGTCTGCCATGACAGCTTCTTTTGGGGGAAGAGAAGGGAGAAAGGAGGAAAATATGATGAGAGCGTGTGAAGATGTGCACATGTTATCTCTGCTGGCTCTGATGCCGGTGGGTACAAATGGTGGGGGTTGCGATGGGAGGGAGCAGAGCCTGCATTTTCCTTCCACAACTCTACATCTAAACAGCTGACCAAGCCCTACATACTGTGGGGGCTTCTTAAAGCCTTGGGGAAGCATACTGTGTGTCCTCTCCATCTGGGGCCCCTCACTTCTGACTTCCAAGCTGAAGCCTAGACTTCTGATTCATGAAATAGAGGCATATGGTGGAAGCTTACTTGCCTGGTGTGACTCTTATTTGAGCCATGTCTAAAAGCAGTGACCTTACCACTATTCTCCAAAGCACACCCATCACTCACTCATTCCAACCCCTCAATGCTCTGTCTCAGGGACCCTCTCCCAGTCCAGGTCTGCCAGAGGGTCCTGACTCTGGTCAGACTCTGCCTTAGATGACGGCTGTCCACCATGCCTGGGTGTGAGCCTGGCTTAGAAACCCTTCCTCTGCACCTGCATTGCTCACCCACCTTCCCATAGGACAGTGTGTATGAAGTGCAGGCTCTTGAGGTGGCCTGTCTCCTTTGTTCCTGTGGTTCCAGATTTTGAATGGCCCCCTTATGACTGACACTCTTCTTGAGAACTCCAAATCTTAAACTCCCCAATTCCCCATGTACAAACTCACTTGGGGGCAACAAAGGTCCACATAGATCCCTCTGGGAACTGTGAAATCCGGGATGGGTGAAGTGGAGTGGAAGAGGAAAGGGTATATGCACCCTGTCCAGTGCCTTTGGAAGGTCCTGTCCAGCACCCTTTCCTCTGCTTGCCGCCTGCCCTGCACAGGGTTCTCAGCACCCCATATGAATCTGGCCTGATTGTGCCTGCAGGCTGGAGCTCTTCCTGACACCCTGGATTTAGCACCAGAACTGGGTGAGAGGTGCCCAAGGAAAGGAGATACTGGAAAGGAAAGTTTAACCACAAAAAGAGGTGTGTTTTTTGTTGTTAGGAAACTGAGGGGTGAGTCAGCTGGGGTTTGATGTGCTGGGGATGTTGGGGTGGGAGTAAAAATGAGGACTGCGTTATTTGAGGCTGGAATTTGGACGTGTTTAGGAGGGCAGAAATGAGTGAAAATAGAAAAGGAAAGAATGCTTGAGGGACTGAGGGAGGGGAATCAAAAGCCAAAGCAACGTCTGGCCCAACAGTGGATGGGAGCCTGAGCCAGGTGCGGAGCCCACCTCCTCAGGGATACCGAGGGACAAGCCAAGCCCCTTGCCATAGTCTCCTGTAGTCAGATTTATGGACCAATGGTTAGAACCCTGTAGAATGGAGCTATTGCGAAGGAGCGAAACAGTGCCTTGGGTCTGAGAGGAAGTCCTGGGGGAAGTAACGCCTGAACTGAGGTCGAGGCAAAGCGTGAATCAGGCTCGCTTTGGAAGTCTGGATCACAGAATCCCAGCAACGCAGAAACCTGGTCAATCACAGACCCCAGGGCCCAGAGTCTGCGGCCTTTTTAAGAAGGGGCGGGGCAGCAGCTCACGGAAGCGTCGGAGGAAGGGGTGGGGCCCGAGGGGAGCGGAAGCCGGAAGTGGAGGCCTGCTCTGCGCGTGTTGGCTATGGCGGTCAGCGGGGCTGTGGAGCCCGGGCCACTGGCGGCTGCTGCCGCTCCCTCGCCCGCCCCGGTCCGGGCTCCAGCCCCCGAGCACCTGTTCCGGCCTATCAGCGCCGAGGACGAGGAGCAGCAGCCCACCGAGATCGAGTCGCTGTGTATGAACTGTTACCGCAATGTAAGGCGGGGGTTCGGCACGGGGCGGCGGGAGGTTGGGCTGAAGCGGGGAGGGGTTGGTGGGGTTGGCGACCCGGCCAGGTGGGCCCAGCTGGGGACCCGGAGGCGAGGCACGCCCCGGAGTCGGTAGACGGGGAACTGGGGCTTCACTGGTTCTTCCGAGCTGCTTTTCTGCTTCCCCAGGGCACGACGCGCCTCCTGCTCACCAAGATTCCTTTCTTCAGAGAAATAATCGTGAGCTCCTTTTCCTGCGAGCACTGTGGCTGGAACAACACCGAGATCCAGTCGGCCGGCAGGATCCAGGATCAGGGAGTGCGCTACACTTTGACCGTCAGGGCCCAGGAGGTGAGAGGACCCCAGAACAGTCTGGTGTCCTGCAGAAGGCTCGGGAACTGGAGTCAGAGCTGTCCTGCGACCTTGAGTAAATCCTGCCGTGTGTCCAAGCCTCAGTTTCCTCCTTCCTAAAGTGGGGTTGGTGCTGTCAGATGCTCAGGTGAAATAAAAGCTTGTGAAAGTGCTTTGTAATTACATTTTGTCGGAGGGAATCAGATGAGTGGTACTTGTTCTCCGTAGTACCCAAACCATTTGGGCAGCTGGCTTCATGGTGTACTGTTCGGCAGGAGTAGTCTGGATCCCCGGACTGGAGACAGGAAGAAACAGCTGGGCTGCGGTCTGTACTGCTGACCTCTCTGGACTGAAAGTTTTTCTCTCTGCCCAGGACATGAACAGAGAAGTTGTGAAAACGGACTCTGCCACTACAAGGATCCCGGAGCTGGATTTTGAAATTCCTGCCTTCAGTCAGAAGGGAGGTAGGTATAAGGTCAGGCTGTTTGGGCTGTTCATGCCCCGCTGCAGTCCTGCTTTTATGCAAAGACACGGGTGCCAGGTCTGGTGGCTGGTGTTTGGCCATGTTATCACTGAGACCTTCCTTGGTTCAATATAAACAGGAAGCTTAGATAAAACAACTTGAGAAACTAGATTGTGTTAGTAAGGCTATAATGTGTTCATTAGAGAGTCTTAGCATCACTGTTATTGGAGATGAATGGAACCTTGTTTAGGCCTCCTCACTTTATAGTTGAAATCAAAGCCCAGGGAGTTCCAAGTGAATTGCTCAGTCATACGGGCACTTGGTGGCATAGTCAGGACTCACGTGTCTTTTGTTCTTATTCACTAGCTCTGACCACTGTTGAAGGACTGATCAGCCGTGCTATCTCTGGCCTGGAGCAGGATCAGCCTGCCCGAAGGGTGAGCTGGGATTTTCTGATGGCAGCAGCTCAAGGCATAACGACCAGTCTATGTTTGCATAGAGTGTTCAGCTTCCTGTGTAGCTGAACCATCTCGGACAATGTTGGAGAATGTCTGGAGGACACAGCAGGGATGCTGTCGCTGCCGGGATGTTGCCCATGTTCTGTCTCCCATCCTTTCCACTTCTCTTTCTCCAGTGTATGTTCAGACCGTCTCTCAGACAGGCAGTGTAACATTACCTCTGAAGAGCCTTTCCTAATCCTGTGGGATTTATCTGTACTTCCTGAGTGTTCCATTGTACCGTATATTTACTATGACAGGAGTAACATAATCGCATATGTCGTCATACGTCTTCCGAACTGGCTGGGGAGTCCCATGAGAGGAGTCTGGTGTGTTTACTGTTGTATCTCTAATCTGGCATGAGAGCCTGGCCCAAATGGTTGGGTGATGAGAAAAATGAAGCTTATTTGGCACAACCCATAAACTTCAGACTTCCTTGCTGTACTTTACTGTGAAATCTGAGTCTCTCTGTTCCTTCTTACGTGAGGCAGGTGGTGACTTCCTGATGGAAGTGACATAGATGTGACAGGGAGTAGGGGCATAAAGTCTGTCATGATGGCTGGGGAGCCCCATGACTATCTCTTTACTATCTTTCCCTATCAGGCAAATGAAGAAGCTGTAGCTAAAATAATTGATGAGTTCATTGTCAAACTGAAAGAGCTAAAGCAAGTGGCCTCTCCTTTCACTCTGGTGAGTATGGAGGAACTCTAGGTGCCAGATTTAGGGGAGGAGAAACCCTTAAGACTGTCTGGGTATTTTCTATTGGTGCCCAAGAGGTCTGGTGGTAGGCAGAGAATCTACGTGATTTCTTGTTGTAATTACTTCCTCTTCCCCCATCTGTCAGATCATTGATGATCCCTCAGGGAACAGCTTTGTGGAAAACCCCCATGCTCCCCAGAAAGATCATGCCCTCGTGGTCACACACTATAATCGGACTCCACAGCAAGAAGAAATGCTGGGGCTCCAGGTAAGTAGCTTGAAGAAGCCAGAAGAATGCTCTGGCATTATCTTGCTTTCTGGATCGCTTGGAATCAGTGGAATCTTACTTTGTCATTGCTGCCCTGTGTATCCTACCTTCTGACGTTTATGCATCTTTTCTGGCTCCTGTCAAGACTTAGGATAAACTTTACAGTAAAAGTTGGCAGTGGCTGTGATCTTAAGTTCTGTTCTTCCCTGGATTGGGGCTTTGCTTCCTGCTCTCTCTGTTAAACCCATGAGGTCGCAGCTGACATAAACAAACCAGAGTCTTCTGTCTCACTCCAAGGCAGGCTGGTGGGGAGGCCGAGGTATCTGTGCCAACGTGTGATTTGTATTTCTGCTCTGCTAGGCTGAGGCGCCACCAGAAGAGAAGCCAGAAGAGGAGGATCTCAGAAATGAAGTGAGTCCGTTGGCTGCTGTGGAGGAAGGAGCAGGGCTGTGGGTGGACACTGATGCCACTCGGTCTCCCTTCCTCACGACCAATGTGGGCAGCCACCAGCATGCCAACTGAAGTCTGGAGCCTGAGCAGGGCTCACGGTATGGCCCCATGTTGTGTTCCAGGTGCTGCAGTTCAACACAAACTGTCCAGAATGCAATGCTCCGGCTCAGACCAACATGAAGCTAGTTCGTATCTTTTGTCAGGCAGCTGGGTTGCTCTTCATCTGACTTGGGCACAAAGATTATATGCAGGCTGGGGAGTACTTCCTTCAGGAAAGCGCAGTGATGAGGAAGGTGTTGCCTTTGATGAAACAGTGTACCTTGGCTTTTGGGTTCAAAGAGAGAGTTAGGCTCTGGATTCTAGAATCCTGTGTTGCCATGGATTGCAACCTTGCCCTCTTCTGGAGGACTGAGTTAGGCTGCTGCTTATGATTTCTTTCCTATATCCCTAGGACTGGCAACTATGTTTTTAGGGTTTGGGTTTGTTCTTCTCCAGAAGGTAGTCTTGCTCTCCTGGAAGCAGATTTCCTTACCTCCATCTTCCAGAAATCCCCTACTTTAAGGAGGTTATCATCATGGCTACCAACTGTGAGAACTGCGGCCATCGGACCAATGAGGTGGGTAGGCTCCATTGTTTGGGAAGATGATTAAGGTAAGGGTAAACCCTGTTTAACTTTGATCCTTCCTAAAGCTGTTTTGGGATGAGGTGGGAGGAAGCTGGGTTTTTCTCTTGGATGTGGTGTAGGGTGAGGAGCCCTTAAAGGAACTGGGAATTAGTGAAATAAAATTAGAGATACCATAATCCATTTAAGACATTAAAGATTGGTAATATGGAAGAGGTAGGTGCCCCCCCCCCCCCGTCACCTTTTGGAGAGACTCTGACTTAACCTCTCAGAGGACTGGAAGTGGGGGGAATGCAGATTTCGACTCTAGTAAAAAACTTTCTGGATCTCTCTGAAAATAGAATGGAGGGTTATAAATTACTTTTCCCCGAGTGTATCCAAGCATAAGCTCTTTAAATACTGAACCCAGAATATTACAAGGTGCATCCACATATTGGGAGTATTTGAAAGTCTGTTTCAGCCTCAAGAGTCAGTTTTTTAAAAGAGGCAAATGCAGAGTTTGTTGGCAATTTGACAGGCTCTTGGCCAGCTCTTGGTGTTTCTGGTTTGGGTGACTGCTGCCACTGTTGGTTTAGAAGGCTCTGTCCTTGGTAGCTGGTAGGGGGCGTGATTGGAGGTGTAAGCCAGTCCTCTGAGGGCTCCCTTACATGGGTGAGGATTAGAATCCTCTCTGCTGCCTGTTCCTGACTACTGTTGTCTGTGCAGGTGAAATCTGGAGGAGCGGTAGAGCCCTTGGGCACCAAGATCACCTTCCATATCACAGATCCCTTAGATCTGACCAGAGATGTGCTCAAGGTAACACCCTGCTTGGGAAAGTGTCTGTCTTCCTCACAGGGGCTGTCTCTATCTAGAGGAAGTTGTCTTTTTTGAAATTCTGTCCTGGGGTTGTGGGGTACCGCCTTACTTCTCTGGGTTTCAAGATCCCTCAGCAGAATTAATCCGTGGTAGGAAGGACACATTTCGAAGGTGACCCATAAGTACTCTGATGATTTGGCAGCTTTTTGCCTTCAGTGGCTGTAAGGGCCCTTGTCTCGGGCCTCTAACGACAGGATACCTGCCAGCTTGGAGCTGTGACTCAGAATGTCTCTTTATTAGGTCGGTTCCATTTCTGCAGTAAACATGGATAGGAATGAGTCTAGCTTTAGTTGGAGAGTCCGAGAAGACTTGGGCAGCTTTCCCCTCAAACAGTCAGTGGTGGTATTAAGTTGGCATGAAAACTCCGAGTAGCCTTCTCGAAGAGGCTCCTGATCTAAAGCCCAATTTGCTCTCTCATCTCCCAGTCTGAGACGTGTAGTGTGGAAATCCCGGAGCTTGAATTTGAACTGGGAATGGCCGTCCTCGGGGGCAAGTTCACCACATTGGAGGGGCTATTGAAAGACATCCAGGAGCTGGTGAGTCGCCGAGTATAGTGCACGGTTGCTTCAGCAAGGTGGCTATGGGGAAGGGACTAGAAAGCCTCACACGTCCTAGTTTTTGCAGCTGTTAACTAGAGGTTTCTTTGCCTTAAAGCTGATTTGAGAGACTTAAATAGTATTTTGGATTGTGAAGATAGGTTTAGGGGAATGAAAACTCCCAGTCCTCCCTCTGGGACAATATAGATACTTTGTGGTTTTGGTAAGTCACTTATTTCACTGTAAAATGAGGGGAGGAGGGTCCTTCCAGCACCTGAAACTCCCCAGCTTCAGGTGTTGACTTAGCCCATATATTTATTTTCTTGAATCATTTCACTTTATTGATTCCCAGTTGTCAGGCGTTTTGTCATTGTAAATTACAGTTCACTTTGCATTTCTTCAAATGAGAATTAGAGGTCCCCTGGAAGGACATTTTTATAGTTTTTATCTCCAGTTGTCATCTTGGCAGATTAATGTCTGTGCTCTTAGCAGTGGCTGCCTACGTCAGAAAGGTGGTGTGGAGACCGAACTTCCCTGGCTGGGCACCCTCCTGCCATTCCACACCAGCTTTATGGTCAAACCCAAGAAACAGCCAGTGTCCTAGCAATTCTGATGCTATTTATTACAGGTGACCAAGAACCCTTTCACACTGGGTGACAGTTCCAATCCTGGCCAGATGGAGAAACTGCAGGAGTTTAGCCGGAAGTTAGACCAGGTGAGATGACTCTGGCCCTTCAGTAGTTGTGGTCCTGGGTGCCCGTGAGCAAGAGGCCACCTACCCCTACCCTGTCCTGTTGCCTTCTGAGCGTCTAACCACTGTGTTGGGTATTCCCCATGTCCTCTTTCTTGGTTTTCTCCCTTGTGTTGTTAGAGCCTTATCTCTAGTAGCTTCACTTGGGTTTTTCATTTCCACTGACTTGTTTTCCCAGAGCTTTTTTTTTTTTTTTGGTCTTTGAATACTCTCCCTCATTCCTTTGCCTCAGCATCCTGTTGTTCTAAGGATGTGGAATTTTTTTCTTTCCTTTTGAGAATGTTAATGTTGGTTTTGCTTCTTTTGATGTTATATTTTCCTTGCATAGTTTCCATTTCCTTTTAAGTTGCCTTTTTTTTTTGCTTGCTTGTTTTTATTTTTCCATTTAACTTTCAGACACAAAGAAGTGGGGGCTTTGCTTATGTGTCTGATAGTCATGGATTGTCATTTTAAAAGTAGAGGACTGAAACACAGGAGTGGAGCTGAATCTTATTCATGTTGAGCTCCTTGTAGGGTGATTTAGCCTAGCCATTTTGTGGAGGTAACCCCAGTGCCAGAGTCGTTAAGTTTTTCTTCTTGGGCTGCCCAGATTCCCATCAGTGGGTGTTCTGTTTCCTGGCCTGAGAAGGAGGACTTGGCTGCCAGTGTTCTGAGAGCTGAGTGTGGGCAGAGAGCTGGTTGTGTATATCTGTTTACGATGACAACACGTTCACTTAACCGCCTGTCCGTGCTGCCTTTCCCTCCACCTTCAGCTGGGCTGGTGTCCCCTAGGCCTTAGCCAGCGGTGGTGGCAGCTTCTCCACGGACTCCTGCAGATTTCTGCCGAGGTTGGGGAAGGGCAGTGGTTGGCCTGCGTGGAATGGGAGAGGAGGTGGGGATGTCAGAGTGCTGCTTCAGTAGGCTTCGTACAGTCCTTATTTTAGGTCTTCTCTACTTCACTTCATCAGGAGGTACCTCATGTCAGCAGTTTCTGAAACTTGGGCTTTCTGCCATGTAAACTGGGTTGGTTCTTTTCTGGCAGACACAGCCCCTTCCTACCAGGAGCTATGTAAAATTGATGTGCTATATTCTCCCTCCTTTAGATCCTTCAGGGTGACATGAAGGCCCACTTTATAATGAATGATCCAGCAGGAAACAGCTACTTTCAGGTACAGAATACCCTCCCTGATAGGGCATGGAGATACATTTTCTGACCTTCTTGGAAGATGTATTATTTCTCCAGAAACTGGAGACTTGATTCTGAATGAACTGCTCTTTATCAAGAAACCTTAGAATTTGAAGAATAAGGAGATAGAGGGGGAGGTGGGAGGGATTGTAATTGTGTGTCGAGAGGGGGAAAAGATACTCCTAGACTCTTCCTCTCTCTAGTCCATCTCTTGTCCCCAGCAGTGGAGTTGTCATTTAGAAAACCTAATTGTGGAGTGGAGGGAAATGGTGCCTTGTCCAGAAGCTGAAACAGGAAACTGGAGAGGCTTTCAGATGGCTGGGGAGATACTCTGGTGATTTATAATAACTTCGAATATTTTGAGCAGTTATTATTGGTTAGGCAAAACTGAGGTTTCTCTATGATTAAGACTATCATTAGAAGGTGCAGATAGAAAGTTTTTTAGGCAGACTGTTCCCTAATTCTGCCTAGGGCAGGACGGTCCCTTTCCGGGGACTCTGTTGGGCTTCTCTTGCTGCTTGCTAGTTGAGCCTAACTATGGGGAATTGGAGGCCTTTACAATAAAAAAAAATTAAGGTTTTCGGGAAGTGGGTGTTGGAAGCCACCTGGTAGCAGTAGTAGGGGTGCAGGTAGCTAGGTGGCACAGGCACTGACTGTCTGTCCTTGGCCTTGCAGAATGTGTACGCACCTGAAGATGATCCTCACATGAAGGTGGAGCATTATGAGCGCACATTTGCCCAAAACGAGGAGCTAGGGCTCAATGACATGAAGACCGAGGGCTATGAGACAGGCCTGGCCCCACAGCGGTAGCAACAGGGAGTTCCCGAGCCAGCCTCTCGTGCTGCTCAGACCGAAGGGTTATTTATTGCTATCGGGAAAGGCTGGGGGTGTCCTTAGCCCTCATGTGGAGAGGACACCTGGTCTGAGAGATATGGGCAGTTTTGTGAACAGTTTGTGATGGAAGTGCAAGCCTGTTGCTTTACTTGACTGTATCTTGGAGGTTCTGAATTGGCCTGGGAAGAAACCCAGAAATGAACCATGGGGCATGTCATTATCCCTTTTTTTCCTACCAGCTCTTTACCCTCCCTGCACATAATGCTCTGTCTAGGGTTGGAACTCTGAAGACGGAAGACAGCTACATCTGGAGTTTGGGAGTTGGCTGGGGAATATAAAATACTGGCTTTACACAGGAAAAGAGTCTTCTGAGGGGAGGGAGTCCAGCACAGGGGAAAAAGCTCTCATTAAAGTGACGGCTTTCCAACAGGACTGGGCTGTGCATTCACTTGTCCTTATTTGATATCATGCTGGTAGAATTCAGCCTCCTGAATAAATTTTCTCTGGTGTAGTCCGTTTGGGGATTGGAGCTGGCGTTTCATTCATTCCTTCAGTAGATACTTGTGTGCTCACTTTGTGCCAGGTACACTACAGAACTGAACAAAATAAAGCCCTGTGTTCATGGAATTTAAAGTGAACTTTTCAGGACAAATCTATAGTTCCTGCATTTGTTTATTAGATGCAGCTGACAAACAGAGGGCAAAGCTCAGATAATGCCCCTGGGCATAAATGCATTTGATCCTGTTCAGCTGCCCTATGAGGCAAGCAGGGTTGGGATCTGAGTTTGGGTCTTGTCAGGCCAAGGCTGGGTGTTGATTAGAAAGGGGAATGGTGGAACTCCAGACAGATGGGCAGGAGATAGGCTGATGGGGCTGAGAGAGTACTAGTAACATTCATTGGAGCAGAAAGATGAAGTTTTCAAATGCCTGCTGATAGCAGGGTAGTAGAGGCAGGGTTTTGGAGTTGCTAGAGAGTCACCAAAGTGGCCTAGAAGCCAACACAGGGTTGTGTCTGGGGGATCTGTGGGGCCCTCCAGCTAGTGAAGCCCTGTTATCAGTTCATTGAGCCACAAGCTCTCAGAGACCCAACCCAGTCTGCTTTCCTTCTTGGGCCTGAGCTGGACCAGTCAGGATAACCCAGGGGTTAAAAGTTCATGGGTCAGGGCTGTGATGTCCACACCTGTGTGTGTGTGTGTGTGTGTGTATAAATAGTTTTTGAGTACAGTCTAAATTCTGAGCATTTATAAAGTATAACAGCCTTCTTGACTAAAATGCTTTCAAACAGTGGCAAAAATTTAACATGTTGAGATAAAGGACATATTCGATCTGATATTTTATTTGACAAACTTTAGATTTACCTCTTGCACCTCACTTTGCTGGCCTTTGCTTCCAGGGATCATGTTTTGGCTTTGTGAAGTTGGGCAACTTCCTTAACTTCTCCAAGCTTTGGTTTTCTCACCTGTAAAACACGATAATAAAACCGCTTGAGAACTTTAAGAGTTAAATGAGGTAATTAATGTAAAACTGCATGCTCACAAAAAGAAAAGTAGTGTCTCTGCCCTCTGCCTCCCACCCCCTCTCCAAAACTTGAGAATTTAGAATTCAACCTCTCTACCTTCCTGGTCTTTTGAAAATATAGCCAGGTCCTTTTCACTGGAAAGGTCCTAGGCAAGAGGTAGCTAGGGGCTACTTATTCTATCAAACGTGGGGAAGCTGACAGGTTAGAAACTGTATTTTTTCATAGTAATTACATTGGGTTTGGCATTCCTGATTTCCTCTCTTGAATGGTACTTAGCCTATTTAGCAGTTTCTACCCCCCCAACCAAAATACATACTAATACAAATAACTGGTATATATACGTGTGTCAGACACGGTTTTGAACACTTCACACGGTACAAGTAATCTCATTCCTCGCAGCCACTGAGTTAGGTCACCATAATACCACCCAGTTTGTTAAATAACTTGTGCAAGGTCCTGCAGGTAGGAAGTTTTGGAGCCCGGACTCCATTGCCCCTCCACAGCCCACGTTCTTGACACTGTGGGCCTTCTGGAGCTGCATCATGTTGAAGGGGCAGATAGATGGACAAGCAGAAAACGTGGTCGGGTCGGCCGTCCGACGCGGAGTGGGCGCGGGACATAACGCGCATTTCTCGCGAGTCCGCCAGGGCGCTCACCTGTCACCCGGGTCAGTTCCCATCACTTTTCGCCACTTCCGGTAGCGGCCCCGCCCCCTCGCGTCCCTCCGTGCGTTTCGCGTTCAAGAATTTTGTCCCCAGCGCCGAGCCGTCTCCCCGCCCTCGCCGCTGCCATGGCGGCAGCTCCGCCGCTCTCCAAGGCCGAGTATCTGAAGCGTTACTTGTCTGGGGCAGGTGCCGGCGTCGATGGGGGCCCTGATTCCGGTCGCAAGCGTCGCAGAAAGCGGCCGAAGCCTGGCGGGGCTGGCGGCAAGGGGTGAGTTGGTTCTGGCGGGGCCGGGCCTGTGGCGGCTGGCCGCCTCTTTCCCCCTGCTCGAACCTCGGCCGGCGCTTCCTCTCTGCGCGCCGCCCGCCAGGCTCCTCAGGGGACACCTCGGGAGCCCGGCTCAGGCGCCGCGCGCCCCGGGCGGTATCTTCCCTTGCTGAAGACGGCTCTAACTTTCATTACTCTTTCCCCGCCTTTGGAGCGTTCCGTCCTCTCCCGATGAAATTGAATGTCGTGCCCTGACAATGGTGGCGGAGCTTACCCAGAGCCTCCCTCTGGATATTTAGGGCCCAGGACCTGTCTGTGGGGTTCAGCAATCCCAGGGACTGTGGTCCTGAGTCAGAGAACTGTGCTTACTTCCTGTTACTCTTGCTAGTGATGCTGTTTTTTTTTTTTTTTTTAAAGATTTTATTTATTTATTTGACAGAGAGAAATCACAAGTAGATGGAGAGGCAGGCAGAGAGAGAGAGAGAGGGAAGCAGGCTCCCTGCTGAGCAGAGAGCCCGACGCGGGACTCGATCCCAGGACCCTGAGATCATGACCTGAGCCGAAGGCAGCGGCTCAACCCACTGAGCCATCCAGGCGCCCCAATGATGCTGTTAACAACCACCACCAGCATTCGTAGTTCTTGTTATGTACCAGATGCCGTTCTAAGTATTTTAGACGTTTTAAGCTTCGGAATACTACCACGAAGTTGGTGTTGTTATTATCCCCATTTTTCAAATGAGAACTTTGTAGCTCAGTGTACTGGGTTGAAGGGTGTCCCCGCCCCCATTCATGTACACCCAGAACCTCAGAACGTCTTTCTTTGGAAATAGTGCCTTTGCAGATATAATTAGTTAAGATGCGGTCATGGTGGGTTAGGATGGGCGCTAAATCCAGTGTGACTGGTGTCCTTTTAAGAAGAGGGAAATTTGAACACAGGCATGGGGGAGAACCGCTATGTGAAGATGGAGTCCGAGATTGGACTGGATTTCCGCTGCCACTAGCCAGAGTATGCCTGGGACTGCCAGAAGTTGGAAGAGTCCAGGAAATATCCTCCCCTAGAGCCTTGCCAGCGGGCATTGCCTTGCACACACCTTGATTTCAGACTTCAAGCCTCTAGAACTGTGAGAGAGTACATTTCTGTTGCTTTAAGCCCCCCAGGTTGTGATACTTCGTTAGACAGCTCTAGGGAACTAATACCCCCAGTTCCAAAGAACGAAGCCATTCCCATTCCTGGTTTGGTTCTTGCCTATTCTTGCTTTCTGTCTTCCTGCCCTTCTGACTTGTGTAAATTCTTTGGAGACAGTGCCATGTAGTGAAAAGAGCTTGAGCTTTGGAGTAATGCTGGTCAGAGTTTGAGTCCCAGCTGTGCCACTTTGTGGGTTGTGTGGCTTGGGCAGGATATTTCATCTCTTTAAGACTGTTGACACATCTTTAAAATGAGAGTAATAGTGATATCACTTTATACCTATGATTAGAGATGTATAAAGTGATCATGGCTTTTCAAATTGAATGTTCACGTCACGGCAGTCATTGTTAATTATTTGGACTCGTCTGTAGTTTGTCTAACAAACATTTATTGAATGCGTACTTCTATGCCAGTTATTTCAGGGTGTTGAGGATATCACTGTGAATGAGAAGGCACAGTCCCTATTCGGGTGCTTCTCTCCTTACCTCCCACAACCCGTTACGCATCCATGGGATACTTTCATTGTATTATTCACAAAGAAAATGAATCATATTTATGATTTAAAGATCTAATTATACAACTATATGAGAAGCTCAAGGAAAGTAAATGTAAGTTAGGACTCTTTAAGAATCTTAAGAGTTTCCCATTAAAGAAAAAAGAGTAGGTCCGGCAGAGGGAAGGAACTGAATATGTGAAAACTGATGTGGTAAGAAATTTGGCTCATTCCAGGCACCAAAAGATGACCAGCTAGGCAGTAAACTATGGAGACAGTGGTACAAAGTGAAGTTGGCCATATAGGCAAAGACTGGACCTTGTAGAATCTTGTAGGATTTTGAACTTTATCCTAAAATCCATAGATGAGTGTTTGTAGGCTGTTTCCAAGAATGATTCTTCCTTTTTTATCTTTTTATTTTTCATATTTAGAATGAGGATTGTGGATGATGATGTGAGCTGGACATCTATTTCCACTATTAAACCGGAAAAGGAGGATGATGATGATGATGGAGATTTGCCTGTGGTATGTATCTTTGAGGCTGTGAGGACTTCTCAACCTTGATTCCAGTACAGGGTAGATTTATATATATGTGTATATATGCTGAGGGCAGAAAAGAGATTGACACTTTTCAAAGAGTTGTTTTAAAGTAGTCTTCTTTGATGATGCCTGTAGACTGTTTTCTTTGTTTATGGAGGGCCTCATTAGCCTAGAAATGGGAACAGAGAGGCAGGACTTCTAACTGTAATATTTAATAGTTAGCCATGGTTCAGTTTATTGAAATGTACCTTAAAAACAATGTTCAGGTTCAATTAAAGGAAATTTTTTATTTGTTCCTTTTGTTCATTGATTCAGCTGGTTTAAAATTGTATACTTTTGTTTAAGTACTGAAGATAGGTAGGTTAATAAAACCAAGTGTCTGGACTTTAGAGACCATACCCTAGAAGGGAGACTGAATTTCAGATTTCAACAATGTGATAAATAGTGGAGAGACATTTCACATATGCACCGAGTACTGTTAGAGCACTGGGGGAGTAGCACATTTTTAAATTCCACTAAGAATTTTTAAAAAATATTTTATTTATTTGAGAGAGAAAACACACACACACACACACACACACACACACACACACAAATTAGAAGGAGTGCAGAGGGAGAGGGAGAACAGACTCCCAGGTGAGCCAGGAGCCCTATGACCTGGGGCTCCATCCCAGGACCATTGCATCATGACGGGAGCCCACTGAGCCGCCCAGGTGCCCCTCACTGGGAAATTCTAGGAAGGATGTAAATACCCTGAGTTTTGAAGGACCAGTAAGAACTAAGTGGGCAAAAGCATAGGCAAGTAATCTTGGATTGGTTCCATCATGGAAACCTTGCTGAGAAACACGGTGAAAAAGGAGAGCCGTTGATAGGCTGTATTGCACTAACAGGTTGTAAAAATGAATTCCAGATGAGTATATTCAGTGTTAATTCCCAACATATTCTATAATACATCTTTTAAGAGAAGGTTCATATCAAATAGTGGGGTACCTGGCTGGCTAAGTCGGTGGAACGTGCTGCTCTTGACCTTGGAGTTGTGAATATGAGTCCCACATTGGGTTTAAAGATTACTTTAAAAAAAGGTCAGGTGGGAGAGGGGGTGGTGCCTGGGTGGCTGAATCAGTTAAGTGTCTACTTTTGGCTCAGGTCATGACTCCCAAGGTCCTGGGATCTGAGCCCCATGTAGGTCTCCCTGTCACGTAGGGCTTCCTGCTGAGCAGAGCAGTCCACATCTCTCTCTTCCTCTCCCTCTGCCCCTGCTCATGTGCTGTCTGTTGTGCTCACTGTCTCTCAAATAAATAAATAAAATCCTTTAAAAAAAAAAAGGAAGAAGGGAAATAATGATCCTAAGGGGCCAATTAATTTGAGTCAGATCCAGTCACTTAATTAATGTTTATAACATTTGTTTTTTTAATGTTATAAAAGCAATACATATTTATTTTAGAATATTTGGGAATTTTAAGGTTTAAAATTTTGAAAAAAATACAATAATCACTTCTCTGTGACTGTCCAGAGGTAATAACTGCTAACATTTAGATGTGTATGTCTTTAATTCATAGATTATACAGGCTTGTATTTTATTTATTTTTAAAATATGATCAGGATCATACTGAACATATGGTTTTGGAACTTGCTCTTTCACTTAGTAGTATGTAGTGACTTCGTTAGTAAGATTTTAAAATATTCTTTGAGGACATGACTTTTAATGGTTGCAATGGTAGTTCATTATATGTATTAACCTGTCCTTTTACTGTATTTATGGATGGTTTTCGGTTTTAAAATATAGTGCTTTGAAAAACATCTTATACAGAAAATATTGTGGAAATCTGTTTATTTCTTTATTCCTATCAAATGGAATTAATAGGTTAGAAACTCTGGTCCTTTTGAGCTGTATTCCCATATTGCTTTCCAAAAGGTAGTATCAATTTTATACTCTCCGTAGAGTTGTTTGAGAATGCCATTTTCCCATTTCTTCATGAATACTAGAGAATTATTTGCAACAACAAAAACAATAGGTTTCAACCTGTGTCAGTTTGGCAGGTGAACAGTGGTATCCAGTTTCTTTGAGAAATAGTGAATAATTTTCCCATATGTTTATCGAGCATTTGTATTTTATGAATTTGGGGGGATTTTTTCCATTGTTTAGAAAATTGGACTTTTTAATTTCTCCATTTATTTATTTGATATTTACATAAATAAGAATATATTACTTGTTTTACTGTCATAAATGTATTTTATTATTTGTCTTTTCACTTATAAGGTTTTGACATTTAAAAATTTTAATTTTTATATAATCAAGTGTATTAATTTTCCTTTATAATATTGTCTTTTGCTCTTATGATTGCCTCAAAACCTGAACAAGGGAGGATTTAGCCCCACTGCTCTCTACACTGGTTAAAACAGGTCTTGATTATTGAATTCATTTTTGAATGGATGGTCTGCAAGACTATCATCACCACCAGTACTAACGGCAAAATAATTAGGACAAGCACAATACCAGTGGCAGCACAGGAGTAATGGGTATAGTTTATTGAGCATTTACCATGTACCAAGCTGTTTAGCTTACATGAATTATCTCATTGAATCCTCATAGAACCTCGAGTCCTACTTTCACAAATGAGGAAATTGAGCTTTAGAGGAAATAATTTGCCAAAGGCTACACCAATATTAAGTGGCGGAGCTGGTGATTTAGATTTCGGTTTATCTTGCTTGAATTCAAGCTTATGCTTTCCTATCTCAAAACTCGCTTACCTGAGGAATGATGGGAACAGAAAAATAGAGGTGAATTATGACCTGGGTTTGGATTTCAGTTCTGCCACTTGCTAGCTGTGACATTGAGAAATCTACATAACATCTTTGAGTCAAAGTTCTTTATCAGTGTGGAACCTTTCTTTGGAGGGCTGTTTTGAGGATTGAGTACGATAATAAAAGGGAGGGACTAGGTGAGTGATTGTTTATCAAGGATACAAGAAGATTCCATATTTGTTTGGGAATTTGAGTGATATGAAGTGTGTTTTTATCCCTTACAGATTCTGTGATTCTGTGTACTTCTTAGTACACAGAATCAGAATCAGAATCAGTGCACAGAATCTTGGTTGGATCTAAGAAAACCTATGATTGTGATTACCTATAACAGGCTTCATAAGGGGCCTGAAGCCCTTGGTGAGTGATAGGCATCACAGGGAACTTGCCTGTATTTTTACTCTGAATGTAAAAGCAAAAAGGTAAAAGGAATTTAGCTTTTAGCTTATCCATAGCAGTTATGTACCTGGCAGGTTGATAAAGAAGGTTTGTAATGAAGAAATTCACCTTTGGAAGAAAATTGATCAGCCAGAGAAAGATCTATAATTAAACTATCCAGCGATAATCAGATAAACATCTCAAGGGGCAAACAGAACTGAGGACCACTACATGTGTCTGCATGTTTTTTCATGGCTATTTTGGACTTGCATCTGCCATGTACATTAGGAATGGGAATGGTCGTAGCTTCGGGTTCTTGAAACAACAGTGCTTGCTCCTTGCCTGGATCCTGTGGGTTTTCTCAACATAAGTGTCCTAACTCTGACAGGTGGCTGAGTTTGTGGACGAGCGGCCGGAAGAAGTAAAGCAGATGGAAGCCTTTCGTTCCAGTGCCAAATGGAAGCTTTTGGGAGGTTAGTTTCAACAATGGATAAATCTCAACTTCCCATATATAGGGGAAGCCTTTTTTTCTTCTTTGTACTTTCCTTTTAGAGAAATGCATAGTTTGTTTTAGTGTGTCCTTGATCCTGAAAAATATAGTGTGAAAAAGAATTCAGAACTTCTTCACAGGTAGCAAGACATGGGAACTGAGAGACAAGTATCCTGTTTTCTCTTTTATTTTGGCCATTAGGGTTACCGAAATCAGGAATTGACTTATTTGGGGATCTTGCAGTAACCACTCCCCTCAGGCCCAAATAGCGGGGCACTTAGTACATAGGCAGGACTTTGGAGGAGTAAATCTTTCTTTGTTCTTCCCTTTAGATATTGGTATTTTGCTGTGTGTTATCCTCCACTTACCCACTTACCCTCTCCCTAGGCTGATAATTTAACTCCCTATTTAAAAATTTTTTGAGTTTTTGAGGATTGGATAAAAGGCATTTGTCATGTTTGAGCAGAGACTAGCCCTATTCTGATTTGTCTCGGTTTTTCCCCTGCCTGGCATGAAACGGGGATCTTGCTTCTGAATAGCCATTTAACTTCAGTTTACTCTCGACACGTGTTCCTTTCTCATACATGAAGGGTAGAAGAATTAACTCCTAAACAGGATTTGTTCTTTCTCTGTTACACATTTTGCTTATGTTAATTATCCTACAGTTCTGATAAGGAAAAAAAAATGCATAACCAAAGAGACAGGTGGCTATAGGTTAGTGATCACTATTGCTTAAGTTAACTTCCAGTACATTATAATGTTTTATGAATAAGAAGTTTATTATCAGTGTATATTCTTTCATCAGAATCTTACTGTTTTCTGCCTTATCCTGTGGTTGTGTTTCTGGTCTTTTGTATAGTCCTATTTTCAGAGAGAATCTTCTGGTCTCTGTATTTATAGGTCTAGGAAGTGATACTGAACCACCCTGTCCCCCCACCCCCAATAATTCTTTTTCTTCACTCTCACTGCTCCATCCCTGTTTGTCACTGGAAATAGCCTCACTGGTCTCTGATCTTTGCTTCCTTTTTATAAATATCACGTTATTTATTGATACCATGGATTAGATTTGGTGTCAGGTCTCCCTCAGATATCAGTACTCTTCTGTGAGTGGTGATTCCAGTCAGATAGGGCTGTTTCCCAAAGTAAAGGAGTTGACTTGGTTTAATTCATCCACTTAGCAGTTGTTCATTGGGCCCTACCCAGCATTCATTTGTATTGGGGCCATGGAGCTCAATGACAAGAAGTAGAAGGAGAGGAGAAACTGGATTTTGGCAATGTCCTGAGTTGCTGTAAACATTTCATTCCCTTATAACTTTGAAAACTGGAAGTTTCAAACTCTTTTGTGAACTACCTATTTTAAAAGTTTGTGGGGCGCCTGGGTGGCTCAATGGGTTAAGCCTCTGCCTCTGGCTCAGGTCATGATCTCAGGGTCCCAGGATCAAGCCCCGCATTGGGCTCTCTGCTCAGTGGGGAGCCTGCTTTCCCCGCTCTCTCTGCCTGCCTTTCTGCCTACTTGCGATCTCTCTCTCTCTGTCAAATAAATAAATAAAATCTTAAAAAAAAAGAAAAAAGAGTTTGCACATGGACTTTGGAGTCGGATGGACCTGGACTGGATCCCCTACCACTCCAACCACATCGTAACAGTATGACTTTGGCAGTATGACTTAATCTTTCTCAGGATTCACTTCTTCATCTATAAAATGAAGGATAATAGTATTTGTCTTTCAGGCTTGTTGTGAGAATTAAGTGAGGGAATCTGTATAAATCATTGGCTTGTAGTAGCTGATGAGGAAATGCTGATCCCTCTTTTTATCTGGTGATCTCCCCCCAGTAAGGAGCACAGGGCTATGGATTAAATAGTTCACAGTATTTCATTTTGATGGGGCACAGTCTTAGTTTGTCCTTTGAAAGAAGAATGAATATGAACTGTATGTTATCTAGTCTGAATATCAGTAGGAACCTCTGGGAGCTCTGCACAGACATGGTTTTAAGAATAGTATTGGATCGGGGCGCCTTGGTGGCTCAGTGGGTTAAGCCTCTGCCTTCGGCTCAGGTCATGATCCCAGGGTCCTGGGATCGAGCCCCGCATCAGGCTCTCTGCTCAATAGGGAGCCTGTCTCCCCCTCTCTCTCTGCCTGCCTCTTTGCCTACTTGTGATCTCTCTCTGTCAAATAAATAAATAAAAATCTTAGAAAAAAAAAAAAAAAAAGAATAGCATTGGATCGACAGCTGGAGGATCAGGGTGTTAGCCTATCTTCTTATTTTAGTGGTTGTGACTTTCCTTAAGAAATCACTCATCTTCTTGGAGCCTCTGTTTTCATGTCTGTGAAACAGGGATACCTGCCCTGATGGCATAATATAATACCATATTGTATCAGCCCAAGGTATAATATGAAAAATGCATTTAAATGGCTTGTTAGGCAAATACAAGAGGTTATCTTTACGGTATTCGTGAGTGCTGGTTGACTGCCCCTAAGCAAAAGAGCTGGGCAGACCTGGGATTTCTGAGTTGTTTTGACATGTGTGCTGCCAGGGCATCTTTTGAAACTTTGAGTACAAGGGGTGAATAGAGCACCCGTGGGATGTAACTCTTTGCCCTTTGTGTTTAGGCCACAGTGAAGATCTGCCCTCACACAGACACTTCCGTCACGACACCCCGGATTCATCTCCCCCCAGGAGGGTCCGTCACGACACCCCGGATTCATCTCCCCCCAGGAGGGTCCGTCATGACACCCCGGATTCATCGCCCCCCAGGAGAGTCCGTCACGACACCCCGGATTCCTCTCCCCCCAGGAGAGTCCGTCACGATACCCCAGATTCGTCTCCCCCCAGGAGGGTCCGTCACGATACCCCAGATTCGTCTCCCCCCAGGAGGGTCCGTCACGACACCCCAGATTCGTCTCCCCCCAGGAGGATCCGTCACGACACCCCGGATTCATCCCCCCCGAGGAGGGTCCGTCATGACACCCCAGATTCCTCTCCCCCCAGGAGGGTCCGTCACGACACCCCAGACCCATCTCCTCCCAGGAGGGCCCATCATGCTTCTCTGGATGCTTCTCCCCTCAGGAAGCCTCATCGTCACTCTTCAGGTGTGTCTCCTAGGAAAGTCCATCACGACACACCAGATCCATCTCTTCCTAGGAGGGCCCATCACAGTTCCTCAGATAGCTCTTTTCCCAGAAGGGGCCGAAATAGCTCCCCTGACACATCTCAACCGAGAAGGACTCTTGACTCCTTGGACACATCGCAGCTCAGGAGGGCCCACCATGACTCCCCTGATTTGGCTGCTAATGCAAGAACCAAAAGCAGTAAAGCCCTAGAAAGAGCCTCTAGCAAAACTTCTCCACATCGGAAGGTGCCGGGACCATCTCATGCATCACTCCCAAAGAAAAGCAAGTATGAGTATGACTCTAACGTCTCTCCTCCAAGAAAAAAGCAAGCAAAATCTCATAAGCATGATTCTAAAGGTAAGCATTTGATTGCCCATAAGAGGGAATTATCCCCTGGGTGCTTTCTTTATGGACCTCTTACTTGTGGTCTTTAGAAACGAGAATGGTATTTTTTGGAGTTTTAAAAACTGTAGGAAAGTGGGGAGAGGTTGGGCTGAGGAGAGTTAAAATTTACAGTGGCAAGGAGGACGTTTTTATATATCTTTTTGTTTGTCTCCCCACCCCATAAGAAGATGCTACATGTCTGATGTAGAAATTTCAGAGTGTACAGAGATGCGTACAGAAGTAGAAGGAAAGTTATACAAAATTCTGTCTTACAGAGCCATTCACTCTTTGTGTTGTGGCCAATGGTCTATTTTCTATGCACTTTTTATGTAGTTAAGCCCTTTCTATGTAGTATATACGTGTAGTATGTATAATATTGCCTGTTTTTTTCACTTAACGTTGTCTTCCCTGTGTCATAAAAAACATCACTTTGTCGTATTGGTGTTCTGTTACATAAATGTGCTTAACCATTTTCTTAATGCTGCATATTTTAGGTTATTTCTAAATTTTTGCTTTTATAATTTTAAAATGAACCTTGTACATAAATCACTTCCCCATTCTGGATTATTTCCTTATCTACATTTAGTTGGATTTCCTGGAAATGTAAGTACTTCTAGATAAGTTTCCTACAAAACTAAAGAGAAATTGACTTACTGAGTAAGAGGGATATATATTTTTAAGACTTTTTTTTTTAAGACCATTGCAGATGACCTGTTTTGGACTTGATTTATGATGTTTCTGTCTACAACTCAGGCTTGTGTAGTGAGATTCATTTACTCAGTCTTTGTCCCTAGGTCTTGTTTTCTTTTCTTTCTTTCTTTTTTTTGAGGATTTTATTTGAGAGAGAGAGAGCAAGCGCGCACGCGCCTGCCCCAGCATGAGTGGGGGGAGGGGCAGAGGGAGAGGAAGAAAGAGACTTCTCCTGACTATCCCCTTGCAGGGAGCCTTGCTGAGCCGAAGGCAGATGGTTAGCCAACTGAGCCACCTAGGTATATTCTAGGTAGTTTTTTTTTTTTTTTTAAGATTTTATTTATTTGACAGAGTGAGATCACATGTAGCCAGAGAGGCAGGCAGGGAGAGGGAGAAGCAGGTTCCCTGCTGAGCAGAGAGCCTGATGTGGGGCCTGATCCCAGGACCCTGAGATCATGACCTAGGCTGAAGGCAGAGGCTTAACCTTCTGAGCCACCCAGGCACCCCTCTAGGTAGTTTTTTAACTTTTGCCACATCACTGAAATCTGAGTGCAAGTTGTTTTGCCCATTCTGTGTTCAGATAAATATGACATAGGTGAGTATATTGAGGTTTTACATGCTAGTCACAGTCACTAGTAGCTTGGGAATAGATCCCCACATCCTACTTGTTGGTTTTGAAAGTTGTCCCTGACTCTGCTCTTCTCCTGTGTCATCTTCACTTGTGTTTAGGTGAGTGATAGCTCTTTAGAGGAGGACTGAATGAATATTGAATATTAGCTTGGTAAGTTCCGTTTTTAAGATTCTGCCAAGGGGATTAAAGACTTCATTTTTAAATTTCTAGACTCTTCCCCCAGCCATAGGAAGTTTCACACAAGCTCTTCACCTAGGAGACATCTGAGTCACACGTTGGATTCTTCCTCCTATGCAAGTGACAGTCGGAAAGCCTCAGATTCAGATCTTTCTCCTCCTCGACATAAGCAAAGTTCAGGGCACAGGGATTCCGACTCAGATATGTCACCTCCACGGAATAGACCTACACGTCGGAGCTCTGATTCTGACCTGTCTCCACCAAGGAGGAAACAGAGGGTCCAATCTTCTGATTCTGATCTGTCTCCACCTCGAAGGAGTCAACCTCTAGAAAAGAAGGTAGGAATTTTCAGGAGCCATATCCTTTCCTTAGAGTGACTTCGTTTCCTAGCTATGTACACGTCTCAGATATACAAATCAGAGAGGGAGGAGGTGACTCCTAATGGCATAGTAAATCTAGTGCACAGTTACCTCAAGAGCTCTTTGCTTCTCTCTGAGGCAAGGACTGCCTATAACCTAGCCCAGATGAACTTGCAAACACCAGGTTTCCTAAGTGCCCTTTGCCTTTCTAGCTTCTTAATTCCACAAATCTCATTTTTTAATAGGTCAGGAAAAACTTCTGTGAACTGAGAACTGTAGTTTACCGAGTAGAGTTCAGAGTACAAACCTTGTGTTAATCGGGCCATACATTTGAGTCCTACTTCTTCAACTGCTGTTTGTGATATTGGACTAAGCTATGGAATATCTCTAGCCCCCAGCTTCTTCATCTGTAAAACATGGATAAGAGTAGTATGTACTTCATGAGGTTACTATGAGAGTCAAATGAGTCAGGGTAAATATAACTTAGCACAGTGCCCAGGCAACATGAGACTTTAGCCTAAGCAATTTTTATTATAAATTGGACTGCAGGTCTCTGTATCCAGAGCTTAAAGAGAGGCATTTAAAATATAAAACAACTTTTAGAAATCATGTCACCTGGGAAGTCAGTGTTTTGTTTCATTTTAAATATGTGATAAAGCATGACTTGCCCAGAGCATCCACAGGAACTCTGAGCAGTTGTTTTGTGAAGCACACTGGTACTCGGGACAGAATCTTACTCCAGTGAGCCGGTTAAGAAACAGGCATAGAGCCTGCAGTGTGCATATTTCCCTCCAACCCAGACTTCCCAGGTAGGTCTCCTCTGTCACCCACATGGTCCTTGTTGTCTGTCCCAGACTCAGGAATTGGGGTTCTTCTCTTTTGGGGAAAAGAGGTTTGTGTGGCAACCGGACCCTTTGACATTTTATGTGTCGTTTACTTCATGGACAATTTCACAGTAATCAAATTGAGTACATAGCACATGATACACTCTGTACTCCATTTGTGGGTTGGTTGTTTACCTTGATATGAAATGGAGTTTAATAAAAAAGGTTTGATCTGGTCATAACTTGTCATAATCCTAAAATTTATCCACAATTGAAGGATCTTGGATTTGCTTGAGTTTGTAGTTGAAATGAAGTATTTTATCAGTGTGGGTCTCTACTGGAGACCTTAGAGCTTGATACGGGTTTCTGATCAGGTGACCTGAGAGTGTGGCTTCATGTGTGCAGTTTTTATACTGAAAAGTCGGAAATATGTGCTGTACCTTTTCGTTAATATTCTCTTGGTTTGTGTTTCTGTTTATTCTTAAAACTTGATAGTACTCTTAATTTGCCATCAAATTCAATTTTATTTCTTGTTTATTTTGTGAATCTTGTGATCAGTAATGAGAATACAAGGCTAGAGTTTTTGGTTTGGTTATTGCTAATCATCAGGCAAAAATGCATCTGTGTGTACACTGGAGTGTGCTGCTACATTGTTTCATTAATGTTGGGTGCTCCATTTTCCATTGCATAGGCTTCATACATGTATTCTGGGTCTAAAACTGGGTTGGTGTCTGCTGATGTGCACCGAGAGGAGCAGGAGCTCAAGAAACGGGAAACCCTGGCGTTTGAAGGTAAAAATGTGAAAGTGCAGAGACCAATCAAGGCGCATGTAGATTTTATTATTATTATTTTTAAAGATTTTATTTATTTATTTGACAGAGAGAGACACAGTGAGCGAGGGAACACAAGCAGGGGGTAGTGGGAGAGGGAGAAGCAGGCCTCCAGCTGAGTAGGGAACCCAATGCAGGGCTCAATCCTAGGACCCTGGGATTATGACCCAAGCCAAAGGCAGATGCTTAACAACTGAGCCACCCAGGTGCCCCTTATTGTTTTCTTTTAATATAGTTTATTGTACCTGATATTTTAAACTTTTAATTGATACTAAATTTCAGCTCTGGTTTTTTGCATTATTCTAACTTCTTAGTGGGCCCAGGGGGTTCTTTTCCTTCTTGAAAAAGGTTAGATATTGGTAGGAACTATCTGTAGTCTGGCTGCAAAAGTTTTTTTTTTTTTTTTTTGGCTGCAAAAGTTTTTATCTGGCATCAGAATCCGAAGTGGTTGATTTAAACTGTTAGAATTATTTCTGATTTTGTTACCTGGCATTTATCTTTAAAAGCAGAATTTTCCTTTGCAGCTGAATCCCAGTATGCTGAAACTGTATTTCGAGATAAATCTGGCCGTAAGAGGAATTTGAAACTGGAACGTTTAGAGCAAAGGAGAAAAGCAGAGAAGGACTCGGAGAGGGACGAGCTGTACGCTCAGTGGGGAAAAGGGTAAGAGAACGACTGAACGGAGGAATAAGACTGCGCTTGGACTGGAGAAGCTCATTCTCTACTTTTTTGATCCGCTAGTTCATTGCTGTGCCTTCAGAGGTCTTTCAGGAATGGAAAATTCAGTGTGTTCAGTCTCCTTTCTAAGAAACTGATTGATTCCACGCTTTCAGTTGGTGTTCTAGGAATTTTACTCTTTAAAATATTTGGCCTATGCTGCTAGAAAAAGGAGATTCTCCAAATGTAGTTGTATGGTCTGTCTCAGTGTAAGAGGGGAAATGTTACACAGGGTAGCAGACACTCTTGGTTCTTTTCGCCCAGGCTAGCCCAGAGCCGGCAGCAACAACAAAACGTGGAGGACGCAGTGAAGGAAATGCAGAAGCCTCTGGCCCGCTATATTGATGATGAAGATCTGGACCGGATGCTGAGAGAACAGGAGAGAGAGGGGGACCCCATGGCTAGCTTTATCAAGAAGAGTAAAGCCAAGGAGAATAAGAATAAGAAAGGTGAGCCTTCCAGGACTCACCAGAGATGGCGGTGACTTGTGGAAGGAGAGAGGGTCTTTAGTTGGCCACATGTGTGGGCTTTCCCATATGGTTCTAGGTTCCTTGTGTTTGGGAGTTTGGGCTTAGCTCAGTAGAGATTTCTGTATAACATTTTTTGTTACCTCTGCCACCCAGGTCTGAAGTGAGTTACATAGATAACTATGTATCTATACATAGTTTCTCTCCTCTTCTCTCACTAGTGAGACCTCGATACAGTGGTCCCGCACCACCTCCCAACAGATTCAATATCTGGCCTGGATATCGCTGGGATGGAGTGGACAGGTAAGCCTGAATGTTTCCCACGTTTTTGTTTTCTCTTTCATCTGGCCCTTACTCTCCCTCACTCTCTGTTCTAAGCACAAAGTTAATGACATGCAATTTGCTTGCTTTTGTTTCTAAGGTCTCCACATGCCATTTCTCATGCTTAGAATACCCCTCCTCCTCCTTTTTTTTTATTTCCTTCTCAAAGCTTTTTAAAGCTCTGGACAAATAACTCTGGTGCTGCTGGTAGGATACCCTTTTTTTTTTTTTTTTAAAGATTTTATTTATTTATTTGAGAGAGAGACAGTGAGAGAAAGCGTGAGAGAGGTGTGAAGGTCAGAGGGAGAAGCAGACTCCCCATGAAGCTGGGAGCCTGATGCGGGACTTGATGCTGGGACTCTGGGACTGTGATCTAAGCCAAAGACAATTGCTTAACCAACTGAGCCACTCAAGCGCCGTACCCTTTGTTTTTGACATTGTTCACTTTGAGTGATATTTTCTAAGGTTTAGAGGAGATGAGTGATGGGTGGGAGTCTGGAGTCTTTTTTGTATAATATCTTTAAAATGTAGTTCTTGAAAAGGAAAATAAAATGTAGTTCTTGAACCTTCTCTTCAGTGCCTTAGGAGTGGGCTACTTATGGTGTCTCACTGACCCCTACGACCAGCATCTACCCATTGACTCTAACTTTCTGTCTATTAGCATGATGACTTAAATGTGCTTCTGTCCAAAGTCTGTCCCTTGTTTACATGTTAGAGCCCATCTCCTCTCGCCTACTAAAGGACATTGTTCTAGCATTTAGCTTGGTGATTCTCAAACCTTTTGATCTCAAGACCCCTTCATACTCTTAAAAATTGCTCAGGACCCCCAAAAAACTTTTTATGTTGAATATGTCCTTTAATATTTACTATATTAGAAACTGAACTGAGATGTTTAAAAAGTGTTTATTCGTTCATTAAAAACTTAATAAAGAGGGGGCACCTGGGTGGCTCATTGGGTTAAGCCTCTGCCTTTGGTCCAGATCATGATCTCAGGGTCCTGGGATTGAGCCCCGCATCAGGCTCTCTGCTTGGCAGGGAGCCCGCTTCTCTTTCTCTCTGCCTGCTTCTCTGCCTGCTTGTGATCTCTCTCTCTGTGTTAAATAAATACATAAAATCTTAAAATTGCCACATTTTTAAAGAAAAATAACATTCCCCAAACAAAGCAAATAGAAGAATGGCATTGATTAGCATTTTTGTAAATCTCATTCATGTTTGGCTTAATAGTAGATAGCAGGATTCTGCATTGAGTCTTTTGCACTATGTTAATTGAAGTATAGGAAGAAAATACAGCTTTAGAAAATTCAGCCTTATCTGTAGGTAGTTAGAAAAGGCAGGCATATTATGGTGGTGGTTTTTTTTTTTTTTTTTTTTTTGTATTATATGTTTTGATTAAAAGCTCAGCAAGTGATAGTTTCTTAGATGTGATTTGTAATGTGGTATCTGGAACCATATAAAAAAACATGCCATACTGTTTCATTAAAAATCCATTTTTTCCCCCCTATTTTGGATGAATCTTTTCCTGGTGCATGATTTTATAACATGATATACTGGTCATTTGGAAGTACAGGTTTGCTGAGTTTTTCAGACCTGCCAGATGTTGATGCTACACACCATCAATCTTATATTTGTTAACGTTACTTGTTCTCATCATCAAAATCTTTAATGGGAAGCTAGGGTTCATGGTGGCGATGAATGTTTTTTGAAATTCCTAATTTATGCTTAAAAGCTTGAATTTTTCATTATGACAAATATCATTGTATTTATTATGTTATTATAGTGAAGCTCACCTTGTACAGTAGCTTTTTTGTAGATTGCATCAGATTTTGTACGTAGAGGATCAGGTCATCTATGAATGTAGACAGTTTTACTTCTTCCTTTCCAACCCAAATGTCCTTTGTTCTTTTTCTGACCTTACTGCACTAACTAGAACTTCAGTGCAGATGTTGAATAGAAGTAGTAAGAGACATCTGTCTTCCTAATCTTTAGAAGAACGTCAGTCTTTTGCCGTTAAATATGTTGTAAGCTATAGGTTTTTTGTAGATTCCCTTTACTGAGTTGAGAAGGTTGCTTTCTGTTTGCAGATTGCTGTGAGTTTTTTTCCTAGAAATTTGTGTTGGATTTTGGTTCATTCTTTAATCCATGAGTTACTTAGGATCCAATGAGTTACATTGTTTAATTAAGGACTTAGGACCCATTGAGTTACGTTGTTTAATTCTACACTTGATCTTAGGCAAAAGGCCATTTAGACATTTCTGGATATCTCACTGTTACTGACTTCCAGTTTAATTCTCTTGAGGTCAGAGGATATACTCCATAATACTTTGATCTTATTGAAATTTATTAAGCTGCTTTATGGCCCACTATATAGTTTATCTAGGTGAGTAATCTATTTGCATTTGAGGATAATATGTATTCTGTAGTTGTAGGGGGAGCTGTTTTGAAAATTATTTTTTGAAAACAAACTTTATTGGGTGGCTCAGTGGGCTAAAGCTTCTGTCTTCGGCTCAGGTCGTGATCCCAGGGTCCTGGGATTGAGCCCCGCATCGGGCTCTCTGCTCAGCAGGGAGCCTATTTCTTCCTCTCTGCCTACTTGTGATCTCTGTCTGTCAAATAAATAAATAAATAATCTTAAAAACAACAACAACAACAACTTTGTTTTTTAATGATTGTGGATTTATAGAAAATTTGCAGATAGTATGAAGAATTCCTGTGCACCCCTCATCCAGTTTTATTACTACTCATTACATTACCGTGGTACAATTTATCAGACCCAACATTCATATGTTATTAGTAATATACCAGATTTTGGGTTTCACCAGTTTTCCCACTAAAGTCCTTTTTCTGTTCCAGTTCAGGTTCCCGCATTGCACATAACTGTCGTTCTCTTTAGTCTTCTGTGATCTGTGACAGTTTCAGTCTTTGCTCTTTGTGATCCTGTCAGTTTTTTAGAATATGGTCCGTTATTTTGTAGAATGTCCTTCAAATTGGGTTCATTTGTTTTTCTCATGATTTGACTGAGGTTATTTGTTTATGGAAAGAATACTACAGTGGAGGAGTGCCCTTCTCATCAAATCATTTTAACCAGTACATCATAGGACATCCCTTGTGATGCTGACCTTAATCACTTGGTTAAGGAAGTCCGCGTTTGCCAGTTTCTCCACTTTGAAGTTACTCATTGGTGCCTGGGTGGCTCAGTCGGTTAAGTGTCTGCTTTTGGCTCAGGTCGTGTTCCCAGGGTCCTAGGATCGAGCCCCACATCAGGCTCCCTGCTTGGTGGGGACCCTACTTCTGCCTCTGCCTGCTGCTCCCCCTGCTTGTGCTCTCTCTTGCTATCTCTGTTGCTCACATAAATAAATAAAATCTTTAAAAAAAAAATGAAGTTATTCATTTTCCCTTTCTGTACTCTGCTCTCTAGAAGTGTCGCTAAGTGCAACTTGCATGCCAAAGGCAACCTGTGGGTGGGATATCTACGTATAATATTTGGACTTTTTCTATAAGGATTTGTTTCATCACCCCATTTAGTCAGTTACTTTTTTTTGTCAGTAATTGTCTTATGTATTTTATACTGTTGTAATCTAGTAATATATTATTTATTTTTTTGCTCAGATTGTTCTGTTCTTTAGCCACTGGGAGTTCTTTAAGGTGTCCCTTTTGTGTGCCCTATCCTTTTATTTTTTGAGCACTCCCTGACTTTCTGATACTGCAGGATTCTCCAGACTCATCTTGTGCTTTCCCTGTCCCAACTTTAGAATTGGCCATTTCTCCACGGGGCCCCGATTACTTTTAATGGGTAGTGGAAACTAAGATTTGCCTTGTAGAAGTACTTGTTGTTACTTGGATGTCCTTGTTTCTAGGCCCTGTCAGCAGACAGAGCTCGGTAGTATGTGTCTAGTAATCCGTGTATATACACATATCTGTCATCATTTCTGTACCTGCTTATGTATGTGTCTGTATTCATACATACTTATATATACAGATACATGAGTATGAGTTCATACTCCTGTAACCTACTATAATTCAGTATTACCTTTTCTACTTGTTTAACTTTCCCCTCCATCATTGTGAAACCTGGCACCCATCAGCTACCATCTATTTTACTTACCTCAGTATACATGTAAAACAGCTTCAGAATTGAGAAACGAAGTGAGAAACAGATTTCCAGTTCAAGTATAGTATTTATGTGTAGTTACTTTTGTTCTTACCCTTAAATTTCTAATGAGAACACCATTTTCCAACAAAACTTAAAGGGTCAACTCTCTGCCTCCCCACCCCATACTACTGTGTCCTACATTTGTATTATAGGTAGATTCATTTGTCATAGTCTGCAGTCTGTCCTGGGTCTCCCGACATCCTGGGTGATTTTTCCTTTTTAGAGTTTGCTTATGTTAGTGTTATTTTATTATTTTTTTTTATGGTGTATAGTTCTGTGCGGTTTGACAAATGCAGAGTCCTTCATTCGCCGCCCTAGTACTATACAGAAAGTCCCATCATCCTAAAATTTTCTCTGCAAGTCCTCTTTTAGTCAGTTACACCCTCTCCACCAAACCCTTGTGATTAGTGTTCTGTTTTCTCTTCCTGTAGTTCTGCCTTTTTCAGATTGTCGCATGAATAGAATCATACAATATGTAGCCTCTTGAGTCTGACTTCTTGCGCTTAGCAAAATGCACTTAAGATTCATCCATATTCTTGCATGAATAGCCCATTGTATGGATGTACCAGTTTGTGTATTCCCCCATTTGAAGGGCATCTTTGTTGCTCCCAGTTTTTAGTGACTGTGAATAAAGCGGCAGTAAACATTTGTGTGTAGAGTTTTACATGGACATAGTTTTCAGGTTACTTGTTAAGTGCCCACTGATTGCTGGGTTATATGGTGAGATTGTGTTGAACTTTGTAAGAAATGGCCAGTTGTCTTCCAATTGTCTATACCATTTTATATTACACCAGAGAATGAGGATTCCTGTTGCTCCGTATCCTTGCCAGCCTTTGGTATTGTCAGTGTTTTGGATTTTAGGTGTGCACATTTAGTATTGGATTTTAATTCCTCTGTTATTTTAGCTAAGCCTCTGCAGTTGTTTTTTTTTTTTTTTTTTAGTGTTTGCTCTAAGGATTACAGTATGTATCTTTAACTTACGGCCTGCTGAAAGTTGTAACTGTACTGTTTCCCAGAAAATGTAAGAGCCTTGTAAAACTGTAGTTCCACTTACCCTCTGTTCTATGTGCTTTTGTTGTCATATATAAAACGTAAATGGTATGGGTCTTACAATACAGTGTTCTAATTTTTAATTCACAGTTACTAAAAAAAAACCAAGAAAACAACAAAATGTGTAGGTGTTCATATTTAACTCGTATACTTAACCATTTCTGGTGCTCTTTTTTCTTCCCTCTGAACAACTTTAAATATTCCTTTAGTGCACGTTTATTGGCAACAATTCTCTCAATTTTTGTTGATCTGAGAATGTCTTTATTTTACCTTTATTTTTCAAAACTTTAATTTTGAAATAATTTAGATAAGAATTTGTAAAAATAGTACAGTGTGTTACCCAGCTGCCCCCATTGATAATCTTATGTAACCATAGTACATTACCAAAATAAGGAAATTCACTTCGGCACAATTCTATTAAATTAGAGTCCTTTTTCTCACCTTCATTTCTTTCTTTCTTTTTTTTTTTTTTTTAAGGTTTTATTTATTTATTTGACAGACAGAGATCACAAGTAGGCAGAGAGGCAGGTAGAGAGAGAGGAAGGGAAACAGAGAGCCCGATGCCAGGTTTGATCCCAGGACACTGGGATCATGACCTGAGCTGAAGGCAGAGGCTTTAAACCACTGAGCCACCCTCTGTTCATTTTTCTAGGCACTCTCTGTTCATTTTTATCACCATTTTTCTCTTTAAGATCGCATAGTTACTGTTGATCTGTTTTCAAGTTCATTGATTTTCTGCTTCTCTAATCTGTTAAGTGCATGCAGTAGATTTTTTTTTTTACTGATTTTTTTCAACTCTAGAATTTCTATTTATTGGTTTATATTTCTTTGCTGAGATATTCCATCTGTTTATTCGTTATGAGACATTTCCCTCTTCCTTGAGAATATTCATAATTAGTGCTTTAAAGTCCTGTGTGCTAATTGCAACATTTGGGTCACCTCAGGATTGGTTTCTCTTAATAGCTTTTTTTTGAGTTTGATTACATTTTACTATTTCTTTACATGTCTGGTCATTTTTTAAAATACACTAGATATTAAATGGTCCATAATAGGGATGTTGAATTCTGTTACATTCTTCTGAAGTATGTTGATTTTTATTCTAGCAGACAGTTAATGTGGGTGTATTTGAACTCTAAGCACTGTCTTCTTTACAGTGGGCAGCAGCTACACTTTTTGCTCAGTTCTTTCAATTTCTAGCTGCTGCTTTTTCATCTGGCCCAATGTGATTTTCCTTGGACAAGCACAGTTTAGCAGTTGGCTAAGGATTTGGGTGTGGTTTGTGTGTAGATTCTGGGGTTCATGTGTTTTGTAGTTTCCTCCCTTTCAGAGTTTCCTCCCTGGTTTTCCAGCTGCTCTGCGTCTTTGCACTGACATCTCTAGCCAATAAGCCTGTGGCTTTTTGCTTCCAGGAGCTGTTCAGGTTGGGAAAGACCCTCTGGCAGAAAGCCTCACAAATCTCTTTTCACACATAGATTCCCATCCAGGTTCTGCCTGCCTTTTGGTCACTTTCCCAGGCCTTCAAATAATTTCAAATGCTTGCAATTCTGTATTTTGTCCGGATTTTATAATTGCTATCCAAGGGGAGATTAGCCTGCTCAGGTTCCTCTGCTGTGACTGAAATTCATTGCCCCACCTCATATGGGTTTAAGGCATTGTTCTTCTGTCCCTCACGGTGCCCTTGAAATCTGAGACTCTAGTTCCTGATTTTGGCAGGTATCCACAGGGTGACTGTGGTTTTAGGCTCACTTACTGCTTCTAGTTTGCTTGATATGGGTTCTTTGGCAGTGGGAATATCTTTCAGAATGCTCATTTGCAGTCAGAAGTAGATCTTATAGCCACACCCTAAAGATTCTACCTGCTACAGAGCCCCCCCCCCTCTTTTTTTCTATTAAAAAATTTTTTTTCTGTATCCAAACTCAGAATTCTCCCTGACCTCCTATTTTCCTGGTGTCTAATCGGTCTCCAGCTCTCCCAGTAGTGTTCTTCCACTTTTTTCCCCCTAGATCTTTCCTTTTAGTTCTCTTTCTCATCTCTGTTTTCTTTCTGATTATTTGTTCTTTCGTCACCAATTCTAGTTTCGTCTGGTTTTGACCCATGGCAAGTGAACATTTATGGAACAGATCTGTAGTTAGAAAAACCCATAAGGTCCACGAATCTAATTCTATTATTAGTTAAAAGACAAACTGAGGCTCAGATAAATTGAACGACTTAACTGGAGTTATTTAGTTCACCTGAAAAAGCTGGAATTAGAATCTGGGCTCTAGATTCTCTAGTCCAAGACTTTTCCACTGTGAGTGCTCTTGCAGGGTTTTTTTTTTTTTTTTTTTTTTTTTTTTATTCTGTAGGGTTTGGTTTTTTATCCTTCTGTCCTTATCTGTATGATCATATTAGTGTTGGCTCTCTTAAGTATTTATTCCTCAGGGCAAAAAACATTGGTTTTCTTGGTGTTCTAGCATATCCTGCATGCTTCTAAGGTTAGACATGGAGCCGTTTATAATAAGCTTACCTTCTACCTAAAACATTCCAGTACTTACCCTACTCGTCCCTTACTGAAGGTGTGAGGAAAGAGGGAAGCCTGTTACCTCAATCAGTCTAGTAACACTTAGCAGAGATGTGATTACTTTAAGCAGCTGTGTGCTAGGTGCCAGGTTCCCACAATTCGTGAGAGACAGTCCCTGAGCCTAGGAACTCACTTTCTGTCTAGAGGAGAAAGACAAGTAAATAATTTCAGTGGTACTTGCTAGGTATTATAGAGGATTTTCAAGGTGCTTTGGGAGAGTAGGACTCAGCCTAAGGAGAGTGGTCAGGGAAGGCTTCCTGGGTCATACGTGAGCTTAGTCTTAAGGGGTGTCAGTCACCAGACAACAGAAGGAAAGGGAGGAGGAGTAAGGAAGAGGGTCCTTTATGGGTAAAGTCACAAGAATATAGAACGTCATAGTGTTATGGAGGGGCCTTCATCGGCAGTCCGCTGCTGTTGGATAGCATGAATGTAGAGTGGAGTGTATGAGATGGACTGGAAAGGTGAGCAGGGACCTGGTCACAATAGGCTTTGGAAGCATTTCTGAGGAGTAGTCTTCACTCTAAAGGCAAAGGAGAGCCACTGAAGGATTAACAGCTCCGCATTTTAGATAGAGGCATCATTATGGCAGTAATCTGAAAAACACGTGAAAGGCGCAGGTCTGGAAGTAGAGAGACAAGGTACAGGCTGTTGCAGTAGGTCAGGGTGCAGGAGACAGGTCTGAACTGGGGCGGTGGGAGCGGAATGGAGAGAGGAGGGTACGTAGGTGTTCATGGGAGAAGGTGGCAGGATCTGGTGACTGACTTGGGGAGAGGGAGGAATCACTGCATTTGGCAAGAACGAAGGTCACTGGTGACCTGAAAGAGTGCTAACTCTGTGGCGTGGTGAGACAAAAGCCAAGGTTTAATGTATTAAAGGAGTGAATGGAAAGTGAGGAAGTATAGACAGTGAATACAAGCTCTTTTAAGAAGTTTATAGAAGTAGACAGAATTCATAGTATTAAAGGGAGTTGCGGTCTACTCCTTGAAACTCATTACACTCTACTCTTGGTTCTTTTCTCTTATTATTGGTCACCTTTATGAGCTCTCTTCCCCTTCGTGCCGCTTTAATGCTGCTAGGGGCTCCATCTCTAACCTTAGCTGTTCTCACTCCATGTGCTCTTTCTTGCTAAATCTTTCGACACACCTTCAGTTACCACCAAAAGGTATGTGATCCCCAAATCTGTGTCTGCGGTGTAGTCTGGTGTGTATAACTATGCACCAGATCGCTCTATTGCTGTGTACCTGAGGCACCTTAAGTGCAAGGCATTCAGAGCTGAGCTCATGAACCTCAGCTCTCCTAACTGGCTCTTCCTCTTATGTTCTCTCCTGTTTAGTGCAGCCTCATTCATCTGGTCCTGAAAATTATTAACCTGCAAGTTGAACTTACCTCCTCCTCCTTTGCTCTTACATAGCGAGTCTGTCACTAAGTCTCCTTTATCGCTGCGTTCATCATCTGTTGCCGATACCCTGTAGTTTACTTTCCTGCCTCCAGTCTCCTCCAGACCCCAATGTGTATACCTTAATTAAAAAATTCTTAATTGCTAAAAAATGACTAGCATCTTTTGAGCTTTCAGTGAGTCATAATTTTTTTGCTGGTGGAGGGTCCTGCTTCGTTGCAGTTCACTGCTGACTCAGCAGGATGGAGGTTGCTGAAGGGTGGGGTGGCTGTGGCAAGTTCTTAAAATAATACAGCAGTGAGGTTTGTGACATCATGCGACTCTTCCTTTCATGAACAAATTCTCTGTAGTGTGCGATGCTTTTTGATAGCATTTTGTCCACAGTAGAACTTCTTTTAGAATTGGAATCCATCCTCTCATACCTTGCTACAGCTTATTAGCTACAGTTATGTAATATTCTGAATTGTTTGTTGTCACTTCAGTGGTCTTCCTAGCATCTTCTCCAGGGCTCAGTTCCATTTCAAGAAACTACTTTCTTTGCTCATCTGTAAGAAACAGCTCCTTGTCCATTCAAGTTTTATCATGAGATGGCAGCACCTCAGGCCCATCTTCAGGCTCCACTTCTGATTCTAGTTCTCGTGCTGTTTTCGCCACATCTGCAGCTCCTTTCTCCACCAAAGTCTTGAACCCTTCCAGGTCTACATGAGGGATGTAATCAAATTCTTCCCAATTCCTGTTAAATGTTGATGTTATTGTCCTCTCCTGTGACTCACAAATGTTCTTAATGGCATCGAGAATGATGAAGCCTTTCAATTTACTTTGTCCCCATCCATCAGAGGAATCATTGTGTATGGCGGTAGTAGCCTTACAAAATAGTAAGACTTGAAAGTCAGAATGACTCCTTGATCCATGGGCTGCAGAATGGATATTGTGTTAGCAGGCAAAACAAAACAAAACAAAACAAAAAAACCCAAAAACACAACAAAATATTCATCTCGTTGTCCCATCTCCATCAGAGTTCTTGGGTGACCAGGTGCATTGTTAGTGAACGGTAATATTTTGAAAGGAATCTTTTTTAATGAGCAGTAGGTCTGAAAAGTGGGCTTAAAATATTTGGGAAACCATGTTGTAAACAGCTGTGCTATCCTCCAGGCTTTGTTTTTTCATTTATGGAGCTCAGGCAGAGTCGATTTAGCGTAATTCTTAAGAGGCCCAGGATTTTTGGAGTGGCAAATGAACAGTGGCTTCAACTTAAAGTCACTAGCTGCGTTAACCCTTTAGCAAGAGTCTGCCTGTCCTTTGAAGCTTTGAAGCCAGGCATTGACTTCCCCTCGCTAGCTGTGAAAGTCCTTGAGGCGTCTTCCAGTAAAATACGTTTCATCTACATTGAAAATCTGTTCAGGGGAGCCGACTGTCTTAGCTAGATCTTCTGGATAACTTGCTGCAGCTTCTACACAGGTATCTGCTGCTTTTCCTTCCACTTCTATGTTATGGAGACAGCTTCTTTCTTAAACCTCACAAACCAGCCCCTCTAGCTTCAAACTTCTCTTCTGCATCTTCCCCACCTCTCAGCATGCACAGATTCGAAAAGCGCTAGGGCCTTGCTCTGGATGAGGCTTTGGCTTAAAGGAATGTTTTAGCTGGTTTGATCTTCTATCCAGACCACTAAAACTTTCTTCATTATTGGCAGGAAGGCTGTTTTGCTTCCTCGTCGTTTGTATGTTCCTTGGAGTGGCACTTTTCATTTCCTCCCATAACTTGTCCTTTGCGTTTACAACCTAATTGGCGCGAGAGGTGTAGCTTTTGGCCTGTCTGGCTTTTGACATGCTTTCCTCACTTGCTTTTGATTTAAAGTGAGATATGTGGCTCTTCCTTTTATATAAACACTTAGAGGCCATTGTAGGATCGTTAATTGGCCTAATTTCAGTATTGCTGTGTCTCAGGGAATGAAGATGCTAGAGGAGAGGGAGAGAAATGGCGGGTTGGCTGGTCAGCAGAGCATTCAGAACACATACAACATTTATTGACCAAGTTTGCCATTTTATAGGGGCACAATTCATGGCACCCCCAAATAGTTTACAACAGTCATATCAAAGATTATTGTTTGAAGATTACCATAGCCAATAATGAGACAGTTTGAAATACTGCAAGAGTTACCAAATGTGACCCAGGCACGAAGTGAGCAAATGCTGTTGGAAAAATGGTGCTGATGGGCTTGCTTGATGCAGGGTTGCCACAAACCTTCAGTTTGTAAAAAATGCATTCTGTGAGGTGCAGTAAAGTGAGGTGCAGTTGAACGAGATGTGCCTGTGATGAGAATTCACTCAATGCCTGTATGATGAGTGGATGAGTGATAAGATGTGGCGGTCAGCTGTAGAGTGGTAAATGTTTGAAACAACTTGTTGAGAGTGGTGAAGGGGCTGAACAAAAACTAATAAAAGGATGAGTTACGTATTTTGACTTTTTGATTCTATTGCATATGCCTTAAATATTTTCACGTGACTGCCTTACTTTCCTCCTTATTCATTAGGTTATGAACTCTACTCTTTTTTTTTAAAAAAAAATGTCCAGTTCAGGATTCTGGCTGATCAGTGTCTCTTGATTGCAGATCCAATGGATTTGAACAGAAGCGCTTTGCCAGGCTTGCCAGCAAGAAGGCGGTGGAGGAACTTGCCTACAAGTGGAGTGTTGAGGATATGTAATTTTTCTGAAGCTGTGGGGTGGCTGTGGGTTGTGCTAGTGGATATAGGGCAGCCAGACATCCAGCTGTAACGGTTGTCTATGCTAATAATCAGGGTCCACACAGACCAGCAACTTGAATGCCAGTTTTGACTGTGCAAGAATATTTTGAGACCTGATGTTCGGACTGAGGCACCTGGCCTTCTTCAGGTGTTCCAACACTGGCTATTGTTGGCCTTCAGAGGAAGCATTGATTTTTCAGTGTCCCAGGATTTGTTCTTGGTTAGGGTTTTTGTTTTTTAATAAACATGCATTTATTTTTTCAAAATCATGTCCTTAACTGGGTATTCTCTTTTGGGGAAAAAGCTAATGATGAACCTCCCATGGATCTTGGAGGGTGGTGGTTGGATTTTTCATTAATCTAGAAAGCAGTGTGAGTAGAAACTTCAGTGATGGGTCCTTCCTCTTAGAAAATACAAATTTGTGCTAGACTTAGGAATAGACATAGCTATTTGGAGACAAGGTATATGATAAAGGTAATGTCACAAATTAGTGGGGAAGAAATAGGTAATGATGCTTAGAAAATTGGCTTATGTATGGATAAAAATGAAGTTGGATCCCTACCTCAAACTGTATAAAAACAAAGACATTCCAAAGCTCTTAAAGATCTAAATGAAAGGTAAAATGTTAAAGCCAGTAGGAAAAAATCAGAGAATGTCGTTGTGACCTTGGGGTGAGGATAGATTTGTTAAATAATATTCCCAAAGCACAATCTATAATATTTGATAGCTTTGACTACTTCATAAAGATTTCTGGTCAATAGAGCATCTCATAGTCAAAGCTAAAGATGTGTATAGATTAGGAGAAAATATTTGCAATATTTAAAACCGAGAAGGGATTGCATATATAAAAGACTTGCTATAGAAGGAACTACTGTAAATAAGAAAGACAAAACACAAAATAAGGTGTGCCTGGGTGACTTAGTCGGTTAAACATCTGCCTTTGGATCAGGTCATGATCTCAGGGTCCTGGGATCGAGCCCCACATCGGGCTCTCCGCTCAGCAAGCAGTCTGCTTCTCCGTCTCCTCTCCCTCTGTGCTCGCTCACTCTCAAATAAAATCTTTAAAACACACACACACACACAATAGGCAAAGAATATAAATAGGTAAAATGTAAAGGGAAAACCAAAATGACTAATAAGAATATTATCTCATTGGTAATTAGAGAAACACAAAAAATAAAATGTTAATGTGTTTCTACTTATATCCATTGGCTTGGTAAAAGTAAGAGATTTAACTCTTGTGGGGAATGAAAACTTCAGGGGAGTTTCATCTGTTGTATCCATTTCGGAGAACAAATGGGCAACACTTTTAATTGGAATTAAGTAATATCCTGGATGCAGTGTTACTTAGCTTTTAAGAGTGTGGCTCTGGAGCTATACTGCCTGTGTTTGAATCCCAGCTATGTCTTTTACTAATTGTGTGATCTTGGTAAGCTTCTTAACTTCTTTGTGCCTTAGTTTCTTCAACTGTGAAATGGAGATAATCTCACCTACCTCAGAGGCTTATTGTGACCTTAGAACAGTGCTTGCACATAGTGTGTGTCACAAAATTGTTGGCTGTCATTATTATCTTCCTATTCATCCAGTATTGATAGCGAGCTTCCAAGATGGCCCCTGATGATCCCTGGCTCCTAGTATACAAGCCCTGTGCAGTCCCCTCCCATAATGAATAGGGCCATCCTATGTAACCAATAGGATATACTGGAAATGTGTGACTTCTGAGGCTAGGTCATAGAAGACATTGAATCTGGCTTGTACTTTCTCAGATCCCTTGCTTTGGAAGAAGCTGGCTGCTGTGTCGTGAGGGCACACAAGCAGCCATCTGGAGAGGTCCATGTAGAGAGGAGGAGCTGAGGCCTCTCACCAGTAGATGGCACTGACTTTTCCATTGGTGTGAGTGAACCATCTTGGAAGTGGATACTTTACCTCCATTCAACCTTTAGACGAATGTGGCCTTGATCGACATATGACCACAACCTCATGAGAAATCCTGAACCAGAATCACTTAGCTCTAAATTCTTGATGCAAAGAAACAGTGAGATAACAGGTGTTTATTTTTTTTAAAAAGATTTATTTGAGAGAGAGCACAAGCAGGGGCACTGGCAGGCAGAGGAAGAGGGAGAAGCAGGCTCCTCACTGAGCAGGGAGCCCGATGCGGGTCTTGATCCCAGTTGCCCAGGATCATGACCTGAGCCAAAGGCAGACACTTAACTGAGACACCCAGGTGCCCCTAGATGTTCATTTTTAAAAAACATTTATTGAGATATAACTCACACGCCATACAGTTTACTCATTTCTTATGAAGTACAATTCAGTGGTTTTTAGATATCACAGTGTTGTGCACCTATCACTACAATTAATTTTGAAACATTTGGATCACTCTGTGAATATAAGAACTTTGTATCCATTGGCATCCATCACTCCCCACTTGTCCCCAACTCCCCTGTCCCCTGGCAACTACTGATCTACTCTCTGTTGCTCTAGATTTGCCTATTAGAGACATTTCATATAGAGTGTGCATGGAGCTGTCATACAGTATGTGACCTTTTGTGTCTAACTCTTCACTGAGCATAATGTTTGTAAGTTTCATCTGTGTTGTAGTACATTCCTCCTTTTGGCTGAATAATATTCCCTTGTATGGATAGCATACAGTTTATTCATGCATTATTTGATGGACATTTGTGTTGTTTCTACTTTCTGTGGGTTGTGAATGATGCTGTCGTGAGCATTTATGTACAAGTCTTTGTATGGGCATGCGTTTTCATTGCTCTTGGAATCGCATTGCTAGGTCATAAGGTAACCCCATGTTTAACTTTTCGAGGAGCTGCCCAACTTCCAAAGCAGTGTATGAGAGTTCCAGTTTCTCCACACTTTTGCCAACACCTTTTCCTTTCTGCCTTGATACAGCCATGCCTGCAGGGATGAAGTGGTCATATTTTTCCAATGCATAATGTTACTTAACATTTTTATATAGTCTTCTTTGGAGAAATGTTTATTCATCCTTTGCCCATTTTTCAGTTGGACTGTCATACGTACATGTGCACACACACATGCATGCACACACACACACACAGACACTCTTATGGTTCTTTATATATTCTGGTTACAAGTCTCTTATCAGATGCATGATTTACCAACATTTTATCTCATTCTATAGGTATTATTGTTTTAAGCTGCTGAGTTTTGAGGTAATTTGTTATATAGCAATAGGTAACTAATGCATTAAGTATGCATACACTGCACATCAAAGCACTTCCATTGCTGGCTATAGCCTTCAGAGAAGCTTGCACAGATCCACAAGGAGTAACATAAAAGGATGTTTATCTATGTATAGTTTGGGTAGCAAGAAGCTGGAAGCAACTTAGATGTCTGTCCCTAAGGGAATTGATAAATAAAAAGTGGTATATGCATGGCTAGAATATTATACAAGCAGTCAGATGCAGGCTATTAGGAACTGCTGTGACATGATGGACTCTAGGTAAGGAAAATAAAAAATTCAATTTATAGCAAAAACCAGCTAAGTAAATTAAACACACTAAGCAACAATTTAAAGGGGCATATATATATCTTAACTCACTGGAAACGAGTCTGTGAAAGGGGACAGGATAGAACTGGAAGGGGGAATGATGGAGGGAAGGGGAAAGAGAAGAGAGGCCTTGCGAGGATGAATGTGGGCATGTGGTCACCTAAGTTCCATGCACCTGAGGCTCCGAGCGCAGATCCAGAAGCAAGGTCTTGCTCCAAGGGAATGACATTTGGCACTGTGTTAGACTAAACTGTCATGACAGCCACCAAATGGGCTAACTTATTATAATAGGATTTTTAAAATTTTTTCTCCTTCCTCATGTAACGTCCAGGGTAGTTTCAGCCTGGGGTAGTGGGAGGGGCATGCTTTATTCCGTGCACTCGATTAGGGACCAGGCTGATGGCAGTGCTAACACAGCCTCCGAGGTTGCTGGGGTGGTGTAGTAAGGCGAGCAGAGCTTGGGAGACTGCTTAGCAGATAAAACCCACCCCCTTTAAAAGTGGCGCAAACTTCCACTCATGTTCTGTTGGCTAGAGCTTAGTTGCATGGTCCCCCTAATTCAAGAGCACCTCAGGAATGTAATGCACACCCAGGAAGAAGGGAAAAATGGATGTTTATGGACAACTCTGGTCCCTGCTGCAGTGCATCCTTCTCAGACCCCTGAAGAAAGGCTGTCCGTCCTCCAGCCATCTGAGACACACGTGGGTTTTGAAGCAATTCTGAAATCTGGAAATTCCCGAAGGGACTCTCTTCTCTAACTGGGGGGTCTCAGCTGGAGTCACTGCCAAGTCGGAGATGTGTCTTCCTTCACTGTAGCTAGTAGCTGTCAGAGAAGTATTTAGGCAGAGAGATGAAGGGTAAACTGGAATTGCATCTAGAATCGGCATTTGTGAGATGGAGTTTGTCAGAGAGGAGACAAGCTCAGAAAACAAACTCGAAGGTTCTGCAGTTAGCATGAATAAGAGCTGGGACTAGAACCCAGTGTCCTACTGGGTTGCACACTGCCTTTCTGGTCCTTTGGCTTCTTGTTGTAAACATTATGTAAAAAGGCCCAAGGTTAGAACATTACTGGTGAAACTGGTTAAATCCAAATAAAGTCTGGAATTTAGTTCCTAGAAATATGCCGCTCTTAATCTCTTAGTTCTGGCAAATGTGCCATAGTTATGTAAACTGTGTAACAGTCAAGAACTCTGGGCAAAGAGTAATAAAACAAAACTCTCTCTACTATCTTTACAACTTCATGTAAGTTAAAATTTTTTCCCCCAAATAAGCTTATTTTACAAGGTCCCAGTGAATGTAGGCTCTGTGCCCTGGACCTACTCTGAAGTTATTATTACTTCGGAGTTTACTCTTTTGCAAGCTGTTTTGTAAGCCATCCCCTTTCCTTAGCCAAAGTGCCAGTGAATACATTCAACTCCTAGACCTTTGTCACAGCTCTTGTCCACAGCTGGTTTCTATTTCCATATGGGTTCAGGTTTTAACTTCATCGTAGTTGGGCCCCATACTTTCTTTCTTTTTTTTTTTTTCTAAAGGTTTTATTTGTTATTGGACAGAGAGAGATCACAAGGAGGCAGAGAGGCAGGCAGAGAGAGGGGAAGAAGCAGGCTCCTCACTGAGCAGAGAGCCTGATGCGGGGCTCGATCCCAGCACCTTGGGATCATGACCTGAGCCGAAGGCAGAGGCTTAACCCACTGAGCCACCCAGGCGCCCCGGCCCCATACTTTTTTAAGAACAACTTACTTTAGGAGGCCAGTGTGGACTGAACGGCCAACCTCCCCTGCCCCATTCCCATGTTGAAATCCTAGCCCCAAGGTGATGGTATTAGGAGGTAGGATCTTCAGGAGGTGATTAGGTCCTGAGGGCGGAGCTTCATGAATGAGATTAGTGACCTTGTAAAAGAGACCCCAGAGAGCTCCCTTTTCATTCTACTGTGTGAGGACACAGTGAGAAGCTGGCCTCTGAATCAGGAAGCCAGCCCTTGGCAGGCACCAGATCAAGCTGCTAGTGTCTTGATCTTACCCCCACCCCCAGCCTCCAGGCTTGTGAGAAATAAATATATGTTGTTCAAGCCCCCCCACCCCCCCCAAGTCTGTGGTATTTTTGTAACAGCGGCCTGAAGTATAGCCCCCTAAGTAAGACAGGCTCCAATGTTTTTGGAACCCTTAAAACCACATTTTTTTTTCCTTAACAAAGAAATCTGTTTTCAAGCAGAGACTGAGGTGGAGGGGAAACAGATAGATTCTACTGTAGGTGAGCTCTGTGTTTGATAGGCATCGGTGAAAATTTATAAATTTTTCTCCCTCTGATCTTTCTGCCTTTGTGTGCTGAGAACAGAACATCCAGCAGAGACCTCCCGGCCGGTCCGGTGTGTGGCTGGCTGTCATTCCCCCGGCCGGCTACTAGAGGGCAGTGTGACACCCCTTTTCCTGACCGTGGACAGGAGGGCCACTGGGTCTGAAGCAGGGTGTTGGAAGTGATAAGCCTTTAGCATCTCTGAAGGAAATGGGTGGCTAGGTTCAGTCGCCTCTTCCACTTCTTATCCCTACCTTAAAACCAGAAACATAATCCTGTTTTCAATATGGTAAATATTTTTAAGAGAGAGATGGTATTTAGATTTTGATCACAATCTTCCTTAAGCTTTGGAGTACTTTCTCCACGTGGCAGATTTTGTTTGTTTGCTTGAATCCAATTCAGACCCTCTTCTTCCTTTCCTGTACCACTTTCTCCACTCGGAGGTTTAGACCCCAGTGGCAGTGAGCAATAGTAAAAACCACTGGATTATACACCTTAAAAAGGTGAATTTTATGGTATGTGAATTATAATTTTAAAGAATGCAAAGGGAAAAAAAACGCAGCAGTGAGCAGACACCGTAGCTCAAATAGAATGTAATTAATTGATGGTACTGACTTGAGAAAAGTCTCAACGCTTTGCCATTCATTCGTTCTTTAGAGGGAAACAGCCTGACCTCCTTTCCCTCGGGTATCCGGGAACACACCGACCTTCTAGGACACACAGTGCATTGTTCCTTTCTAACCAGGCTACTCACCCTTGGCTCAGGTAGTTTCAAAGAGCTGGATTAGGGTCAGGGTGTGTCTGGGAAATCCCAGTGGGGAAGCAGAATTTACCCTTTGAGGTGGTTTTCGTGGAACCTCAGTTTTCAGTTTGAGTTGGTTAGGAGACGTGTGTTCTGAACTGTGCGTTTTTGCATCAGTTATTTGGGTGGTTTCTCCCCACCCCCCCGATGATTATTACATTTGGGAATTTTGAGTCCTATTGTTGTCATAATTACTTCTAGAGCTGGTTTTCAGGCAACTGGACTGGCCTGTAAAGATAGGCAGAGAGAATATGGGGCCAGGTTGAAGCTGAGCTGTGTCTGCTCCATGACTCTGGCCTCCCCCCCCCCGCCCCCCCCCCGCCCCCCGACCATATGCAGACTCAGTCTTTCCTTTGTACCTGAATGTTTTCCTTTGTTCAGTAGAGAAATCGTGTTTGGCTCCCATTTGATGCTGTTGACCTTGGGCTTACACAGGTTCAACCTTTCAGAAAACAAGGGCATGTAGGAGGTCCTGGTGGTAGTTTGATCTTCAGTTGGTGCCGGCAAACCCATGCCCTTTCAAGGGGACAGAGAGTGGTCAGAAAAGGAAAAGGAGCAAATCTTCCCCTCCCTGCATATTCTGCTCAGCACCCTCTGTCGACCAGGGAATTATAAGGAGTCACAGAGAAAAATGCAATGTCTGGTGCTTAGTAAGCAAGGTTTGTTTTCTTTTTTCTTTTGGCAGAGGAGATAACATTTTTGCAGAGAGGTTCCTTGCTCAGGATTGCTCTAGGTTGGGAAAGATCCAGGATTTAAACCTCAGACTCCTCTCCTGACGACTCAGCGCCCACCCACGCTCAGGCCTTTAGCAAGGTCAAAGGTGAAGGAGGACCCGGGGGATGACAGACGTTCTTACCGGCAGCTTCTCATGGCCTCTGTGATGAGGGTCTCCATAGTGTACTTGGAAGAATTGCTTGCCTGCAGTTTCAGTTTGCAACTTGGCTTTGAGGGCCCTGAGTGTGCTAGAGGGACACTTACCCTTGACTCTGTTTACCAAGGATTTGGGAGGAGGTAGATAAGGCATCTGGGAAGAAAGGAATGCTTGTCTGGGGAAATAATAATAACAATAATAATAATAATGATTTTAATTGCTATCTTTTGTTAAGTACTTACCACGTGTCAGACTTCACCTGTCAAACATTCCTTAAGTGCATACATACCTCATCTCTGGTCAGGGACAAATATCAGACTCCCTAAGTGGCTGCAGATTCAGGAAAGTAAAACTTTTGGATTTCCCCAGAATAGTGGGGTTGGGGTTTTCTGGTAGGGTAAACTTCCTCCCTTGTTCCCTGTGTACCGCCACTCCCCCCTCCCCTTGGGATGAGGGAGTAGTTGAGACCCTCATGCTGATTACCTCTTGACAGAGAACTTGGGCACTTTACCCTGGTTACTGTGTCTCCATCAAACTTGGCAGTGGTCCTCCTACCCAGGAGGGTCATCTCCTGCTTCAGCCATCTTGGCCTCTGACGCTGATGCATAGTGGGCCGCCAGCCAGGGGCAGTGTCTTTCTGCACCGCCTGGATATATTTGCTGCATTGGAGTGAAAACATTTCTACGAGTCAGGACCTATACCTGTGAACGAATCCAGGCACGCCAAATAGAGGGGCACCGTGCCATCTGTTTCTTTTTAAATTTTATTTATTTACTTATTTGCTTTTCATTTGTGTGTCTGCCTAAACTATACAGAGTATTTTCAGGTAATTTTGAAGACAAATTTGTTTCTTCCCTGAAAATAAAATTTGAATTTATTTTATCTCTGCTTCTTTTCACACTCCCCAGTTATCATGCTTAGACCCAGCACAGAGGACGCAACACCAGCAGCCAAAGGATAGGGCAACGGAGAGCCCTTCTGAAGCCTTGTGGTAGGCAGCTAGTGGCTATGGCTGAGAGAATGTGGTCTTGGGAAATGAACTTGGAATTGTGTGTGTTGGGGCAGGGGGCGAAGAGCGCTCTCATGTGCTGCGGTGGCATCCCTGCTCCCCGCGAAGGCTCTCCTTTCCTCCACCCCTTTGGACTAGGACTCCATTTCTGTAATATTTGTGTGCCACCGTGTGCGTACTCCTCCCTTTGCACCGGAGCGGGGACTTCTAGCCTTTCAGGGATGAGTCCCAGGGAGGGAGTGGACCATTCTGAGCCCCCGAGGGAAGCAGGCTTGAATAGGCAAGAAGCCAGGACAAGCCTGGGCAAGTGGAGTGCCTGGTACTCTGCAGTTTCATGGGGACTGGGTAAGCCTGCCTACTCGGCCTCCTGGCATGCAGTTAGAGCCCATGTCTCCCAGAGATGTGGACGGAAAGAGACTGACCCCCCGCTATGAAGAACATGCAGTTTGTCCTGGCCCCAAGCTTAGGTAAAACGAGGATGAAGTAAATCTGAACTAGTTTGAGACTCAAGATTCTGAAACAGTTAGTCCTTTGCTTTGCTGCCTTCTATAACTATGTCTCTGAATTGGACAGAAGACTGAGTTCTGGATTATTACAGATCTTCCTTGACTTACGGTGCGGTTACATCTCCTGAAACCACCTGTAAGTTGAAAATATCAAAAGTGGAAAATGCATTTAACGCAGCTGAACTACTGAACGTCATAACATAGTCTAGCCTAACTTAGACATGCTTAGCACAATTATTATTAGCCTATAGCTGGACAACATCATGTAACACAAAGCCTACTTTTTAATAAAGTGCTGGACAGCTCACGTAGCTTTTTGAATACTGTACTGAAAGTGAAAACCAGGATGGTTACATGCATACAGAAAGGTTGTCCGAGTGTTGGCTGTTGACAGCTCTGATCGTGGGGCTGACTGGGAGCTGGGGTTCGCTGCCAGGGCTCATCGCCAGAGTATTGTACTGCATATCGCAGCCCGGGAAAAAGATTCAGATTCTATGGTTTCTACTGAACGCGCATCACTTTGGCACCATCATAAAGTCGAAAGATCATCATAAGTTGGGGACAGTCAGTACCTTTCTCTTGGGCAGTAGAGCCCTCCTTTGGCCCCTTCCCCCAATAGCAACCCACAGCTTGCCAAGGGTTTTGGTTACTCACTCGATCCCCTGGCTACTTTTGTTTGGGTCGGTTTTGAGCACTTGATTCCACCCCGAGGCTTGGAAGTTGCTCTGGTGTTGGCTGATATACTCCACGTAGCCTGGACGCATTGTTGGCGCTATTTTTCTGCCCTGAACGTGAACTGGGAACATCGACTCGCCAAGAAGTGGGTTCTGGAAGGAAATCTGATGAGTAGTACTCATGTGGTAGTCACCTGAGGGGAGCAAGAAAGTGTGCAGAGGGCCTCCTCTGTGTGGGAAAGTCCTGAGAGTAAAGGTGGGGACCTGGACCCCAGCCTTGGCTCCTGCATAGCTGGTCTATTTAACTAGACCTTGGATAATGCGAATAACAGACGCAAATACTAGGGCATTGCCTCTCCCACCGCGCTGACCTTCAGGGTTATCTCCCAGCACCAGAACTAAAGAATTCTTAGTGTGGAATCCAGATTATCCTCTATGCCTTTTTGGATCACCTGAGCTTTTGAAAGCCTGGATGACAGGGCTGCCCACTGGTCCAGCCCACACAGGAAGGGGCTAGGCTGGGGTTATTGGTGTGGTACCCTCCCCAAATGGTTCCAGCTGGCCTCGGAGGCAAATATTGCCGAAAGGCTCTTGAAGAAGACAGGGCTGGGGCCCTTGCTGCCTTCTGCCTTCTGCTGGGCTCATGGTCCCCACCCCTGGGATCTGCAGTGGCGGGGGAGGGGGAGGTGAGGGTGGGGGCGTGGAGGGGGCGGGTACAGGAGTGCCCCTGGTTAGGGTGAAGCTGGTGGACTGGGAACAGAGGGTCTGATACAGAATGCCACTCCTCTATCCCCTGGAGGTTTGCCTCCAGGCTAAGACTCACCTGAAAGGGAGGACTTCGTCCCAGGGTAAGTCTCTGGCTTTTTCCTCCCGGGCTTGTAACATTCTCCACAGGTTTTGCTGAAGGGGAGCCACGGAGGCTTGCAGTACTGGCTGAAGTAGCCTGGTGGCTGCATCTGGGGTGGAACCTTGGAAAGGGGCTCCAGGCGGTATTTAATATCCTGCGGGGCTATTTCCTCCGGAGCTTCTGACTCCTGCAAGGAAACCCCCCTGCTGCTGCTTCCCCACAGTGGGAAGTTAGCTTTTGCCTCTTGGTGCACAGGGGTCCTTCTGATCTCCCAGGCCTGAGTAGGGGAGGTCAGTGGGGAGTCAGTCTTCTAGGGCGAGAGGTCATCAAAGACTAGGTAGGTGCTACTTTCTAGCAAGTTACTTCACTTCTCTGAGCCACTGTGTCCTTACTCATAAACTCACTTCCTGGGTTACTGAGAGGATCTGAAATAAAGTAGCAGAGTGCCTGGCACGAGGTGCTTCCTAAATGGTGTCTCCTCTCAAACCGTGAACAGTAAGATTCTTCTCGAGGGTTTCTGCTGTGTCCATGGCCTGTGTCCCTGTTGGCTCCGCTCTCCCTCTCCACCTTACCTCAGGACCAGGATGGCTGTTCTCCCACTGGGTTTGGAGAGCCGGTGTGTCTTGCGGGGTGGGACTGAGGGCTGAGCTATTTGAAGAAGGGTGGGCAAGTGGGCAGAGTCTTCTGTGCCCTGGAGAGGGGGTGTCTAGAGCTGGGGGAGGAGGAGGGATGGCCTGTTCTGGTGAGGCTTCCCCAATAACCTCCTTGCCTGTTACCCCCACCCCCCCGAGGGCGGAGCTGGGGTGCTGCTGGTGGCCTTGGTGTTCAGACAGGACCCAAACTGAGTTCGTTTGAGGCCTGAGCACTAAGAACTGGGCAGAAACACGGAGGTGGGGGAAGTAGGGGTGCTTGGAGAAGGGGGGGGGGATGCTTTCTCTGCGCGTAAGGCCATATGGCATTTTAAAAGCAGTTATTTTAAATGAGCATTTCGGGTCTTTATTTATTTATTTATTTATTTGGCCTTGAAAGTAATGCTGGTCGCGAGAGGGGTGGCTTCCAATGACATTGGTTGGTGGTGGACTCACCAGCTAATGGGCTGAGCTCTGAGTAGGGGGTTGCCTGCTCCCACGGATTGATGCTGTTGCTGTGTCTGTGTTTCCTAAGAAGCAGAGGAGAGAGGAGTGTCTAGGAGCACAAGAGGGTTAGAGCTGAGTCCAGGGTTTGTTCACCTGCCACTTAGGAAGCCGCAAGGGTGTACCCCATGGGACCTGTGGAAGCCCCTCCACAGGGATTGGCCAGTAGCTGATACTCCTTTAGGGAGAGAGAGGAAGGTGGCCTACTACACTGGCCACACTGAGACTCAGCATTTTAGGTTAAAGAGGGGGAGATTAGGTTAAAGGGGCTGCTGCCCTTTTGGAAGCAGCTTTTTGGCTGGTTATTGACTGGCCTTTTTTGACTCCATGTACAGTGGAGGTGGCGGGGTAGGGTATAAAAAAGACCTGCTAAAGGGTGCTTTACCTACAGTTGATGTTGGGAGGCTGCAGCTGTAGTGGGGAGCCGGTGAAAAGAACTCTATGGGGAGGTCGGCCCTTGAACCATTGAGGTCTGGGCACGCCCTGAGTGAGAGCAGAATCCAGGACAGGAAACATCCTGTGTCTTCTGCCTGTCAGCTCTGCCTTAGAGGAACAGAAGCAGACAGCAGGAGCTTGGGGGACAGTTAGAAGGGGAGTGAGAAAGGGGATGTTGGGTAGGGGTGACCGGAGGACAGTCAGCCATAGTCACAGAGCCCACAGACATGGCTGAAGGTGGGCACGGTAGGCCTCTGGCTTTCTGGGTTGTGATCACGGTCGTGTCCTTGCTCAGCCCTGCCCTCTGTCCCTGCTTGTACTTTGGCAGAAACACTTTGGTTCTGAGGGTTGGTGTCTTAGGTTGCCTTCGTCCTCCTCGCTGGATATGAACGGCACCCTGCTGGCTTTGATGGAGGAAGTGGGAGCCACTGTTTCCCTAACAACAGACCCCAGACCAGCAACTAGGGGAGGGGAGCGATTGTGTGATTGATCAGGCCCCAAGATTGTTGGATCTCATCTCTGCCACCAGCTTCAAGTCCAGCTCTGGATTGCCTCTGTGTGTGTGTGATGTGTGTGTGTGTGTGTGTGTGTGTGTGTATGTGTGTATGTGCCCATGCTATGGCCCTTCAGAAAATGTCTGTTGTTTTCTACTCTGATCTCCATTCCCCTTTCAAGACACACACAAACACACACACACTCATGCACACACACACACACCAGTTGTCGTCCTGAGACAGACTGTTGACCTGCATCTTATCAGCTGGATGAATCTGGCCAGTAGCTGACGCTCTTTCAGAACCTGGAATCACAAAATGGGAATCTTAGAGGTGGATGATACCATAAAGGACTTCTATTCATGATACTTACCCCACACCAATTAATTTAGAAGTATTTTCCATCAGTTTACTAGTTCAGCTGCTTTCCCAACCTTTGGTCCCATGGAAATACACTGCTAATTACATGAATCTAAGAATCGAAGTTAGAGTCTTGTAGAGATTTGATCCTTACATCTGTTCCATGCTGGAATCTCCCAGCAAATCATTTCTAGAAGTGCCACTCCCACCTACGTTTGAACACTTTCTGCCCTGTCACCCCCTCCTGGGACATAAGTAGTTCTTTCCTGGGCAACTCTAGCTATTTGCAGTTATGTTCCCCTGTGACTTCACCATTTGTCTAAATTATCCGTCTTGGGGCTTACACAAATGGACCAATAACTCCTCTTCTATCTGACAACATTTTAGATGTGTTGGAATACATTTTTCTTTCTCTTCCTGGAGTCACAAGATTAAGGTAATAGGAGGAGAGTTTTCTATTGGAACTTATATGAGAAAGGAAACAAGACAATATTCGCTTAGAAGGTAGTAGGAAATTAATCTTTATACATAGAGGGTCTAACTGCATCTGCAGACCCTTCCCCTAGGGCCTCCTCACTGTCCTCCATCCCCAGCCCAGCCCCAGAGCCAAGCATGACAACCCAGCTGGAGGCTGACACCAGAGGAGGCAGTGGGAGGGAGAGGATGAAGGACCATAGGAGAGGACCAAGGTTATCCGTGCAGAGGGTCCGGGTGCATACTCATAGGGAACTTTGGAGGGTGGCCTCCAGGTGGGTCCTAGAGTCATAAATAAAGCCCAGGGACAGACAGACTAGAGGAACTACTCTTGAACACTGGGGTGTGGGAGGGGGCCAAATAGCCCAAGAACCTAAAGTGCAAGGACTGAGGGGACACCCTCTAGGATTCATTGTTCTTGAGTAGCCGTTAGTAAGACATTTCTCCCCTTCACTGTGGCACCTCTTTTTTGATTGGGAAATGATGTCACAGTTATGGTGACATTAGAAGAAAGCTGCTGCGCCCAGCTTATTTTTTTCTAGTTCCTTCAACCATGATTTTGAGTCCCATACTATCTTCTCTGAAGTCATTCCAGTTTGCCCCCCCCCCTTTTTTTTTTAAAGATTTTATTTATTTATTTGACAGAGAGAAATCACAAGTAGACAGAGAGGCAGGTAGAGAGAGAGGAAGGGAAGCAGGCTCCCTGCTGAGCAGAGAGCCCGATGCGGGACTCGATCCCAGGACCCTGAGATCATGACCTGAGCCGAAGGCAGCGGCTTAACCCACTGAGCCACCCAGGCGCCCCAGTTTGCCCCTTTTAAAGTGCAGCACCTGGCTTGGGTCCCAAGGCCCAGGATATTCTGATAAATAGGACTGTTATTTGCCTACATCTAAATATTATGTTGTAATCAATGTATTTGAGGTTGAATTAGCTTCCATGGTGACCACATTCCACTGTTGATTCTCACTGAGAAAACTATTGTCAAATGCTCCTTTATAGATATTGCGAGAGAAGAGACGGAGCCAGATCACCCCCATTGCCTACTTGTGCAGTTGGCGTGTTGTTCCAGTTATAGTTACTTTCAGCATCTAGAAATCCCACTTGCTCTTTGACACTTTTTCAATGTGGAAGGGAATGGGATGGTGGGCCTTGTCTTGGTTTTTCTTGGTGCAGGAGAGGAGGAAGCTAGAATGGGGGTTATCTGGGCCCATTCCTTCTCCTAAGCTCTGATTAGCCCAGCCAATGTGGTCTCATGCTGGAGAGGACTTCTGACTTACAAACTGTAAAGTCTTTCAATGTGGACTTTAGAGGAACTTTTGACAAAGACAAACTCAAGCAACCACCCGAGGTGCCATGGCACCTCCCTGTAGGCTCAATTCTGCTTATGAACTTATACTGCGAATTAATGCTACTGCTTTAAGTGCAGGCTCAGATTACCCAATCAGCCTTTCTCTGAATTTTCATGGCACTTTGTACTCAGCTCTCATATGCTGTTTTGTGGATCATGAAGTCCTGTGGCCAAAACTTTTAGTCATTTTCTTATTCTTACTTATATTCTTATTTTCTTAGACCTTTTACTCATTTTCAAATCCCCAGCTCCTAACCCAAGGTACTATACCTCAGAACTAATAGCTGTCATTTATTTGGTGCCAGTATGAACCAGGCAGTCTCTATACAGTAATTTAATAAAAACTCAACAAATTTGATGCTAGTATTTTCATTTTGTAGACAGGGAAACTAAGGCTGAAGACTACAGAGTTATCAAAGCCTATGTACTCTGTCCACATGAATGAATGAATGAATGAATGAATGAATGAATGCATCTTGAGGTGGTTACTCTAGGTGAGTGGACCAAAGTTGGTTCATTGCTTTCTGGATGCTCCCTACAGCTTCTTAGTGAAGGTCTCTGATTAGCAGTGCTGATAATAGATTATCATATATGCAACATTAGATGAATGCTTAATTAACACATGGACCTCCTATCAGATATTCATGGAGTGACTCACCAGCCAACCCAGTCCCAGTGACAGGGAGTTTGTAGCCTTCATGGAAGCAGGGTAGGGGAAGCATGATTATTCCAGTATTGATGGTGAGACTGAGGATAGGAATGTCTCCTGGTCACATGGGAGGTGGTTGAGGAGGAGGCCTTTATCTACAGGATGTGTCTAGTCTCCTCAACCTTCTATCAAGGTCCTTTGTACCCTGACCTATCAATCCCTCCCCTGGACTCTCTGGACTTCACTTCCCTGATCAAACACCACGGGTTCAGACTTCTGTGCTTTTCCAAGCTGCTTCCACTATTCCATTTTTTTCTCCCACTAGCAGGACTTTACTCTTCCTATAGTGCCCAGCTCAAGTATTTCTTTCCTTTGTGGATTTTTCCCTGGTTTCCTTGCTATGGGCATAATGGCTGAATTAAATGCTTCCTATTTACGTAACATTTGTAAATATTTATGCACTCAACATAGGATCATCTAAATCTATAAACAAATATTAACAGACCTGAAGGCAGAAATAGACAGCAATACAATAATAGAGGGGGACTTTAATATCCCAGTTACACCAACGGATAGATCATCCAGACAGAAAATCAATAAGGAAACACTGGCCTTAAGTGACACATTAGATCAGAAGGACTTAATAGATATATACAGAACATCCCATTCAAAAGCAGCAGAATACACATTTTTCTCAAGGGCACATGGAACATTCTCCAGAATAGACTATATGTTAAGGCCACAAACAAGTCTTAATACATTTAAGAAGACTGAAATAATATCAAGGATCTTTTCCAACCACTATGGTATGAAACTAGAAATTAATTACAAGAAGAAAAACTGGAAAAAGCACCAATATGTAGACATTAAACAACAGGCTATTGCACAACCAACGGGTCAACAAAGAAGTCGAAGGAGAAATAAAAGCATACCTTGAGTCAAATGAAAATGGAAATACAACATATGAAAATTTATGGGATGCAGCAAAAGCAGTTCTAAGAGGAAAGTTCATAGTGACACATGCCTAACTCAAACACTTCAAGAAGGAACTAGAAAAAGATCAAATGAAGCCAAAAGTTCGTAGGAGGAAATAACAGACCAAAGTGGAAATAAATGAAATAGAGACTGAAAAGGTAATATAAAAGATAAGTGAAACTAAGAGATGGTTCTTTGAAATAAAATTGGTAAACTTTTTACCAGGTTCACCAAAAAAGAAAGAAAAGTCTCAAAAAAATCAGAAATGAAAGAGGAGACATTATAACTGATTCCACAAATACAAAGCATCGTAAGAGCCTGCTCTGAGCAATTAAACATCAACAAATTGGACAGCCTAGAAGAAATGGATAAGTTCCTAGAACCAGACAAATTTCAAGACTAAACAGAAAAACAGGAATTGGTTGAAGAGGAAGGCACACCTCCAAACTCATTTTACAAGGCTAGCACTGCTCTGATACCAAAACTGACAGGGGCACACAGAAAAAGAAAAGAAATTTATAGGCCATTATCTCTGGTGAACATGGATGAAAACATCCTCAACAAAATGTTACCAAACTGAATTTAATAATACATTCAAAAAATTACATACCATGATCAAGTGGGATTTATTCCATCATTGCGAGGATGGTTTGACATCCATCATGTTTGAAATCAACATGATACACCACATTAAAAAAATGAAGGATAAAAATCACATGATCATCTTAATAGATACAGAAAAAGCATTTGACAAAATTCAACATCCATTCATGATTAAAAACTCTCAAAAAAGTGGTTATAGATGCAGAGTGCCTTGACATAATAAAGGCCACATATTAAGCCCATAGCCAACATCATACGCAATGGTGAAAAGCTAAATCATTTCCTCTAAGATGAGGAACAAGATCAGGAGGTCCATGTCCATGCTCACCATTTTTAGTAAACTAGTATCGGAAGTACTAGCTAGAGTGCTTAGGGAAGGAAAATAAATAAAAGGCATCCAAATTGGTAAGGAAGAAGTAAAACTGTCCCAATTTGAGGGTGACAAGATTTTATAAAGCCCTAAAAGACTTCATCAAAACACTGTTAGGGGGCGCCTGAGTGGATCAGTGGGTTAAGCCTTTTCCTTTGGCTCAGGTCATGATCCCAGGGTCCTGGGATTGAGCCCCTTATCGGGCTCTCTGCTGAGCAGGGAGCCTGTTTCCTTTCCTTTCTCTCTGCCTGCCTCTCTGCCTGCTTGTGATCTCTGTCTGTCAAATAAATAAAATCTTAAAAAACAAAAACAAAAACAAAAACAACACTGTTAGAAGTAATAGGCAAATTCAGTAAAGTCACAAGGTACAAAGCCAATATATAAAAATCTTGCATTTCCATACATTAACAACAAACTAGCAGAAAGAGATGTTAAGAAAGCAATCCCATTTACAATTGCATCAGAGTGAATAAAACACCTAGGAATAAGTTTAACCAAGGAGGTAAAAGACCTGTATGCTAATAATGATAAGACATTGACGTAAGAAATTGAAGAAGACACAAATAAATGGAAAGATACTCTGTGATCACAGATTGGAAAGATTCATATTGTCACATGTTCATACCACCCCCAAACAATCTACAGATTCAGCACAATCCCTATCAAAATTCCAATGGGCATGTTTCACAGAAAAAGAACAAACTATCATGGAATTTGTGTGGAAACACAGAAGACTCCAAATAGCCAAAGCAATCTTGATAGAGAAGATTGTGCAGGCATCACACTCCCTGTATCAAACTGTTATCACAAAACTATGGTCATCAAGACGGTATAAAATCAGCATAAGAAGAGACACATAGGGGTGCCTGGGTGGCTCAGTGGGTTAAAGCCTCTGCCTTCGGCTCAGGTCATGCATGATTCCCAGGATCCTGGAATCGAGCCCTGCATCGGGCTCTCTGCTCAGCAGGGAGTCTGCTTCCCTTCCTCTCTCTCTGCCTGCTTCTCTGCCTACTTGTGATCTTTGTCAAATAAATAAATAAATAAAAGAAAGAAGAGACACATAGATCAATGGAGCAGAATAGAGACCTCAGAAATAAACTCACATATATATGGCGAATTAATTTACAACAAAGGAGGCATGCATATACAATGCGGATAAGATAGTCTTTTCAACATCTGATGTTGGGAAAACTGGATGGCCACATGCAGAAGAATGAAACTAGGCTATCTTACGCCATTCAGAGAAATTAACTCAAAGGGGATTAAAGACTGGAATGTAAGACCTAAAACCATAGATATGAAAAAACACAGGTAAGTTCCTTGACCTTGGTCTTGGTGATGATTTTGTGATCTGACTCCAAAAGCAAAGGCTACAAAAGCAAAAAATAAACAATTGGTACTCCATCAAAATAAAAAGCTTCTGCGCAGCAAAGGAAACCATCAACAAAACGGAAAGACCACCTCCCAAATGGGAGCAAATATTTTCAAATCATGTATCTGATGAAGGATTGATATTCGAAATACATAAAGAAATCATGCAACTCAATAGCAAAAAAAAAAAAAAATCCAATTAAAAAATGGGCAGAGGATCTGAATAGACATATTTCCAAAGAAAATATACAGGTGGCCAACAGACTCATAAAAAAATGCTCAATATCACTAATTATCAGAGAAATGCAAATTAAAACCACAATGAGATATCACCTCGTACCTATTAGAATGACTATGGAATGGGGACTGTTGTTGCTATCTGAGTCCCTAAAATGCACAACTATTGGTGCCTGATGTCGCTAATATGCATCTGTGTATTACTTTGCAGCTAATTTATGTGAACTTCCCTGATAGGACATAGACATTCTCCAATACCCCTGACCCCATTCCCACCCCAAAAAGAAACACAGTGGTGGTCCCTAAACCTTTGACTTAGGAATCCCAGCTTAGATAGGTGGAGCAAAAGGCGATCCCCAAGAGCCCTGCATCAACGAGGTAACAGCACAAAAGGAAGGCATCCGGGAGTCCTGGTACTGTAGGGCAGATGGCTCTGATTTCTCTTCCTCATGTCTTAGGTTGGGGATGGGGGGCTGTGAACAGTCTTCTTTGATTTTGCAGTTCAGGTTAGGGAGTGGGCTGGGGGAAAGCAGATGAAGAGGAGGGTGAGGAGGAGAGGGGCTTTGCAATCTGGGTGGGCCTTCGGGGACCCAGGCAGAGACCACAGCCCAGAGCAGTACCAGGCATCCAGTTGGGTGGGGCTGCCCTCCGGCGCTGTGGATGGGCCCATGCCCTCTGCTCCGAGTGGCCGTTTGCCAGACACATGGAAAGTGTTCCTTCTGCCAGCTATCTCCCCACTTGGGAAGGACTGCGTCCCCTCTCTCCCCAAGCTGGCCTGTCCAGATGCCGGTGCCCTGGCCCAGGGCGGGGGCTCTGACTTTCCCTCTTGGTGCTGACTGAAAGGGAGTCCCTTCAGCTCTGGCTGGGGACTGAGGGAAGGTTGCTTGTCTCTGCTCAGAGCTTCTTCACTTTCTCCCCAGGCTCTCTGGGACCCTCCCCTTGCCTGTGATTAGAGAAACCATTTAATTTATTGTCCAAACTAGGACACTTCTGTGAGTGAATGGTGTGTGTGTGTGTGTGTGTGTGTGTGTATGTGTGCACACATGTGCTATTTGTAATATGTCAAGACAACAGGTGTAAACCATGACTGACCCGGGCAAGCTGGAAGTCAGGGCAAGCAGAGTTCTGAGGGGTCGGCTGGCCTTGCTTTCATCCCTAGGGAAAGTGTGGAAGGTGGAGGCGGCCAGCAGAGGCTGCTGTGTACCAGCTATGTCTGCCGGTCTCACCCCCGAACAGCTCTCAGAGGGAAAGGCTGGGGGGCAGAGGCTGGGTGTGGTGAAGGCTGCCGTCCCTTGCTGACGATTTGGCAGACGGTGAAATCTGGGCTCACCATCAGGAGGGCGAGGGGCAGGGGTGGGGTCGGGGGCTGGTTTCTCAAAAGTGCCCTCTAATTCCTGGATTGGACTGTGCCTCTCCTGAACGCAAGGGATTTTTGTCCTGCCCCTTCAGACAATGCCTGGCAAGTGGGTTTGTGGTACTACCAGCCCCTGAGGCTGGCGTCTTCCTAGGTAGGTTAGCAAGAGGGCTCATAGGGCAGCCCAGGGGTGCCCTGTGTCCGAGAGGACCGTAGGAGTGCTGAGAATCCCCTTTGTTGGCTTGCAGGTGGAGAATGCCGACCAGCCATGGAGTCCTGTGAAGGAGAAGGGCTCTCCTGCAAACTTCTACCCTCTCTCCTCATTTAGCTCTTACCTCTGGCAGAAAAACCCCATTTCTGTCTTCCTTACCTAGGGGACTTCCCTCTCTTGACCTCTAAGTGTGGAGCTGGGAGACCTTATTCCTTGTGGGAGGAAGGGATTTTTGGAAAAGGTAGGGGTCCTTACTCTACTCTGGCCTGTGGAAAGTCTTGGTTGCTGAGTGGACTCTCAGTCCCAGCTGTGATGTCCGGGTTACTGGCTCACACCAGCTTCTCTCCCTACTCACCTGAAGGGAGAGGCAGTATCTGATTTTGCAGACCACGTGCTGGTGACCCTACCCCAGCTCCTCACCCTTTGTCTTCAGTGATGGTAAAAGGGGAGGTGTTCTAAGCCGGCTGTGGGGAGAGCTGCCCTGCCTAAACAGAGAATTCTGGAACAGTAGTGGGTATCCAGGGCAGCCACAGGGATTACCATGGCAACACAAAAGGCAAGACTAGTTGTGGGGAGGTGGGGCTGGAGCAGGATTCCCGGGCTGGTCAGAGGGGGGCTTGAGGCTAAGAAAGAGAGACACCCACAGCTGCCCCAAAGAGGCCAGAGAAACCCCACCTGTTGCCGCTTGTCAGCCAGAACCCCATGCCCCCTGGCACGCATCTGCGAGGCGCTCGGCCTGGGCAGAGGGTCTGCTGTGTGTGGAAAGCTCTAGAAGGGGGAGGGGAGCCCAACTCAACCGCAGAGATTTGTTTTCTCAGTCCATCCAAAGAATGGCAATAGGTTTTGGACTGTTCCAGGCGCTTCTCTACCTGGGGGACCCTGAGCCATCAAAGTTAACCTAGACTAGTAACCAGGGATCAATTATTGGCCTGTATTGTGCTTTCCAACTTCTTGCAAAAAGCAGCCTGTTTGGACAAAAAATGAAAGTGCGTTTTTTGATCTCTGGTGCCACTGAGCTGGGCTGATGCCTTCCCTCCCCAGCTGCCTTTGCCCACTCCCCACTCATGGCCTCCCTCTCTTCCTTGGGCAAGGCTGATTAACCCCTCAGGTGCCAGGTTTGGGGTGCCCCCCTCCCAGCTCAGCTCTCAGGAGCTCGGAGCAGGCCAAGTCCAGTGCCTGCCAACCTCCTCCCCACCCTCCCTCTGGCTGCCAAATCTGACTTTGATTAGCGTGTGAGGGGGGAGAAAAGCAGGAAAATAGAATATTAAAATCTTAATTCAATTTAAAACACTGTCATTCACAGGCATGCCAAACAGTGAGATGACTAATTATTATGCAAATGAGGCAGATAGAAAAGTGATTAATAATTGCACAAATTAAAAATTATTGTAAACATCCTGTGACGAGCGATAAGTCCGATGGAGAGGCGAGGGCGGTGGGCCGGGGAGGCCGCGGCAGAGCCAGCTCCTGCATCCTTATTTCCTCATTAGGGGGATTTAATTAGTGCCTGATGATGGGGCTCGGCGCTGCCAGGGGTGGAGGAGTGGGGGTGGCCTGGGCCTGGCCATGCTGAGGCTCAGTCCCTCTCCGGCTCCTCCTCATTGCCCCATGGCTAAGCTGGAGCTGGCTGAGCAGGAGGAGGGGTGAGGGAAGAGAGGCAGGTCCGCCACCCTGCAGGGCCTGGTGCAGTGCAAAGGTTGTCGTGGCTTTCTGCTGGCCTCTAGCAGCTGCTGCCTCAGGTCTGGGCCGGGCGATGGTGCGGAGGAGACTGGTGCGTATCCTGGTTCTGCCACATTCCTCAAGTCCAGTGAAGGGACCCAGGGAGCAAAACGACAGTGCTGAGAGTGAGGGTAGACAGGTCCATGACGTTGCCTGGGGCCTCGTGGTTACTCCGGGTTTAGGTTTTCCTGACTCTGGGGGCAGGCACAGAGCAACCAAGTCAGTGCCCTGAGCTGAGTGAGTTGCCTGTGTCCAGCCTGTCCAGACAGGGCATGCCCAGCTGCTGCTTTGGCTCGGGTTGACTTCGCTGCTCCAGGCTGGGGTGGAGGGAAGTGTCTGAGCTCCTCTGACCCAGCAACACCACTGGTGCTTTCCAGGGCATGCGGCCATCCCGGGGCCCATACGCCGAAGTGGAGCAGCAGCTGATGTATTCTCCCGAGCAAAACTTCCCTGCCAGCTAGAGCACGGCGGCTTCCTGCCTTGGCCCTGACACATGGGGCTGGGACTAGGTCTAAGGCCGGGTGGCTCTTTTGTCCCACTGCTCTCCCCTTATCACCATGGGCCTTAGGGAGAAGCCTTCCATGTCCGGGGAAGAGCACAGATCAAGTCAGAGGTCAAGGCCTGCTGAAGACCTCTCGCCATTCAAGGGAGCATGGGGCGCCGGAAATGGGCAAGGCTTCTGGGGAGGACTAGGGTGGGTCTGGCCTTTGAAGGACGGGGAGGGCTCAGAAAAGTGCGTAGGAAGTGGGGAACAGGACAATAAGTTAGCCAGACCTTAATCTTTTTCCCAAGGAGCCCAGATTTCCTAACAGGTGTTGCCCCCCTGCCCCCGACTGAGAAGCTGAGGTTTTCACGGGTCAGAGGTCCAGCCTGTGTGTCCCTACATTTCTCTTCCTGAGACTGAGCTGGGAGGCTTTGCTGTCGACGAGGCCCCTGCATACCCCACTAAGTCTCACTGCCTCAGCTGTGAGAGGGCCCTTCTGCCGACAGTCCTGCCTGCCCTGGGCCCCCGGCATCTCTTTAGTTTGGGGGTAGAGGTAGGGCCTGGGGCCCGAGTCTGGGGGGCCTGATGCCAGGCCGGGAGCTGCTCCCCTCTTCAGGGGTGATTTTCCATACGAGACTGCCACCACACCTACAGGCACACGCTGGTGTTTGTCACTCAGTCAACGCGTCAGTTGCTTCCTCCCTTTCCCAGGACAGTGTCTTCTTGCTCCGGCTCCCCGGGGCAGGCTGCACCCCTACGCACCCATGCTCCTCTTCAAGAGAAGGGCAGCCTGGCTATAGCACTTACTGGAACCCATGAGTGCCCCACAGGGAGTGCCTAGTTATCCCCAAAGGTCCCCCGTTGGCATTAGGCCCTCTAAAATCCCAGCGCACTCTAGGAATGCCCACACACGGGCTTTTGCTCCCTGTTAGACCGCAGTAACTTTCCAGTATGTCTCCAGCAACTCCCATTGCTTTCTCATCATTCCCCAGTGTCTTTCTGAGAGAATCCTCGTTAAGGCTCCAACACTCACAAAATCCCAGGAACACTCTAGTAACTGCCAGTGAGCTCCGAGTAATGCTTAAGTTGCTCCAAGTACCAAAGAATGGACTTCTAGTGTGTGCCCAGGAGGACTTGGTATTCTCCCAAGAATGTTCCAGTGTGTTCCCAAGAATGAGCCAGCGCACTGTAGCAACATGCCCCGTTCTGTAGGATTTCCGGTAGCATCCATCAGTTCCCCACGTGGCCCTCTTCCTTACCGAAGTCTGCTAGGAATGGAAGTCAGCTTGGAGGGGATCCGCTGTCCCTCTGTGCCCTGGGCCCGGCCATCAGGAAGGGAGAGAGGTTCTTCGCTCCTGGCCCTCCGCAAGACCCCTGGGCTTCCCTCCAGTGGGAAGTGGTGGGAAGGGAAAGGCAGTGCAGATGAACATTTGTTGAGAGCCAGCTCTGTCTTAGGCATTTTATTTAGAGAAGTGAAGTGATTTTTCCTGGTCATCAAGTGGCAGGGAGTGATCTGAAGGCAGCTCTATGCCGCTACAGCCCTGCCGGTCCCGAGCCTGCAGCAAAGCAGAGAAGGCAAATCTCAGGGGCCGGGGGTGCACAGGGTGGGGAGAGGGCGGGCAGCGGGCTCTGGGCTCCCCCGTTCCCTCTCTGGTTGTTTTCTCAGGAAAGAAAGACAAGGGGTTACTGGTTAAGTTTTTTGAATGAAGCTCTGGTTCCTAGGAATATCGCATCTCTCAGGTGGCAGCAGGTGTCCGACCCACCCCCTCTAGTTTTACCCTTCTATTCAGGTACCAGGTTCTGCATCTAGGACCCACCAGACCCACAGACTTTTCCAGATGAACCCAGTTCCAGGGACAGCCCAAGATTATGGGCTTACCCCTGGCCCTTCCGTCAGCCTGGTCGTTGCCCCAAACTCCAGGTTCCAGGTTATGCATCAGCCCCCCTGCTCCCTCCCCTCTGCTCACTGTAGACACGCTGCCCATGTCAGCCGCCCATCTGCTTCTCTTCCCCTGGCTGTCTTCCCTGGCACAGGAGGCACTTGCAAGGTGACTTTGAACAGTGCAGACTCAGCAGGAGGGGGGGTTGGGAGCAGCCCTGCAGGTGGGAAATGAGAACTAGACCAGGTCTCTCCTTCCCCGGCCCTAGCTGTGTCCCTCCACTCTTGGGAGCACGGATGGGAGGGTAGTGAAAGCAGGGTTCAGAGGCTAGGGACATTGGTTCACGGAGTCTGTGCTGGCGGGTTGGCTTCATCCTGTGAAGGACTCTGACCCCTGCTCCCAGCTGGGGGTACAGAAGAGAGAAGGAACGATGCTGGTCCTGTGCTGGGCAGTGGCCTCCCCACGCAGAGTGGGGAGGTGAAGGTTTCAATATATCTTGGCTCCCCGATCCTCTCCTCCCTACCCCACTGCCACGTTGGTGGAATCTTTGAAAAGCATGTGATGGGGGGGTTTAGGGTTTAGGCAGTTCAGAGACAGACTACGGAGGTTTATATCCTTCTTCATCATATAATAGCTATGTGACCTTGAACATATTACTTAGGGTGTCTGAACCCCAGTTTCTCCATTCATACAATGTGGCTTATGCTGTTAGACACCTGCCATATGGTAAATGCTCAATTAAAAAAATGTAATGACATACGCGCTTTTCTGGAAGTCTGGTATACTTCACATAATCATACTTGCACACATACGGGATTATGTGTGGGTTCTGGGTTTTGTACGTGCTCTGTCCTTCCCCACTTTGCTCTTTGCTGTTGCCTCCAGAAGGCTGGGTGGGAGGTGAAGGGTCTGCTAACCTCTCCGGCTACTCAGGGGCTGAATCCTGCTCAGGAAAGTCAGGAACAGGGAGGGGGAGGCCTTAGCCCAGGGCAGGGGTGCCAGAGCCTTGCTGGAGGACAGTGTCCAGGGAGGGTGGACTGGGGTGTGGTAGGCTGTCTCAGGGCTGCAGAGGCTCGAGGCTGTTGGGCGGGTCCCTTCCTGCTCGAGCTCACCCCCTAGCCTGTCAGCGCCCGCACCCTGGCCTCCATATTGGAATCCCAGCACTGCCTCTGCCAGCGCTGTGGCCAAGGAGTGCAAGCCACTGGCACTTGCTGCTTGCTTCTGGGGGAAGGCTTCTAGAGGCGTGGAGGGACGTTTGGCTCACAGGTTAGCCCCTCCCACTGGTTTATCCTGAATAGGGAACAATTTGGGGAGAATGGGGGACTGTTGTGATGGTTGGGTCCCCCACAGGCAGGTTCTTCATGGAGTCTGTGGTCTGGGGCTCCTTCTGTGAGGTGTCAGTGTTGGGACGGCCTCTGGGAAGTTTTCTGCAGGAGATGGCCTCCTCTGATAAGACTCTTCAGGGTGTGGGGTCTTCACCTGAGGATCTAGTGAGTAGGTGCTGGCATTCGCATGGCCAGCCTGAGGGAGGGGCTTGGCCTGCTGCACCCTCCTCTCCGTTGACCCTCTGCCTCCATGATGCCTTCAGCCCTGGCAGGGGCCGGTGGAGGTGGGGAGGAAAAGAGGGGACACGATCCCCAACAGTGGTGTCTCTGGTGGCAGTGAATTTGGGACTAACAAGCTACACTGCTGACATGTGCCAGCCATGCTTAATTGCAGAATAACTGAGGACAGTTTGAGATAAAGATCACTAAAAATGTTGACTCGAGACCTCAGGTCTGTGTCCCCTTCCTGCACACCTCCAGCGTAAAATAAATCTCGCCGCGTCTTTATGGCTGTGTCTGAGCATTTCTGCGCATCTCTGAGGCATCAGTCGGGTAGGTATCCCGCTCGGCTTGGGTCTGCTTTCCCCTACCAGAGAGCCCAGCGAAAGCAGGTGGGAGCGTATGGAGGGATACTGACAGCAAGTAAGGCCAATGGTCTGCACACCCTGTGTAGGGGGGACAGGACCCTACTCACCCCTTCCCCGCCTCCAGTGACAGTGGGGAGACTGGGCAGCTGCAATGTTTATGAGCCTTTCTCTCTCTCTTTTCTTTTCTTTCTTTCTTTTTTTTTTTTTTTTAAAGATTTTATTTATTTATTTGACAGAGAGAGAGAGAGAGATCACAAGTAAGCAGAGAGTCAGGCACAGAGAGAGGAGGAAGCAGGCTCCCTGCTGAGCAGAGAGCCCAATGCGGGGCTGGATCCCAGGACACTGAGATCATGACCTGAGCTGAAGGCAGTGGCCCAATCCACTGAGCCACTCTGGCACCCTTCTCTCTCTCTTTTCAATTACAATGATACCGCAGGTGATTAACTGCTGATAACCCTGTTAATTTAAAATGGATCTTCTCCCTTCTGGCCATCACAGGGAAGACTTAAGACACCAAGTGTCAACAGGTTTGGAGGAAAGGGGACAGGAGGTGTGCAGAAGAGAGGGAAGGAGAATCTGAGTGGGCAGCAGAGCTGGAGCTGTTTGGTTACATCTGGTTAGGGGCCGAGCTCCAGAGCTGTAGGAAAAGCTCCTCACTGGGAGAGGGAAGACTCTCTGCCAGGCTGAGGCCATGGGAGTCCAGAGGCCCCGAAATCCCTTCAGCCCTGCCACATTCCCAGACGACACCCCATGGCACATGGCATCACCCAACTTAGGAAGCGAGCTCTGTGGGCTCTGGCCCAACACACTAGGCCTTTACTGTGGCCTGGCCTGGACGTCCACCCAAGGTATCTATCTACCTGTCAGGAACTGTTGCTTATCCTTGGGCTCATGACCCTGGAAACCCAGCTTATCCCAGCTTCACACTTTCCCAACTTCAGGGATTTGGGGTAAATTTCAGAAAGAAGATAAGCTTGTTCTGGATGGCTTAGACATTTGTCCAGAGTTAGTGTCTAGATGAGATCAGTATCTGTGATCTTTCTTGGTTCTCAAAATGTATCCAACCGACAATTTTTTTTTTCAAGATTTTATTTATTTATTTGACACACAGAAAGAAAGACCACAAGTAGGCAGGGAGAGAGAGAAGGAGAAGCAGGCTCTCTGCTGAGCAGAGAGCCTGATGCAGGGCTCCATCCCAGGACCCTGAGATCATGACCTGAGCCGAAGGCGGAGGCTTAACCCACTGAGCCACCCACACACCACTCAAGTGACAAACTTTTTAAAGTGCAGCTCAGGTCTTAGTGATAACAGAGATGAAGAGAGATATGGTCTTTGTCCTCAAAGAGCTTATCATTTTCCAGCTGGAGTCTGTCAGGTAAACAAATAATTACAACACAAATTATGCCCAGCACGGGGAAGAAAATACCTCACCTGGTAAGATATGGGAGTCAGGGAAGTCTTTACAGAGGAGGGGACTACTGAAGTGGGCCCTGATAGATAAGGAGGAGTTCTCTGGGCAGGTAACCCAGAGAGTAGGAAGGCCATTTCAGCAGAGGGAACCGCATGGAAGTGGAGAGGCTATGATTGCTGCGGGAATGCAAGGACACGGGTGTGGCTGGAAAGCAGGGCCAGATCTTGAAGAGTTGGTAGGATTTCTTCTGAAGGGTGACCTCCCTGGTCCAGGACAACTGGGGGCTTCACTCCACAGAGGGGTGCCTAGGGAGGCTCCAGGCTTGTGGCATTAGCTCCCAAAAGGCTTGACAAGGATCTCCCCATTCTCCTGCCTTCTTCTTTCTATTTTAGAGTAAGAGAGGAGGTATTGGGGCATGGGGTAGGAGGTAGGTGGAGATTTAGGAATGAAGAGGACCCTGGGTTTGGATTCTCCAAGTGGCTTCTCTCTGTCCCACACAGCTTTGAGACCATTTTGGAGACTGAGATTTGAGTCCTGGATGTGTATAGGGCATCTGCTCCCTCCCTGGGGAATTCCCTGCTCAGAAGCTAGGAATCTAGTTCCAGAAAACATCTCACTCTGCTGCTCTGGGATGGGTCCCTGAGCTCAGTCTGGAGATGCCCACCTTCTTACCCTAAACTTTGGCTTCTGGAAGAGGCCTGGGGGGAGGTGGCCGGTGTGGTTCTTGGTGATAGCTGAAGGGCACTGTCCCCATCCAGGACAGATGTGATTACTTCCAGGGACCCCAAGTCTAAGACTTGGGGGCTAACGGCATCCTGGGGCCATCAGCCTCCTTTCCTAACAGTGCTTGCCCCTTCCCTAGACCCTTGACCTCCCCCAGTGGGCCAGAATCATTCGTTTCTGAGTTGGACCTGAATAGTCCGAGCCTCTCTTCTCTCATCCCCTTCCTGCTGTTTCAGTTTTTTTTTTCCCCCAAGACAAACAGCCACAAAGCTCCATCTCTTAATGAAACTGTTTGATGATGATTAATTATGCAGCTACCTCATTTGCATGCACAAGCTGTGGTTTCCTGCTTCTCTCCCACACTCCTCTGGGTGCCTCAGGCAAAACACAGACTTGGTAACTCCAGTGTCTGCCCACTCTCAGGCAGCCCTCCCAGTCACGAATCACTTCCGGAGCTGGAGGCAGGGCCTGTACAGTCCCATTTGGGGTCCTTGGACAGGGGCATATGTCATGAATTCTCAACCCAACCTAAGAAGATAGGGTGCTTGGGTCTTACATCATTTCTCTCCTTTACTTACCAACTGTTTGACCTTAGACAAGCCATGAACCCCTCTGGCCCCAGTTGCCTCCTCTGAAAAGTGGGACTCACATGAGCACCATTTCAGTGGGCTGTGTCTGTCTATGTACCTCCAGTGTTGGGTACCGTGAATGTGCTACTGACGTGGGTTTTTGAATTATTGGTTGCATCGAATGGTCTCCTGGGGTCTCTAAGATGTTTCTCCAAATTTCTATGGAATCTGTACTTTCACCAGGGTTCTAATTCTACCTGTTGTAACAAGATACCCTCTCACCTCTAATGCAGCACCCACTGTGTGTATCCCCTTCCTTGGGGATCACCTCTGTCCTCATCAAGGAGACCCCCAGGGCCCTGGAGGGTCACCCATGGGAAGGCTCTATTTTGGAGGGAGGAAGGATGGTGGCTGCTCGAGGCTTGCTCAAGGCTTGCATACTAAGGCCCCCGAGGCACAATGAAGCAATGCCTTGTGTTGAGGCCAGGACCAGGGGAAGGGACCAAAAGTCTGTGGCAGGAGGAATCTTGTCAAGTGGGCTTTGAAAGGGCAAAATTCACACAGAGTTGGAAGCATTGAACCTGAGATGTCAGTCCTGCCAGAGGTGGAAAGGGAAATGGGACTTCCAGGCAGTGAATCTCAAGTTTGCTGGTGTCAGGGAATTTTCCAACTCTGGACCCTTTTCCTATAAGACGTGCATGTGTCCCTACAGACCCCAAAGTGTCTGAATCTGAGATGAAGGACCCCCTATCTGTTCTGGGGATTTTAGGAAACCAGCAGGGAGGAAGGGATGACTGGTATGGTGGGAGCCAGATGGCCGCCCCAGGTTCTATGTGGAAAGTCTGATGGTGGCCTCTTGGGAAGGGCCAGAGCTCAACGTGGGGAGAAGTTTCATGTGGAGACTAAGAAATGACCCTGGAACTAGAAGGTTCTGAAGTGAAAGCACAGGAGCTGAAGGAGGAAGGGCCTTGCTTCACTCTGGGGCAGAGGCAGGGACGGAGCTGGTGTGAAGGAAAAGTGCCAGATCCTTAGACGGTGGGTCGAGTCTGAGCTGGAGAAGGGAGGCTGCAGTGAGAAGATCTCCAGATTGGGACATGGAAGGGCTGGAAAGGAGTGTGTATTGATGCTGGAGCTTGGGGTTTCGGGGGAGGAGGCAGGGAGTCTCGGTAGGACCAGGGGACTGCAACAAGGCCAGGATTTTGCCTCATCAGTGATTTAGCCTTCAGAGACCGGTATGTGGCTGGTATTGTCTGGGAGACAGGCTTGGAGAGGTTAGAAGTCAGTTCACTGAGACTGAGAGAAGGAGGGAGGGCACTGCAGTGGGGAGGGTGGCTGCCTGGTGGGTAGCCAGAGCAGAGGCTTACAGAAGGGAAGGAGCTGGGATATTAACTGTCTGTGTGATTCCAGGTTCCGCACTGTGCACCTTATACCGCTGGTTCTCAGTTCCTCTGAGGGGGCTCAAACTCTGGATGTCATCATCTACCTCTCCCTTTCCACTTTTCTTGGTCAGGTTTTTCCAGAATGATAGTCCATGGTCACAGAGCTTTGAGGGATCCTGCTTTTTGTGGAGATGACTTGGCAGTAGCTGCCAGAAGAAGGATTGGAATCAGCTTCAGAAGGTGGCCTTTCTTGGCTCAGCAAGTTCAAGAAACCCATGAAGACAGAGCAGTTTGGGGTTTTGGGAAGCATGCCGGCTGGGGGCGCCAGTGAACTGGGGGCTTAGTGCTGATCTGCTGCTAGCAGTCAAATTGGTCTTGGGTAAGTCGTCTTTTTCCCCTTCTATTTCTCAGTTTCTTACTCCATAAAATGGGGTAATTCATCATCCATCCACCCATCCATTCATCATCCACCCATCCATCCATGTGCCTTTCTATTCATTATCCCATCCATCCATCCATCCATCCATCCATCCATCCATGTGCCTTTCTATTCATTATCCCATCCATCCATCCATCCATCCATCCATCCATCCATCCATCCATGTGCCTTTCTATTCATTATCCCATCCATCCATCCATCCATCCATGTGCCTTTCTATTCATTATCCCATCCATCCATCCATCCATCCATCCATCCATCCATCCATGTGCCTTTCTATTCATTATCCCATCCATCCATCCATCCATCCATGTGCCTTTCTATTCATTATCCCATCCATCCATCCATCCATCCATCCATCCATCCATCCATCCATCCACCCATCCATCCATGTGCCTGTCTATTCATTATTCCATCCATCCATCCATCCATCCATCCATCCAGGTGCCATTCCACTCATTATCCCATCCATCCATCCATCCATCCATCCATCCATCCATCTATCCATCCATGTGCCTTTCTATTCATTATCCCATCCATCCATCCATCCATCCACCCACCCACCCATCCATCCATCATCCACCCATCCATCAGGTGCCTGTCCATTCATTATCCCATCCATCCATCCATGTGCCTTTCTATTTATTATCCCATCCATCCATCCATCCATCCATCCACCCACCCATTCATTAGGCAACTATTTATTGGATGCCAACTCCATGCTGGGTGCTATATACAGCACTGAGGATGCAAAGCAGTGATGAGACTGACATGGTCCCTTCCCTTGTGGATCTCAGAGTTGACCAAAGAATAAAGACATAAAAAAATAATAATACCTCTGTCCCAGGTTGTTTGGAGACTAAACTAATGAGAAACTGTGGGAATGGGCTGTGTGCTACAAAGGAGACCCAGTCCGAGAAGGATCTAGGGAGGCCTTCAGCTTGCCCAGCCTAATGACTCACTGTTTAGTTCCCAAATCCCTCCATTCCCTCCCTTTTATCTGCCTCAGTCAACTCCCAGAGCTGCTGCTTCCTTTCTCTTGCCCCCTGCCTCTGCTACCTTCTGTGCCTTCCCTGCAGGAGGGAAAGGAAGCCTCAGCATTTGGCAGGGGTGGGGCTTGGAGAGCTGAGCCAATTGCTGCTAATTAGCTGCACTGAACCTTGGCCAAGCTGGAGAGGCAGATAAGGGGAAGTGCTGGCGTGGGACAGATCATGGATGGTCCTGCTGAGGGTGTCATAGATTCTAAAGGGACAGGTCCTGAGGTAACCTGTCTCCCATGCCACCACCCTTTGGCTGTGTCCAGGCATTTTCACCCATGACTGCACAGTGGAGAAGGTTGAGCTGTGGTACAAGAAGAAGCAGATGGTTCAGAAGGGAGGACCCTTCCAGCTGGGCCCTCTCCAGATTCAGAGGAAGGAGCCTACCCACTCCTAGTAATCTTGTTTCTAGACCTCTGCTTGGCCCATCCCCTCTGTGGAAAATGCTCCGCCTTCCTCACAGGGTGTCATCCGTCCTTTCAGACCAGAATAGACATCTTCTCCTCCTCTTGATGTGTCCTCCGCACAGCTTGAAGCAGTGCCTTCTTCCTCTTAAATGACCATAGCCCTTGGGTCATTCCTGTCTTGTGATGTGTGCACTGTCCTTTGACTCACACCCGTTGGGCATGTGTCTCCCCAGCCAGGATGAAGTCCTGTCTTCATCCTCCTCCCTTCACACCTTGCCTGACGCTGAGTGAGTGCCCAGCAAAGCTTATCAGATGATCTTAGAATTTCTCTGGCTGTCTGGGGGGGGTGGGGTGGGTGGCTCAAGGACCATTTCTGAGGGTACCTTTTACAGATGAAGGAACTGGGGATCAGAGAGGCCAAAGAGTTTTTGCTCAAAGCCAAACAGCCTGTAAGAAGTGTCTCTACTTCAAAGTCAGGCCTGTTTCAGGGCAGTTTCTTAACCTGGGGGACTTCTGGAGACAATGGGTTTAAACAGCTAAATAATAAAGGATAAAAATAACCAAAGCAAACCAAAGTATGTTGCGACCATCCTTCTGATCAATTCACTGGACAAGTCAGGTGTGCGGAGTGTGTGGGGCTAAGGGAAAGCCATTCTGCTTAGGCGCCAGACAGTCTGGAACTCCGTTCAAGCTCACCTGATTGAGTGTCCATGACGTCTTAGGCCCCCCGGGAAGTTCCTTCTGTAGAGAAATTGCCACTGGCTTTACACTCATAACACTGTGGCTGTGAGAACTTTCTAGACTTACACCTTGGTTCTCAGTGCAGAATGTCTGAAATGGCCTGGAAGAGTTGCCAGTATGTTCTGATGTCACAGATAGGCTTTCCGGTCTTCTGTAACTGCTCTCTTTTCCAGGCGGGCTGCTAAGGGCCTCCAGTAGCACCTTAGCACTGTGGTTAAAGTAATGGAACATCCTGACAGACAGACACGGCCAAACTGTCCTTTGACATTTTCTGGAGACTCAGTATTTATTTGACCAGGTGGTTCCTGAGATTTCCAGGAGCACTTTTGCAGTGTGGCTGGAGAACTGACATTATGATGCTTATTTTGCCCGCTGTGGCAGATGCCTATTTGACTGCACTGCACTCCTGACCCCTCTTTTTTGGTTACTATGTCCCTACTTCCTTTAGGGCATCGGCCATTCCCCTGTTCTACGGGGGCAGCAGGACAGTACTGTTGCCTGGTCCTTGGGAGTAATCCCATGATTCAGACCTGGACATCCCTGGCCCCAGGGATTGGCCTTAGAATATATGTATATCTATCCCATGGTGGGCCAGTTGGAGCTCTGCCCTGGATTTCATGTGTGCGGGCAGAGGGGGCATGAAGATTCTTCCTCTGAGATCCTAAGCAAAGATAACATAAGCCCAGAGCAGCCTTTGGTCCTGCCGACCCAGAGCTCATTCCTCCTGTGAGCCTGACCCAGGGAGGAAGCTCACATTTAGAGAGAAAAAAGCACGGTGCAGAGATGAGAAAGTGAGAGGGACCTGACTTTCTAGCTTTCCTTCTGCTCTTCCTGGTTCCCCGAGCCAGCATACCTCTAGGTGTGCAGTAATACTTAAAGTCCCTCCCCTGGAACAGAAAGAGTCCTGAGGACCAGGAAAGGTTCAGTAGTTACGGTGTCCATATGCGCACACACATACGAATGTAAAACCACAAACCAAACAGAAAGGACAACTTCAGAATTAAATTGAGTCCATTAGCTTTATGAAAACCTGTTGCCCTTCTCTTTACTGGTGGATCTTCATCAGGAGGCAGCACCCCACGGTGTGTCTGTGTCTGGGAACCACAGACATAGCCCGGCCCTTTCTAGGGAATAGGTTTGGAGGGGCAGAGGGCTCAGGGGAAAATGGGAATGACTGGGATCCCAGAGGCAAACTCAGCTTTTTGCTTCATTCCGGAAGGGCCATCCCTACCTTGTGATTACACTGGAGGGTATGTGTGTGTGTGTGTGTGATCCAAGGTCCCCCCCCTGCCCCAGGCCCGGCACCCCAGTGTGTGGCTCCTTCCATTGGTCAGACCTCTAGATCCCTGGCGAGATCTCTCTCTGGACAGTGGGAGCAGGAACCGCCAGCAGGTTCCCCAGGCTTGGCCTGGTGTGAGACATGGGGGCTTTATCTTGCCATTAATGGTTTTCTAAATTGGTGGCAGTGGAGCAAAAAACCCAATTTGCGCCTGGAGCACGCATGATTACTATTGTAATAACCTCAGCTAATAAGAATATGATGTGGGGCTAGGCTGGGAGAGAAAACACATTTCTCATTAGCTTTTGATTAATTACTCTACATAATTTCTTAGTTGTGGTGGCCAAGGGGGGTGGGGTGTTTCCATTTCCTTACCTCACCTTCACCCCGGCAGGCTAGGGATCTTTTGGAGATCATGGTATATCTCCAAGGGCCGTTGAGGGAGAAACACCAGCTTCTCTCTCTCCTCCTCACTTCCTTTCCCTGTTTTCTCTCTCCCGTTCCTCTCCAGCCCTCCTTGTCCGTGTCCTCTTAATCTTTTTTCTCTTCTCTCTTTCCCCTCTCTCTTCAGCCCTCCGGAGTCTTCATGGCTGTCTGACCCACACTTGGGGGCAGCCCATGCCTTCCTCTCATACTGCCAGGCAGGTAGGTCGCGGCTGGTGTGCAGGTCCCAGGCTGATCTGCCCTGACTCCGGAGCCCAGCTGCCCTCGGGTCCTAGTGCTCAATAGGGCTGTGCCTGGAAACATTTTCATTTTGTTTGTAATTCAGCAGGTTTCTGTTGACCTCTGCTGTGTACCCAGAGCTGCGCTAAACACAGTGAGGGATAGAAGCCACATGCCAGATGTGGGTCTCGCCATCACTTGGGAAGGCTGTGGAGGGGAGACAGAAGCTAACACGAAGCCATGTGTACTGAGTGCCCAGTGGGTGAGGTAGAGAGCGAGGGGGAGTAAGGCTTCTCAGGCTGGAGGTTCAGGGAGGCGTGATGGAGAAGGGGGGATCGGGTTTGGAGTGGCAGAAGGAGGGGACAGGAAAGGGAATTCCATACGAGGGCACCGTGGGAATCAAGCCCCAGAGGTGGGGATACACAGAGCAAAGTTTGCAGGAAGTGAAGGTGGCCGGTGTATTTTCAGTGGGCGTTTCTGTGGGGGATGAGCTACAAGGGAAAGCTGGTTGGAGGCTGACTCTTCGACTCTTTCGGACACTGGGCTGGGGGTTTGGGACACCCACATGCCGTGGCTGGGAGTCCTGCAGGGTGTGGGGGTATGAGGGGGATCTTACGGCAGGGTTTTGCTGAAGGGACCATGGTGGGCTGTGGTAGCTCCATTGCTGCTGTGACAGATGACCACAACATTCGTGGCTTAAATAACACAAGTTTATTAATCTCAGTTCTGCAGGCCAGAAGGGCAGTTTGGTTTGACCATTTTCTCTGCTCTGGGTTTATACAACACTGAAATCAAGGTGTTGGCTTTCTGGGCTCCTGTGGGGAGGCTGTGGGACGAAGCCACTTCCAGCCTCTTTCAGGCTGCTGGTAGAATCCTATTCCTTGTGGCTGTAGGACTGAGGCCCCCATTCCACTGCCGGCTGTGAAGCGGCGCTACCCTGATCTCCTCGAGGCCGTGCTCCAGTTCTTGCTCGTGGGCCTCTATGCCTCAGGGGCAGCAACAGCGTGTGAAATCCTCTCTGTGCTTGGAAGCTCTCTGGCTTTCCTTTCTGCCTGTGTCTCTCCCACTGTTTTCTCTGCATCTCTCTGACCCCAGACAGAGAAAATTCTCTGTTTCTAAGGGGTCAGATGATTAGATTGGACTCACTCAGATAATCCAGGATAACCTCTCTATTCTAGGTCCATAATCTCAGTTGTAGAAATCTGTAGTCCCATCCATATTCAACGTATTTCCAGGCTCCAGGGATTAGGGCATGGATGTTTTGGGGGAGAGGCATTATTCTGCCTATGATGCAGGACGAGGCAGATGAGGTGCTGGTTCCTGCAGCTGTCCGGGAGAATAGAAATGAGGGCTGGGATCTGAGCTATGGGGACGGAAGGGCTGGGCAGGTGCTAAGGCATTTCAGAGTTAACAAGAGGATGCTTGCTGATGGGTTGCACGTGTGTGGGGTTGGGGGGCACTGGTTAAGGGGAAAGGAGGAGTAACTTTGGACCCAGTATAGGAAATGGGAGAAAGATGGTACCTCTCTGGTCACTCTAGGAGGAGGTGCTGGTCGTGGAGGGCAGATGACGCATTTGTTTAGGGCTGGACGACTTAGGGGTGACGGCAGAGCTCCTTAGGAACCTGAAAGGGACTGATGGGTAGTTGGGAACCCTCAACAGAACTGCTGGCCCTGGCCCTACTAACCTGTGCGCTAGTCACATGCAAGCAGTGGTTGAAGGCTTGCGGGGCGGGGGTGGGCGGGGGTGGGGTGGGGTGTAGATCGTTGTGTCCAGGGGAGACAGGGGAGAAAGGAAATTGGGCTAGTACCTCACGGCTGACCAAAGAGGAGGTGGGAGGAGGAAGAAGGGCTAGAGAGAGTGACAGAGAAGGCGTAGCCAGGCAGCTGGAAGGGAAGGAGGGGAGCTAGAAAAGGTCCCATTTGTGAGGCCAGGCCGTGCCGGTGGGTGGGGCTAGGTAGGACAGAGGTCTGGCAGGGAAGTGGGACAAAGGCTACGAGTGGGTGACAGGTTGGCTGTGGGTGCTGGGGACACACGTTTCCAAGTATAGAGGGTTAGGAGAGCCTGGGTGGCATGGAGGGAGAGAGTGGGAATGTGCACCAGGCTCCATAGGGCCCACAGGCACCGTGTGTCAGCATGTGGGGAGGGCGGGGAGGGCTGGGGAGGGCTGGGGAGGGCCAGCAGTGGCTGGAAGCAGAGCAGGGGAAGAGACTGGCGCTGCTGGGAGGAGGGGGAGGACGAGAATGGAGCTGGAAGCTTTCAGGAGGAGAAAGGTGGCTGCATAAATGTGTGGGTAGGACAGAGCTCACACAGGGCCCGCTGGACCCGCTGTGTGGTGGGGGGTCTGCATACAGGGCAGAGAGGAGAGGCAGGGTCTGGCACTTGAGCAGATCTGACTGGGCCCTCTTAGAACAGGAGCCTTTGGGGCTGCAGGCTTGGCCTGTGGAAGGCGCAGAGGACAGGACCAGGTAGGGCAGCAGAGATCACTGAGGTGGGGTTATTCCTGTCCTCTGCCTATTGGCTGTCCCCAGCTTGCCCTGGGGGGCCTGGGGCTTTGTAGCATGAAAGGTCTTTGCTGAAAGGAGCTTAATTTGTTCAAGGAGGTTTGGGAAAAGGAGCCATAAAAGTGACTCTCCTGCCAAAAGGCCCTTTGGAAGCCGGACAGGAGCTCGCTGTTTCCAGGGCCCTGGGCTCCATCCGTGCGGGTCGACTATATGGCCCTCCACATGCCCACGGCTCTTGTGAGTCCCGGCCCACCTGCTACTTAGAGCATCTTACAGGCTGTCGTTTGAGGCCTCATTGCCTTCCACACTGCCCCTAGACCCCGCCAGCCATGCTGCCCGCTAGCCTGCCCGGTGTCGACGGGCAAGCCCAGAGTCAAGCTGCATCCACAGGCGAGCACAGCTGATCTCAGTGGATGCTTGGTGGGGGCCCTTGATGTGTGCCTGTTTCGCTGTGCGGCTCTGCAGACCTGTGGACCTGGGGGGCTCTACAGAGTCAGGAAGTCGAAGCTAGTGGACAGAGGGGCGCAGAGGGGCTGGTGTGCTGACAAAAGACGTGGGGAGGGCAAGGACAGGATGCCCGGGGATGGAGGAAGACCTAAGAAGCCCCGGGTTCAGCACTGGCACAGCTGTCCTCTGCCTAAACTGCAGCCTCCCGGTGCCAGAACCAGGCCCTGCCCTGCCTGGCGCGCCTGCAGCCACGGCCACTCCCTGCCCTCTGGCTCCCTCCACCTGAGAAGGAAGAGGCAACCTAACCCGAGATCCATGTAGAAATAGATGTATTTCTGGATAAGCAGCGAGTCTGAAAAACAGCTGAGCCGGAGTCTGCTCCACTGACAGAAGATCTATGCACCAAATTCCTCTTCAAAATCCATTTCTCCGGAGATTTACTCTGGCAGGGCTCTGCCGAGCCGGGGGAAGTTCATGGCCCTGGGCGCCCGGGGTCCATGGCTCTACCCTTTCCTGAGTGACTCTTTCCCAGCATGAGCTATGGTCAGTTGAGGTGACAGCCCTGTGGACATGGGCCAGAGCAGATCCAGAGGGATCTGAATGGCACAAAGGTCATTCTCATGCATCACCCTGGCTGGGTCGGAAGCCAGCGTGGTGCGGCGTGACGCCCATCCTGGCGGCTGAGAGAGTAAGTGATGGTTATATTTATGTTTCCATCTAAATGCATGGATCAAAGCAGACACTTTAATCTATTCAACAACAGCCCGAGGATTAAAAAGTTGCAGGCAAATCACACTCTTAAATTGGTAATATATTTTTGCTTGTCACTTGACAAATCATTTTAGAGAGTAACTCCCGGCCGGGTGGGGGACCTGGAGACTTGAACCTGGCTCCCTCCTGGAGACGGCCCCGGTGCCCTCGGAGGTGGCATGGATTCTTTCACTGCTCTAGTTCCCGTGAGCCCAGTTGCAATGGGGCTCTCGGAGGGGGCAGTGGGAGCTAATGCAGAGTACCAGGCCTCAGGGCACACCTCTAAGTCTGTTTTCCTCTCTGTAAGCACCTTGCAGTGGATTCCCCTATTACAGACCAGGTGATCCAGAAGAAGGCTTGCCTGGGTGGTGTGATAATAAGTGGGAGAGAGTGGGAGGCTAAGCCAGATGTTCGGGACCCTGAACCCAGTGCTCTTGTCACTCTGCCATTGCCACCGGAGAAGGTGACTGCTTTCCTCCGGGGGCCACGAGGTAGCAGGGAGGGTCTGGCCTCTTGCTGTGGAGCTCTTGCTATGTTCCTTCACTTCCCAGTGTCCTCATCTGCAAAATGGGGACAATAATTGCATCTACCTCCTGGGATGGTTGTCAGGAATAAAGGAGATGGCCCATGGAATGAGCTTAACACTGTGTATGAGCTGTGATGAGAGCGCAGGTTCGTGCTGGGCGCTGAAGGACGGGACCAGAGCCAGAGCGTGTAGCCGGAAGCTAAGAGAACTCACCAGCGTGCCTTTCTGAAGGATGGTTGAAGGCACCGGGGCCACTGAGTCAGGAAGAGAGAAGGCAGCCTCCTAATGTCAACGGGGTTGTGAAAAGAAGGGGAGATTTGATTTGCCGTCGCGACCCCAGCAGAGACCATTAGATCCTTAAGGAGACTGATGGATTTCAGCTAAAGGGAAGCAAAAATACTGTAATCACCAGAGTTGGGTGGGGACGGAATCACGAGCTCAGGGTCTGGGAAGGTGTGAGAGTTCAGGCTGGATGAGGGCTTGGCGATGATGTCGTAGCCAGAGATAGGCCTGGCCAGGGGTGGCGTTGAGGCCAGATGTCTTTAAAGGTTCTTTCCAAGCAGCAGAATCTAAAATTCTATAGTAGCAAGATCAGCTTGCAATCATTTCCAGTCACGAAGGACAAGAACAGTTGGGAACAAGTCATCTATTTTTCTTAAAAAGTCATTCTTTTGTGTGTATTTCCTGACTTAATCTCCCGATTTACACTTGGCTCGGATCCCCACTAACCTTAGGGTATGGGCGACAGCATGGGGATGGCAAAGTGGCTGCACTGGAGGGAGGCACAGCTGGCTTTGGGTGAAGGAAGGATTCTTGTCCCCGCACCCTGCCCCCTCCAGGAGTGGCCTAAGTGGTCTGTGGAACCAGAGCACCACCAGGCCACGGAAGAACGGTGGTCTTGGAGTAGAGGCCTGGATTTCCTCTGGCTCCGTCTCTCAATACCTGTGTGTCCAGTCACAGGTCCCCTCATCTTTCTGAGCCTCCGTTTCTCCACGTGGAAAGCAGGGAACAGACACTTTCTCCGCTCACCTTTCCGAGGGATGTGAGAACCTTAGCTGTTAGCCTCGCTGCTCCCTTGGCCTTGGAAGAGGAGTGCTCTTTGTCGAAGGGATGGGGTGCCCCCGGGATACGCTACATGGTCTGGATGTTGTTGCGTGGGGTCCACGTCCTCTTCGGCGGCTGCCCCCCAAGCCCTGGGGGGTCCTCTCTCTGCTGCATCTGTCCCTGCGGGGGGCTGTCGGCGACTATCTGCTGCGAGGTATGGGCACGGGCCTCCCAGGGGGAGCCTACGCCCTGGCGCGCGGCCAGCGTGCGCCATCTGCCCGTGCGGGAATGGAGCGCAGGTGTGGGGTTTGGGGCGCAGGTAATTGCTGACGGCCAGCTCTCCGTGCATATGGTCCCGGGGCAAGGCGACCCCTGGGCACAGGCGGTGAGGGCCCGCGGGGTCCCCCGCTTGGGCCCGTGCTCTGCACCTTCAGACTGTGCCCTCTGTGAGCCTCAGAACAGCTAAACCAGAGAGGTCAGGGCATTATCGGATTCGTTTTACCAGTGCGGAAATCGAGAACTGGAGAGGTTAACTCTTCGTCCCAGGGTCCTGCAGCCAGTCAATAGTGGGCTCGAACTAGCTCTCCGGGTCACCCAACTCTTAATTCCATTTTCCTTGCATGACCCTGACGCGCCAGGCAGTTCAGCAAACATTTATGGAAGGCCTGTGGGTCAGGCACCGAGCTAGGTGCAGGGGTGCGGACGAGGGCTCCAGCTCTGCTCACTGGAGGGTGCAGTTTAAACTGTGGTGTTTGGCCGGGAGGCTCCCACATTCCCATGCTGTACCCCCTATCCTCATGTCTGGGCACCCAGACGTGTTTCTCCCCAACAGAGGACTGACCCATTCACATGACTAATGACACTCCAGGGCCAAACTTTCAGAAGCTGCCTTCAGTCTGCCTTTGCTGCTGGTTCTCCCCTGCTCCTGCCAGGAGCCTCCCTCTAGCTACACGGGTGGACCATCCCCAGCGGTTCTGCGGTGGTGCCTGGGAATCCAGTGCCCCCTTCCAGCATGTGGCTTGTCTGAACCTACTTGTGCATTCAGGCCCTGCGTAAAGTGACTTATTCCCTGCAGCTTCCTCTGATTTTCCACCCCTTCTGGATTCTTCTCTATCGGCGAATGGCTCCCTTTCTGTGTGGAATGCCCTTTGCATTGGCCTTTGTGGGAACCAGAGACTAAGTGTTATACATTTCCAGGACTGGTCTTCCACCCCTTCCTGGCTAGATCTTGGGTCCTTCCAGGCTTGGGTCTGGGTTTTACTAATCTGTGAGCACCCCCAATGCCCCCAGCGTGGTGGCTGGTGCACAGGAGATGGTCGGAATACAGTGAGCTGGTGTCTGCAGGACTGTCCTGTGAAGGACCACATGGTGATCACGCCACCGCTGCTAACACTGAGAAGGGCTTATTGAATTAAAATCCTATGGAGCAGGGCGCCTGGGTGGCTCAGTCAGTTGGGCATCTGCTTTTGGCTCCGGTTGTGATCCTGGAGTCAAGCCCCATGTCAGGCTCCCTGCTCAGTGGGAAGCCAGCTTCTCCCTCTCCCTCTGCCTGCCACTCCCCCTGCTTGTGCGCGCTCTCTCTCTCTCTGTCTCCCGCCTTCAAATAAATATATAAAATCTTTAAAAAAAATCCTATGGAGTAAGGAGGTTCAGCTCAACAACTCCCCATTTTTAAGGACTAGATTATCTTCGTTATCAATCTAAAATCATCATAACAACAATAGCTTCACATTAATTGATCTATGTCCAGTATTAGCTGTTATTACTATAACATGAATATACACATGTACCTCCATCTTCCAATTTTGGTGCTTTGATTAAGTGATCAATAGGGCAATATTGATCATGTCATGACTCTTCCAGTGTGCTTCAAGAGATTCTCAAGCAAACATCCTCTCCCACCCCCGCCCACCAGGACTTGACTGCTGTGACCTCTGAGTCTCGAGGATATGGAGGCTGTGGTTGTCAGGTGTTTCCAGGTGGTCAGGAGCTAACCCCATCAAGTTCCTCCACGCTCTGTGAATTTGTCCCTCCAGCAGGCCTCTTCTCCTGCCTTTTGGGGGTAGCCGGGCCACAAGTGTACCCAAGCATGCCCAGAGACGGGCCAGCTTCCTCATGGAGTGGACACATACAAGTGACTTAAAGTAGTGTGCTTCTCTGCGAGTCTATCATCACAATTTTTATTTCAAGTCCAAATGACACAGGATTGTTAGATTTCTGTCCTTTGGGCATTTATGGAGGACACAGAAAAGAACTGCTCGGAGTAAATAAACAGAGAAGATTAAAGGCCTTTCTCAGTGGTGGGCATTCTTTATGAGGCAGCAAGCTGGGAGGGTTGTTTCGGAGGTTTTGTGGTGCTGCCACGGCCCTGAACGGGGCCGCGTCTCATTTCTGAGTCGTCTCAGAAAGCGTCTGAGTTTTAGCTTTCTGATGTTCCCATCCGTGTCTGTGTGGAGGCCGGGGTGCCCCTGTGAGCACCGGGGTGAGTATGAACCTTCGTTTCTCCCTGTGAGTGTGGGTCTGTGTGTGCACCGGGTGCGAGGATGGTGGGCAGTGCCTGCACATGATGGTGTGTGTGTGTAGACGGTGCACGTTGGGGTGAATGTGGATGTTTCTGGGTGCACATCTTCCAGGTTATGCCCCAGTGCACAAGGGTGTGTACCTTTGAGTGTGAAAATGGTTCAAGATGTAAAACTGGAATGTATTTGATGCGAACACGCTTCTAAGTTTGTGAGTGCGGGTCTCTGTGTGTTCACAGTGGAGGAGAGTTGTGCACTTCTGGGCACGCGCCTCTGCCTGGCTGGGCGGGTGAAGGAGGGGCGTGGGTGAGCATGGGTGCTCGCATGTGCACCCACAGACGTGCAAGCTGGGGAGACAGGTCCCTACAGACTCTGTGTGCCCAGCTCCCGTGGTTCCACCTGGCTTGGTTGCTGCCTCTGGTCCCTGGTGGTTCTGCCTTGCCGGTCCGCAGAGAGATCAACACCCTTCAAACCAGCTGCCTCGCTGGCTGCAGCTCACTCGGTCGGCCTCCCTATGCCTGCAGTTGCCATGGAAACCAAAGTAGGTCTGTTTCTGTCTGCCACTGGGTCCCTGGGCTAGGGCAGCTGTGGGCCAAAGCCACCGTGGTGAGGGCTGGCCCGAGGGGAGAGAGGAGGGGGCTGGGGAACCCTCCAAGTCTGCTTCTCCTCACACCCTCCCAGGGCTTCTTTTCTGCCTGTAAACATGAGGGCAGGTCCCCGCTGTCAGACAACTGGGATCAAAACAGCCCCGTTAGACAAGGGCCTGAGCAGTTGACTTTTTCACACACATACAAAATCCTTTCCTGAAAGAAAAAAAAAAAATCAAGACATATGCTAATTCCACATTACTGTGCATGTCATTTGTACACCATTAATTCAATGCCTAAAATAAAGTGGCTTTTAGGAGAGAGCTGGTGTTATCTGATGGGAGAACTCTGTACATGCTTTTGTGGCCTGGTTTTATAATAGGCATCTGCTCAGAGTTCACTGCATTGGGAAAACTTGAACATAACTGTGTTAAGCATTGAAGAGATCACAGCTCCTATTTAGTTTTGAAAAACTGAGTAGCAAAGCACAAACCTAGCTGTGTAAGCAAAGGGCGATACATTGTTACAGAGATGCGTAAGAGCCGCCATAAAGCAAAGCAAGAAGGCAAGTGGGTGATTAATCCAAGTGTTGGGAGAGGGGTTAACTCCACTAGTTAATAGGGGAGGGTCGCAGTGGGGGGAGGGAGGCTGGGGCACTAACATTGCGTGTCTTCATCCCCCGCTGTAGAGATTCAGAGAGCTGACTCCTCCTCTTTTCTCTGTATAGATCTCTTGTGCTCTCCCACCTGAGCGATGTGGATGGGGTAACAGAGTCACCCCTCCTGAGCTTGTGGCCCTTGGCCTGATTCGGGTGGCAAGAGGCAGTAAGAGTCAGGGAGCAAGGATAGGGTGGGGCTCACCTTTTTATGGGTTCTAGAGTTGCCTCCAGGACTTACCAGCTCTGTGACCTTGAGGAAGCCGCTCAGCTTCTCCTGGGTGCAGTTTCCTCACCTGTAACATGATGATCACATTGGAGTTACTCCTTCAGTTAAGAACGAGTTTTGGGCTCTCTTTGTGCCACATGCCGTGCTAGGGACAGAACACGTACAGATGTCACTGCATCATGTGAGGAAATGAGGAAACACTGGGAACATCCTGGACGGGGCGCCGAGACTCCCAGCAGCGGCAGTGGAGAAGGCGAGTTTTGAACTGGGTCTTAAAAGGTAGGACGGATTTCAGGTGGCTGAGACAGGGAAGGAGGAGGGAATGGCTCTGTGCCTGCGAGGGCGCGAGGTAGCTGGGAAAGGGCGCCACCCCCACGTGCCTGGAGTGCACAAGACTTGAAGGAGGGTATGGCTTCATTATTGGAAGAGTTCTTTCAATGTTAGAAGGGATGTGGGCTGGGGGGACAGGGAAGATATCGGGTACTGTTGCCACCAGTCCCCCCATCCTGGTTGCTAGTGATTATTTGGTGACTCTGAGGCTCAAGGCCGTGGGTCTCTTTGAGACAGTCTGGGTGTCCCTCCTCCGACCGCTTCTACATTGACCAGGCTGGAAGGAAGGACCCTTTCTTCACATGAAGACCTTGAAGCCCCAGACACACCCAGAGAAGCCCTGTGCCAGCTGGTTGCCAGAACTGGTGTGTGTGACAGCAACCCGCGAGGCTTGGCCTCACCCCATCCTGCCTCCAGCGTCTCCACTGACCTGTTCACTGTATCTTTGGGCACACGATCAGAAGGGAAGGAGCAGCTGAGTTCACATCCTGGCTCCATCTCTTCGGAGGTGGGACAAATCTCCATCCTTCCGTGATAGGGCTCAGTTGTCCTTGTTTCTAAAGCGAGGGCTGGATCACGGAGCGACTTTCGTGTAGAATTATTTGCCCCTTCCTTCCAGGTGGAAGGACTGACGTATCTCTCACCTTCACCTGCCGGTCATTTTTCTCAGGATACCATGTTGCTTCGTCTTGGTGGAGACGGGGGTCTCTCACCTATGAGGCAGGCAAGGTGTGTCGTGTTGCAAACACCCAGCATCGGCGCAGGTCCCTGGGGAATGCCCGAGTAATGACCCATCAGAGAGCCTTCCCCGGAAGCGGAGCTTCCTGTGCTTGATGGCTCTGGGGGCACAGGACCCGCTGGGCAGCGATGAATTCTGCGAGGAGGCCAGGAGCTGCGGCTGCCTTACGTGGGGGCCAGGAATTTAAAACAAGAGTGGTTTCCTCAGACTGGTGCCTGGAATCCAGCCCTGGAAGGGCTCCAGTCGTGGGCCACCTACCCGGGGCAAGGTGGTGCCCATCCCACAACCCCTCAAGGGAACAGTCTGATGCCTACCAGGGAACACACAGCAGGTTCATCAGCATTAAACGAATGCCTTTGGAGGGCAAATTCAATGTCACTAATATTTTTGAGTTTGGTAATTGGTGATGATCTCAGGAGGGAGCCAGCCGGGCGGTGTCAGGTTCACCATCACTACTTTTAGAGACAGAGGCCACGAGTTTTGGAAACATACTTCAGGGTCTCAGTCCCGGCTCTTGTATTTACCACCTGTGTGATCTCCGGTCTCTCTGATCCTCCAATTCTTCTTTCTAAAATGGGTACAGTGTCAGCACCTGCGTACGGTAAGGGCGAGTCCTACTTCCTCCCCGCTGAGAGGAATCTTCCAGGCTGGTGTAGGGATCCAAGGTGATGGGGGTAATGCTTCCAGCACCTGGCAAAGTACTTAGCAGATGGCTGGGTTCAGTGACTTTTTTTTTTTTTTTTCCTTTTTGGAAAAAGGCAGAGTTTGCAGACCTTATTTTAAATGTAGCTACCAAAAAAGACCACCTCCTCCATGAAGTCTCCTAGGCCACCCGAGCCCTACTCCTCCATCCTTCCCAGCTCCTTGCTTCTCCGTAGGTCCCAGGGCTTGGTGGTATATTCCTGGGAGGCCAACTCCTGTGTGTGGGGTGGGGTGGGGTGAGGTGGGGGTGGGGAGCATGTGTCCCCAGTTGTTGGGCACTTGCAGAATGTGGAGAATGTTTGCTGATTGATGGGCTGCTGGGAAGGTGGGGGTGGGGATGGGCATGTGAAGCCTGGTCTGGTGGCCTTGGAAGCCAAGGGAGAATCCAGGCTGGCTGTAAGGTAGGGAATGGGGAGGGGCCTGACTTGGACCCCCATCACCATTTGGGGGCTCCTACCCCCTCCTCCCTGACCTTGTTTCTCGTTGGCTCAGCCCTCCCTGTCCTGCTAACGAGCTGAGCCAGCCACTTGGCACCCACCTCTCCGATGTGCTGACTCAGTTCTGTGGCTCCCGCTTCCTCTGCCCTTGTTTGAAAATGCCAAGCTAATTGCTCTCCAGCTTCAAGCTGCCCTGGCAGGGGGCATGGCCCCCCTTTCCTTCTCCCCTTGGACGTGCCCTGGGAGGGGGACAGGACAGTGTTCTCAAGCCTTGGGCCTGCCCTCTGTGGAGAGGGCAGGGCAGGATGAGGGGACCAGGGAGACGGGCAGAATGGGCTACCACTGTCCATTAGGGAGGAGTGGGGAGGGGGAGGTACTCTCAGAGCCTGGTCTCCATATTTCCTAGCCCTAAGATCCAGAAGATGCTGGCCACTGCCAGGATGGCCCTGGGAGGGAGGGAGAAGGGCTGTGAGCCCTGGTGGGTGGCTTCTCAGACTTGTGCCCAGAGCTGAGAGCCAGGAGAGGGTACTGGTACCAGGAGGGAGCCCTTAGGGCTCAAACAAGTAGGTAGGCGGGGAGGAGGAGGGGGAGCGAGGGAAGGAAGGAAAGAGGGAAGGAGGGAGGGAGGAACCCAGTGTGGCGCAGAGAAGCTCCCATTGAGTTCCCACAGCATGGGCCACAGGTGCATTATGGGGGGGTGTGGGGGTGTGGGGGGTCGGGGGTTGGGGAGTGGGGGGGTTGGGAGTCGTAGTATTCAACAACAAGGTAGCACCTGGTCTTACTAAACAGGGTGGACAGTAAGCTGGGAGCTGGCCAGGGTCCTGATGCCCCTCCCTCAAGCTAACTCCCTGGTTGGTGGGTCACAGCGAGGGAGGGGAGGGGAAGGAAGAGCGGGGTGTTGGTAAGTGTTCACCAACTGGGGTGGAGTATTTCAATATTTCAACAAGTCAACTCCGGAGGGCGGGCTCCTCATCTCTTTTGCTCACTGAAGTGTCCCAAGTGCCAAGCAGCAGCCTGACGTCCCATCGAGGTTTTAGCCTTTATTGGATGAATGAGCAGAGGTAAAGGTGGAGGTGAATGTCAGCCTGGAACCACCAGCTGAGTTGACATCAGGGTGAGGGGATGTGGTGGTAGTGAGTCGGGGAAGATGGCCTGCGAGGGGCAGAGGGTGGGTGAGGGCAGGGTGGGGATGTGGGCCGTCCTAGGGGAGGGCAACACTAGCGACCGTTCCTTCGAGACTTTGAATTCTGGGGCACCCTTCTGGAGACTGGTCCTTTCCTGCACGCTGGCTGGCTCAGAATGCAGGTGCGGAGGGACAGGCAGGCCTCCGGAGAGCCTCTGGGGAAGGCCTGGGATGATGCACGCTAATTCAATTTTTTAAATACTCTGACAGAGAGGAGGAAGGAAGAGACAGGATTAGAAAGGAAGCTCTAATCCCCTGGCGATGAAGCAGGCACAGACAGATGAAAGAATTCTTTCCTGGTAAGGAGGTGGGGCCCCCGGAGGTAGTGCCGTGGGTCTCCAGGTGGGTTTTGCGGCCTCAGCATCCCTGAAACGACCTGGTGAAGGGGAATGGACCCTCTTCTTTTCTTCCCCTTACTGTCCTTCTACCGGGACTGCGTAGGAGGGGTAGGAGGAGAGAGGAATTAAGGGTAGAACAGGGGGCCCAGGTAGGACCCACCCACTTAGCTGTAGCTCTGCGCTTTGTTCTCCCGGGAGAGCAGATTCTGTTTATCTTCTCCTCTCTGAAAGGGGAGAGATTTTTCTGATCATCTTCCAACTTCTCAAATCGGAAGCTTTACACAGTCTTCACAGCAGGAAGAAAGAAAGAAAGAAAGAAAGAAAGGGAAGAGAGAAGGAGCCCCCGGGAGAACGGTGGGCTTCCCAAGGAAACGGAACATCGCCTGTGGATTACAGACCCCCAAATGCACCCAGAGATCTGCATCAGAGATCCGGGGGACCGTAGTGGGCTGGACCAGGTTCAGGGCTTTCGAGGGCCCTGGCATGGGCTCAGCCCAAGAGGCCTCCCCTCCCCTCCCCGCCCCAGCTGACGGGGGCCTGCCCCGTCACGTGCTCCTGTTCTCTTCCCTTCTTGGGTCTCCAGCCAGCCCGCTGGCTTGATGAATTAGCCCCATAGATATTCCGTCGGGAAAGCAAACACATATCATATATATCTTTGACAAGTTATTATTCTCCCTTATCAGGATTCGGGTGCATCCCGCGCCCGCCATTACTCACGCTGCACACCCACTCTGCCTGGGACCGGGCCCGGAGCCCGCTGCACCGCCTTGCCTGGCCAGGCCGTGCCCTGTGTCTGGGCTGTGATGTGTTCCTGTGCGTGTGCGTGTGAGTGTGTGTGGAGAGCGCCCACCCCGCCCTGGGCAGGAGCCATCCCTGCCCCTTTCTGGCCCAATGGCCTGACCTGCCGCCATTCTCCAAGCAGAGTGCTGCCCCAAATGAACCTGAGCCTTCGGTTTTCTCGCCAATACCAGAACCAGAAGTGTGGTCCCAAGGAATGCTATGGTTTGGGCTTCACTAATGTCCACTTTGTGGGGCTAGGGCTGGGGACCCCCCACCCCCTTTGCTGCTGGACGCCCTCCCCCCGACCTGCTGGCAGGACAGACTGCTCTGCACCGCCCCCCCAGTCCCCGAGCTCCTTAGAGCCCAACGCACCCAGAGCTGACCCCTCGGGGCCCCTGAGATGGCCAAGACCCAGTTGCAGACAAGGCCTGGAGAGACCGTGGCCCTGATGAATGAGATGTAAGTGAATATTAGCGCTCTCAGCCTGGCCATCGGGCGTGATTTGTCATCTTTTCACCCAGTGCGTTCCCATTCCCCCAGAGGCAGGCTCCATATTAACAAGTCCTCTGCTTAGGAATATAAATGGGGCATTTGGAATTGCTCCTGACAGCCCGAAGGCCGCTAATGCACTCAGGCCTTGGGGCGGGTGGGAGGAGGGGACTGGGTGTGACTCCGAGGTGCCCTTGGCTGGCCAGGGAGGCCCCACACCCTGGGCGTCAGGCTGTAGCTGAGGTGGGGAAGCCCCTGCTGCCTTGACTTGGGCTCCAGCGGGGCTGGCTGGCTCTCAGACTTCCACCCCCCACCTCTCAGAGCGGAAGGGGAAGGAGAGGAGATTGTCTCCCCCTCTTTGAGGCACGGTCCTCCACCATCTCAGTGCAGAGAGGGTCACTAGAGACCATGGCTGCTGTCGTCTGAGAGCCAGCCCTTCCCCCTCAGACTCCCCAGTGTCTACACCTTCTCCATCCTAGAGTCTTTCATTTCTGGGAGCCTTCCCTTTTCTCCCCTGGGGCCAACGGCCTGGCCCTTCAGGGCACACTGGACCATGAAGAAGGCTGGGAAAGGAGGGAGGGAGCCTTGCCAAGGCCGGTGTTGCTCTGGCCACCAGCCAAGTTCCCGGGGCTGGATGCTCGGGTGAACTTGGGGTAACCAACTGAACGGGCTCCCATGCCTAGGCTCTGGCTGTGGGCGCGACTCCCTGTTTACTGGGGGGACGCCCAAGGATGGAGACAGACTCTTGACAAATGTTCTGGGTCCATGGAGAGAGGTACCCCTGGCATTCAGGGGTACCTGAGGTGAGGCGGGGAGCACAGCTGAGGGCGGTGCAGAGGACAGGGTCCAGAGAAGGCTTCCTGAAGGGAGTGCCTGAGTGGGCAGGGTTGGAGGGATGGCTGTGGACCTTCACTCAGGGCTCGGTCACTGCCCCAGCGCAGCCTCCCTCCTGACTTCTAATGAATGCCCCATCAGCCAGGGACGGATGGGAGGCAGATGAGGGTGAAAAGGGTGAACAAGAGACTGGCTTGGTTTGCCCTTTTGGGGCCATGGTGTCAGTACTTGGGTAAAGTCTCAGGCCTGGTGCAGCCACAGTGGGCGTGCCCATCACGGGATGGTTCCTCCTTCCCTGGGAGCTCAGGGCTCACACTAGGTCTGGACGGGTGTGGATGTGTCGGATGCGGTTAGCTTTATGGCCACTAGAGGGCAGTATCAAACCACGTTTCCCTCGTTCCTGAAGCAGAGAGCCTCAGGCAGGGATGGGAGACGGGGTGGGGGTGCCAGCGTTGGTGCTCGGGGTTCCATAGGCTGCGAATGCAGGTGCCTGTTCTGGTGCCTTTCTGGGTTGGGGCCTCCTAGTGTCTGAGCTCTTCTTCCCTAGTTAGGGAAGAAAAATATCTGAAAATTTTGAAGAAATGGGAAAAAAGCATTTTGTTTAAACATTTTAGTATCTATGATACTTATTTTAGTGCCTTTTACAAAAAAAGGGTTATGAATGTTGAAAAGTCTTTGTAGAAGACCGCGCAGCTGCCGGTCAGTATCATGGGCTTTGGGGGCCCACTCCTTTGTTGGAATCCTAGTCCTACCTCCTGATGGCTGGGTGACCTTGAACAGGTTAAATAACATCTCAGCTGCCCCGTCTGTAAAATGGGGACTGGATCCCAGGCTTACTGTAAGAACAGGCACTGTATAAGGGTTGCCCAGCCCTGCCCAGCAGAGAGTAAGTGCTCCAGGACAGCTGCTTCGTTTCCTATGACCAATAGTTACATTTGATTTATGTGGGAGAGCATAGGTCCAAAATTAAAGCAAAAACACTATTTTTCCTTCCATTAATATTTTCAAGGAGTCTTTTTTCCTCCCACCGCCAATTCAATAAAGTAAAAGAACTACCAGGTTGGTGGCACAGACCCGCCATGACCAGCTCAGGCTTCTGCACCCCAGCTGTGCATCGGAAGTGGCAGCAGTTTGCAGAGGAAAACCAGTACCGGCGCCCCAGCCCCCAGAGATTCCCATTCACCTGGTCTGGGGCGTGGCCCAGGCATCAGGCTGATGAAAATGTGCCTGGGAGATTACACAGTTCTTGCAGGGTGGAGGGCCACTGCCAGAAAGTTCTTCTCTGGTGAAGGGAGGGGCCCCTAGCCCCAACCCCAGGGCCTCATGGAGTTCTGGACAGATTTAGGAAGAGAAGCTCGGCTTCATGTGGGAAAGTCCTCTGTCCATTAGTGGGGAGGACTTGGTTCTAGTCTTGGCTGAGACTAAGGCTGAGGTTAGCTTTGTGTGGGCATTTTGGTAAGCTCCCTGCCTCGGGGCCTCAGTTTTGTCATCTGTCAGATGGGATGAGTGACAAAAGGGGTCATCTGATCAGAGGCTACAGTTAGAATGAACGTGCTCGAAAAGAGTGAAACCCAGATACCCATAAACAGATTCCTCCCTCCCTCCCTTCTCTCCTTCCTTCCTTCCATCTTTTTTAAGTAAGCCCTGTGCCCAGCATGGGGCTCCACAGCATTTTCTGTTTCTTCTCTTCCAGAGAGAGGGCCGTCATAGCCAAGTGCTGTAGACTGGAGGGGCTTAAATGACAGAAATGTATTTCTCGTGGTTCTGGAGGCTGGTAGTCCGAGCCCCAGGTGTCGGCAGGACTCCCTGTGAGAGAAGGCTCTGTTCCAGACTTCTCTCCTTGGCCTATAGATGGCCGTCTTCTCCCTGTGCCTTCACATCATCTTCCTGCAATACCTGTCTGTGTTCAAATTTCCCCGTTTTATAAGGACACCAGGCACCTTGAATTAGGGCCTGCCCTGATGATCTCACTTTAGCTTGAGTACTTTTGTAAAGACCTTATCTCCAAATAATGTCATCTTCTGAGGTGCTGGGGGCTGGGATTTTACACCGCATTTTTAGGTGATGCCAAGTCAATCACTGGGAGTGAGAGAGTGTGATTTCTTAAGTCACAAAATAGCAGCAAGAGCAGCAAACCAAAAACATTGGAAGAAGACAGATTTGAGGGGCAGAGACCAGGCTCAGCTCCCATCCCTGAGCAGCCCTCTACACATACCCCTACCTTATGCACCCTTCCCTGGGGACTGGCCTGCCCTCCTGGTCCTGGGGTATGTGGGTGTGGCAGAAGGGAAGGGGACAAAATGTGTGTGGCCCAGCTCCAAGGGGCACCAGGCACAGTGCAGTCTATGTGAGTGACACTCCCTGAGCAGAGCTCTCGCACAGTGTGGGGGTCTTGGCGGGAGGAGAGAAGAGAGGGGAAAAGGGGTCTATATCATGGTACCTTTCAGTTGCAAAGCAGGTGGGATGCTGGAGGCTTGGCCAGCTTCCATTCTGCATTCACATGGGTTGGGCAGAGAGGGAAGAGCAGGACTACTGGGCCTCATGTAATATTCAGGCCAGGCAAGTCCAGGGCCTTGTTCCTGTAAATGACAAGCACACCAGTTGCCTCCCTGCCTCCCTCCCGTCTGTGACCAGGGATTCACCAGGCAGAGGGTGGGTGTATGTGTGTGTGGGAGGGTGTAAGCCTGCTGCTGGCCAGGTGTGCATCCATATTTATGAGGGGTGAATCCTTGGGAAGCAGCCAGATGCTAAGCATGCCAGGTGATCTGTTTGGGTCAGCTGCTCCATTCCTGGCCAGCCCCTGGAAGGAGGAGATTCTGGAATGTCTGCCCAAACAGTGGTACCCTGATCTGTAGTGTTTGCTGATTTCTGTGGTGTAAACACTCCCACCATGGCTGATTTCCAGCTACCAACATGAAGTGACTGGGTTCACAAAACTCCTGAAAATTCAATACTTTGGCCCAACCCTCTTGGTATAAAAAACAAAAAACAAAAAACAAAAAACCTCCACAACTGAGGCCCACAGGTGGAGTAACATAATATCATATAGAAAGTTGATTAGGGGCTCAGCTGGACCATGTTGCCAGACTGTGTTGGAGTTTGTCTGTCTTCCTGGTGACACCATTGATAATGGGTCCTCTGTGACAATGGGGACAGGGAGGTAGGCTTGGACTAGCTATCCAAAGGTCGCTGTAAGAGCTCGGTTGCCCAGGCTGTGCTGATAAGAACACCCAACATCAGAGAGCACCTTATAGTTTGCCAAGTGCCTTTTTACCCATTATCTGCAAATTTAATTTCCATGGCAACCCAGTGCGGTATATATTGTTCTGTCTTACATAAGAGGAAACTGAGGCTTAGAGGGAGCAGTTGTATGATATCCAGGTCATATGACCAGTAAGTGGCTATGCACTCACCCAAACCTAGGTCTGCTGAGATAGTCTTGGTTTCTCCTACTCCCCAGGATACCGAGACCCCGATGCCTTCCCATTAATGCAGCCTCTCCTGAGGCCCCAAAGCTGCCTGCTTATAGAAGGCCTAGAGCCAGGCAGAAGTGGGAGCCCCTGTGCCTTCCACTCTGGTATCAGCATAGCGCAGCAGATCCTTCTGTAAGTGCCAACTCTGGGGTGAGTGACTGTTGGGCAATAGCGGGGGTGGGGGGCTGACTTTTGCCCTCTACTGCTCCCTAAAGGTGGTGCCCTTTGGTGCCTAGGTGCTGCCCATGCCCATCCCATCTGTTTTCTTCTCATCCAGGACTGGAACCATCTTTGTACCTCACCTGAGGCCTTTCTAGGGTCCTCCCCACCTCCCAGCCCCAGCCTCTCCTCCCCCCTCCCCGTCACACCACACACAATATCCCAGGCCTTTCTCCCAAAGCCTTGCCTGGGACAGGTGAGGAGGATATTCATATGCATGGGTCTTTGGGTTTATTGTGATTCCCTTCCAAGAAAAAGTTCCCTTCCTGATTCAGGGCAAAATACAGATGGGAGTCTCAGCCATAGCTCTGTCTGCACTTCTCAGACCAGGCCCAGCTTCTGGAAGGGGACTACAGCTTGTCTGGGAGTTAGACCAGTGTGGGAGGAAAAGGAAGGGAGTGAGGTAGAGAGACACAAAGATCCCATGTATTAGAGAAATAGTAAGAGCAGATAACCAGCTGATAGGTGCCAGGTACTGTGCTGAGTCCTTAGAATGACTCTGAGGGATCCCCACCTAAAGGTTGAGGAACCTGAGGTTCACTGAGTACTTTGCCCAAGATCACACACCCAGTGGGTTTGATTCAAACCCACTGTGTCTGTTCTCACCCACTACACTGGGTGAGGAGTAGGAAACCAGAGTGAGTGAGACAAGGGGATTGAAAGGCAAAAGAGTGAGAGATATAAGGTAGGAGGGCAGCTTGGAGTGCCACAGTGGAGGAGCAGTGCATTGTGCCAAGGAAAAAAAGCACCTGAGGAGGAGTCAGGATAGTTTTTGCCAGCAATGTCACCTTGGGCAAATCACCTAACCTCTCTGGGCCTTGGTTCATCATTTGCAAAGGAAAATAATAATCCTGCCCTGCTTGCCTCTCAGGGTGGTCCTGATGGTAATAAAAAATAGTGGATGTGGAGAGGAATCTGTGAAGATGGCAGAGTATGAAGCACAGGAATCTGTGTCCCTACTTAGAAATACATTGCACTGGCAGAATCTGTGTGATGTTACTACTTCAGAATTCTAGAGTCTACTGAAGTCTGGAAACTTCCAGGAGAAGACTTGGGAAGTAAACTGTGGTTAATTTTGGTCCGTTTCAGCTCTTGACACAGTAGTGGCTCCCTGTTCTGTCCGCCAGTCTTCAGCCCCGTGGAAGGCAGGTGTGCATATGCTGCAGCAACTTGCACACAGCTTGCAGGAGCTGGGCTGGGCTTTGGACCCTGTTGTCCAAATATTAGGGATCTCTGTTCTGCAGCTTCTGATCACAGAGGTGTAGACCAAGAAGCAGCAATTATGGTTGTTACAACTTTACTTGTTACAAGCCCTGCCCACTATGGCTAAACTGACTTCTAGGACACTTAAAGAGCCAGGATACTTCCCTTCCATTCTTGTTTTTTTTTCTTTTTCCCTTTTTGAGAGACAGAGATTAAAAATTATGATACTTGAGGACAACTTCATGTAAAGGAAAATTAGAAAATGAACATACATCACCAAGGAAACTCACAAAAAAGACCAAAGAAGACATTAAGTTTGCATCTGAGGCTGATCCTCAGCACAGGGACAGACTACAACAATAAACAAAAACAAGAACAAACAAACAAACAAAAAATAACAAAAGTCTGGTGAACTTGGTGAAGGACAAGAATCTGATTTCCAGACTTACTACATTATTTGTTTCAAATATTCAGTATTCAACAAGAAATCACAAGGCATACAAAGAAGTAGGAGAGTATGGCCAACTTAAAGGAAAAATAATAGTTTCCCTAAAAAAGACTGATGGTAGATATATTAAACAACTACTTTCAAGTAATTGTCTTAAAGATGCTCAAAGAGCTAAAGGAAATGTGGGGCAAGTGAAGAAAATGATGTATAAACAAAACGAAAGTATCAATAAAGAGATAAAAAACCTAAAAGGAAACCAAATGATATGGTTTTGCAGCTGAAAATTATAATAATTAAAATGAAAAAATTCACCAGAGGGAATGAAAGGCAAATGAACAGGCAGAAGAGAGAATCAGTGAACTTCAAGACAGTACAATGGATATGATCGAGTCTGAAGAACAGAAAGAAAAAAAGATTGAAGAAGAGTAGAACAAGAGATCTGTGGGACATGGACAAGGAGACCGCCACCATATGTATTGTGGGAATCCCGGGAGAGGAGAGAGAGAAAGGGGCACAGAAAATATTTAAAGAAATGATGGATGAAAACTTTCCAAATTTGATGAAAGGCATGAATATAAATATCCAAGAAGATCAATGAATTCCAAATAAGATGAACTCAGAGAGACCCCCACGGAGATACATTATAAGCAAACTTCCAAAAAACAAAGAATCTGAAAAGCAACAAGAAAGAAGCAAATTTCTACATACAACAGATCCTTAATAAAATTATCAGCAGATTTCTCACCAGAAATTTTGGAGGCCAGAGGCAGAGGGCTGATATGTTCAAAGTGCTAAAGGAAAAACACCTGTTAACCAAGAATCCTGTATCTGATAAAACTATCCTTCAAAATTAAGGAAGAAATTAAGACATTATAGATTAACAAAAATTGAGGGACTGCATGACTTCCAAATTTCTGCAATACAAGAAATGCTCAAGGGAGTCTTGCAAGGTGAAATGAGAGGACAGTAGACAGTAACTGAAAGCCATAAAAAGAAATGAAAATCTCAATAGATATACATATATTGGCAGTTATAAAAGCTAGTATTATTGTAACAATGGCTTGTAAGTGAACCTTTTGTTTTCTCCCTGACTTAAGAGACTAATGTATTTTAAAGAATCATGAGTTCGTATTTTGGGGCACACAAGATATGAAGATGATGCAAAGGAGAGAGTTTTTGTTTTGTTGAAGTTATGCTCATATAAATTCAAATTAGAGTGTTATAACTTTAGGATGTTGCATGTAATCCCTAGAATACCCACAAAGAAAATAGCTATAGGGACGCCTGGGTGGCTCAGTTGGTTAAGCAGCTGCCTTCGGCTCAGGTCATGATCCCAGCGTCCTGGGATCGAGTCCCACATTGGGCTCCTTGCTCTGCAGGGAGCCTGCTTCTCTCTCTGACTCTGCCTTCCACTCTGTCTGCCTGTGCTCGCTCTCACTCTCTCTCTCTCTTACAAATAAATAAATAAAATCTTAAAAAAAAAAAAAAGAAAATAGCTATAGAATATACACAAAAGGAAATAAGAAAGGAACTTAAAGATTTCATTACAAAAAATCAACCAAACACAAAAGAAGACAGTAGTGCAGGGAATGAAGGACCAAAAAAAAAAAAAAAAAAAAAAAAGCTATAAAGCATATAGAAAACAAGTAACAAAGCAACAGAAGAAAGTCTTTCCATATTAATAATCACTTTATGAGTTGATTAAACTTTCCAACCTAAAGACAGAGACTTTTGCAGAATGGATAAAAACACATGATCCAATCATATGCTTTCTGTCTATAAGAGACTCATTTTACATCTGAAGACACAGATAGCTTAAAAATGAAAGGATGGAAAATGATGTTCTATGCAAATAATAACCAAAAGAGAGCAGGAGTAGCTATACTATTTTCAGACAAAATGGACTTTAAATCAAAGGAGAGTACAAGAGACAAGGACATTGTATATTAACAAAAATTTTAAAACAGGAAGAAAATACAATTATAAACATTTACTCACCTAATGACAGACCATCAACATATATGAAGAAAACCGACAGAACTGAAGTGTGAAACAGACAGTTACACAAGAAGAATTGGAGACTTAATACCCTACTCACAATAACAGATACAACAGCCAGACAGGGGGCGTCTGGGTGGTTCAGTAGGTTAAAGCGTCTGCCTTCAGCTCAGGTCATGATCTCAGGGTCCTGGAATCGAGCTCCGTGTTGGGCTCTCTGCTCGGCGGGGAACCTGCTTCCTCCTCTCTCTCTCTGCCTGCCTCTCTGCCTACTTGTAATCTCTGTCTGTCAAATAAATAAATAAAAATCTTAAAAAAGAAGAAGAAGAAGAAGAATCAGACAGAAGGTAACTAAGGAAATAGAGGGCTTAACAAAATGAACCCCTATCTTTAACCGACAAATACAGTGTATTCTACCCGATGACAGTATATACATTCTTCTCAAGTGCACATGGGACATTTTCCAGGATATGTGATATGTTAGACCACAAATTAAGCCTAAAAAGATTTTAAAAGACAGATATTATACAGAGTATCTTCTCTGACCACAATGAGATGAAGTTAGAATCAATAACAGGTGAAAAACTGGAAATTTTATGAAATTGTGGAAATTAAATAAAGTTTTAAACATCCAGTGAATCAAAGAATAAATCACAAGGGAAACTAGAAAATACTTAGAGATGAATGCATAAAAAAGCAACGCACCCAAACTTGTAGGATACAGCAAAAAGAATGCTAAGGGGGAAATTTATAGCTATAAATGCTTACATTAAAAAAAAAAAGAAATATCTCAAATCAGCAACCTAACTTTACAACTTAAGGAGCTAGCAAAAGAACAAACTAAATCCACAGTGCAGAAGGAAGGAAATAATAAAGATCAGAGCAGAAATAAATGAAAGAGAAGAGAAAAACAATAGAAAAAAAATCAATGAATCCAAAAGTTGGTTCTTTGAAAAAGTCAACATAACTGGCAAACTTTTAGCTAGGTGGACTGAGAAAAAAGAGATTCAAATTCTTAAAATTAGAAATGAAAGTGGGAATTACCAGAGAGTGCTATCAACAGTTGCGTACCAACATGGATAGCCTAGATGAAATGGAAAAAAGTCCTAGGAGCACAAAGCCTACCAAGACTGACTCAAAATGTATCAGACCCAAGTGTAAGACCTAAAACAATAAAACTGGTCGAAGGAAATATAGGAGAAATTTTCATGACTCTGGATTTGGCAATAATGTCTTGAATGTGACAGGAGACAAAAGAAAAAATAGAAAATTGGAAGTAATGAAAATTAGAAATTTGTGCACCAGAAGACACCATCAACAGAGTAAAAAGGCAGCCCACAGAATGGGAGAAAATTTTTGCCAATCATATATCTGATAAAGGATTACTATCTAGATTTTCTAGAAAATTCCTAAACCTCAACAACAATGAAGAACCTGCTTCAAAATTAGGTAAAGGACTAGAATGGACATTTCTTCAGGGAAGATACATAAATAACTAATAAGCCCTTGAAAAGATGCTCAGTTGCACTAACCATCAAAGGCAATTCGTATCAATACTACAATGAGACACCACCCCACACCCATTAGGATGACTACTATAAAAAATAAAAAAGAGAAACAAAAAGAAAAAGAAAACAACATATTGACAAGGATGCAGAGAAATTGGGACTCTTGTGCACTGCTGGTGGGAATGTGAAACTATATAGCCATTGACTGCAGAAGAGTATAGCAGTGTCTCAAAAAATAAAAAATAGGTTTACCATATGATCTGCAATTCCACCTCTGGATATACACTCAGAAGAATTGAAAGCAGGGTCTGGAAGAGACTTCTTTTCCTGCCTCCTCCTCAAGGTTTTGGGTACTCTACACATTCAGAGAAACTTGTCTAGTAACAAACTATAGAAATGACTTGAAATTATGGTCTTTGGAAGGGATGTTTTGTGTACCTGTGTTCATAGCAGCATTGCTTACAATGGTTAAAACATAGAAGCAACTCATATGTCCTTCAGCAGATGAATGGGTTTCTGAAATGTGACATATACACACATGGAATATTATTCAGCTTTAAAAAGAAAATGGAATAACTTCTTGGTTTTTTGGCTAAGATCAAGTGCAACAAAAAAAAATTGAGAAGTGCCTGGGTGGCTCAGTGAGTTAAAGCCTCTACCTTTGGCTCAGGTCATGATCCCAGGTTCCCAGGTTCCCAGGGATCGAGCCCCATATCGGGCTCTCTGTTCAGCAGGGAGCCTGCTTCTTCCCTCTCTCTTTGCCTGCCTCTCTGCCTGCTTGTGATCTCTGTCTGTCGGATAAATAAATAAAGTCTTCAAAATATTTTTTGAAAAAACAAAAAAAAAGATGTAATCCCATTTGCTCACCCAGTAAAATACACTGACCATCCACCTTCTGCCAGGTACTGGGAATTAGAATGAGCAACTCAGACATCATCCCAGTTTCTCACGAGGTTTCCAATCTAGAGGGTGTTACAGGCTGTTATGATAGAGCGGGCTTAGTGTCAAGTTCAGGTAGTCAAAGGAGAAGCCCTTGATCCAGTTTAAGTGTCAGGAAATTCTTCCTGGAACTAGTGAGTGGTAGTGAGCTGAGGCAGGACAACAAGTAAGAGTTGGTTATACCAAGGATTTGGATTGGAGAAGAGGGAAGGTGTTCCAGGAGGAGCACGGAGGGACGGAATGTAGTTGGACTCAGCTGTATAAAGATACCCTTACTTTAATTTGCTTAAAACATGTGTTGGTCAAATCTTAAAGTTGGCCTTGAGCTCTACCATATAGATTTTGTGTCTCAAACTATTCCCCTAACCCAAAGTAGTAATGATTTTTTCCTCTGTGTTCTTCTAGAATATTACAGATTTAGTTCTATATTTAGGTTTATGATTCATTTCAAATTAACTTTTTTTTTCTTGAAGATTTTATTTATTTGAGAGAGAGAGAGAGAGCATGAGCAGGGGAAGGAGCAGAGGGAGAGGGACAAGCAGACTCCCCGCTGAGCAGGGATCCAGACGCCGGGCTCGATCCCAGCACCCTGAGATCATGACCTGAGCCAAAGGCAGAGGCTTGACCCACTGAGCCGCCCAGGTGTCCCAGATTCACTTCTTTATATGGCGTAAGATATACGTTGAGGTCCGTCCTTCCTTCCTTTGTTTGCTCTTGCATTTTTTCCCTCCTTCCTCCCTCTTGCCCTTTCCCCCCATCTTCCCACCTTAGTCTCCAACTGTCCAGCATAATTCATTGAAAAAACTTACGTTTTCCCACTGAATTGCCGCGGTACCTTTTTCAGAATCAGTTGCCCGTATGTTGGGTGTATCTCTGACTCTTCTGTTCCACTGATCTAGGTATCTTTCCTTACCCCAATACCACACTGACAACGATCGATTACCGTAACTTTGTAGTAGGTCTTGAAATCAAGTAGTGTAAGTACCCCCAACTTTCCCCTCCCCTCCATTCCAGATTTTCTGCATTTCCTTTAGAATTAGATAAGTGGTTTCTTAAAAGATCCTACTGGCCTTTTGATTAGGTATGCACTGAGAATCTAGAGATCATTTCGGGGATAATTAACATCTTAGCAGTATTGAATATTCTGATCCTTGCATCTTTCTATTTATTTGGGCTCACATGAATTCTCTCAGCAATGTTACAGTTTTCAGCGTGTTAAGTCTTATACACATAATTTTTTTTTTTTAATATGGAAGCTTCATGAATTTGTGTGTTATCCTTGTGCAGGGGCCTTGCTAATCTTCTCTGTATCATTCCAAGTTTAGTATATGTGCTGCCGAAGCGAGCTCTAGGTCTTATACATATTTTGTTAAATTTATCCCTGAGGATTGTTTTTTTAAAAAAGTATTTTATTTATTTATTTGACAGAAAGAGAGAGATCACAACTAGGCAGAGAGGCAGGCAGAGAGAGGAAGGGAAGCAGGCTCCCTGTTGAGCAGAGAGCCCTATGCGGGGCTCCATCCCAGGACCCTGAGATCATGACTTGAGCTGAAGGGAGAGACTTTAACCCACTGAGCCACCCAGACGCCCCTCTGAGGATCATTTTTTATACTATTTTTCACTTTCATTTTCTAGTTGTTTGTTGCTAATATGTAGAAATACAATTATTCAAAAAATACATTGGCCTTCTATCATGTCTTTGTTAACCTCATTTGTTAGTTCTAGTAGATTCTTTTGAATTTTTCTACAGAGATCATCTTGTTGATAAAGACAGTTTTATCATTTATTTCAAATCTGAGTGCCTTTATTCCTTTTTGTTGTCTTACTGCTCTGGCTAGGACTGCCTGTGTAATGTTGAGTAGAAGTGCTGAGAGTTGACATCCTTACTGTGTTCCTGACTTTAAGAGGAAATCATTCAGTCTTTTACCACTAAGTATGATGTTAGGTGCATGGGTTTAAGGTGCCCTTCTTTGGATTAAGGAAGTTTTCTTGTATTTCTAATGCATGGAGGGTTTATAAAAATTACAAATAGATGTTAAATTTTGTTACGATGATCATACATTGCTTTTTTTTTAGTTTCTTAATATGGTGAATTACATTGATCTATTAGTTTCTGTTTCATCTATTTTGAGGTTCTGTTAATCGGTGCACACATATTTAGGATTGTTAGTTCTCTGGGTAATTCAGCTCTGTATCATTATGAAATGTCTCTCTTTATTCTGATAATATCCCTTGTTCTGGAAACTACTTTGGTATTAATAGAGCCGTCTTCAGCTTTCTTTTGAATAACGTTTACATGGTATACCTATTTCCATCTGTTTTCTTTTAATTTAGCTGTGCTTTTATGCTTTAAGTGTTGGGTGTTGCTTTTTAATTTAGTTTAATGATCTGTCTTTTAATTTGGGTGTATAGACTATTAGCATTTAATATAATTATCAGCAGGCTTGGTTTTAAATCTATCTCTATCCTATTTGTTTTGTTTTTAATATCTGTTATTCCTACTTTTCTATCTTTTTCTGGATTGAGTTTTTAAAATATAATTAATTTTATCTGTACTATTGAAAGCCATTGCTTTTAATTCCCATACTATTCCTAGGGAACATAATGAGAGCCTAATCTAGCAACATCCCTTTTCGAGAATAGGACTCTCAAAATGTCTTCCCAGCAGGATTTCAGAATTGCTATGGACTAGTGTCTTCTATTTTCATTCTTTTTCTTTCTGAAAGGGACCAGCTGTTGTAGTTATCCTATCTCTGTTCCACCACTGTAGATTGAGTGCATGGGGCATAAAACACATTTTTACTATATATGTCTCCAGATTAAGAGGAGAGCCACATCTGGATCTAATGGACACACAATGATATATCATCCAGGGATATGAAACTCTGTGTTTATTGCTATGACTAGATGGAACTTTTGGGTTGTTGCCTTTGAGGAGAGGATGCATATATTGTGTGGTGAGGAGACCAAGACACACTTTTAGTGACTAAAGGATGGATTGGTGATTATATATATCTGGGTCTTTCTGGGTACAGGGTAAGTTTGGACTTCTTTAACTCTTTGAAGTTGGGAAAGTTCTTGTAACTATGATGAAAAAAATGTGAGCAGAAGTGATGTCTATCACTTTGTGATAGAATTTTTTGAAGAGCTGCTCACTGATTTTCTTTTCTCTTTTTTTCTCTTCTTTTCTCCAATGGAAATGGGTGTAGAATCTAACAACTGAGGTACCTGCTGAGCTGAGATGCACAGCTAACATCCAAGATTTTGGAGTTGTTTGTTACTAAAGCATAATCAAGCCCATCCTGACTGATATAGAATTCTAATTTGTAAATTGTTTCCTTTCAGAATGTTAAACACAATGCTCCCTTGCCTTCTTGAATTTGGGATTGCTATTGAGTAGTCTAGGACCATTCCAATTTCTGATACATTGATTATGACCTCTCCCCCCTTTATTTTTCTCTTTGAATTTTATCTTTTGTTTTAGTGTTCTGACATTTCACAATGATGTGTCTTAGCATGAATTTATTTTCATCAGTTGTGCTTTGGCATATTGGTATACCCTTTCAATCTGGAAATTCACGCTCTTTGGTTTTGGGAAAGTTTCATTAGCTATTTTATTGAAGATTTCCTTTTTTTCCTTAATCTCTTGTAATTTGATGTGAATCTCCTAAACTGGTGTTCTAATTTTCTTATTTTTTTTCTCTCCAATTTTCTATTCATTTTGTTCTACTTTCTGGGATATTTCCTTAAATTTACCTTCTACCCTTTCTATTGAGTTTTTCATTTTTGTTATTAAAAATGTCAAAATTTCATTTTTGTTCGTACAACATTCTTTTCTTATATTATCCTATTCTTATTTTGTGGATACGGTATCTTCTTTTATCCTCAGGATACTAATGATATTTTTCTTTTAAAAGTTTTCTTTCTCTGTATAGTTTGTTTCCTCATAGTTACCTTTTCTTGTTTGATTTGGCTCCCCCCTCAAATATCTGAAAAACCTTGACTGTCAGCTAATGAGTCAAGTAGCAGATGAAAGTGGTGATTGCAAACTTTGAGCTTGAGGGTGACACTCGTCAACTTCCATAGGATATGTTTTGAACAATGCCAGTGTCTTAGGTCTCTCTCTTCAGCTGATCATATTCTTCATATAGTCCCTACAAAATTCCTGCCTGAAGGATAAGGTTCTGGTTGCCAACTTTCTAGAACCAAGTGGATGATCTTGGGATCCCATATTTAGTTTTATACAATTATGATTTCCATTGTTTATGATCTGGTACTCACCCTCTCAATTGTGCTGGTTGACATCTAGTTCAGAGACCTCTGTTTCACCCTTTCTAGAGAGTAAACCTCCAGTCCTTTGCCCTCGCCAGGTGGAGGAAGGGAAGTTTCCCAGCAGCATGGATGAGGGAGGGAAAAATCAGGAAAGGAGAGTGAGAAGGAGTAACCTAGGAAGGACAACCAGGAGACAGTGGCATCCCTGAAGCAAGCAAAGAAGGGGTTTCAGAGAAGAGTGAGTGGTTACTTCTGTCAAAGTGTCTGATGAATAAGATGAAGACAGAGAACTAGCCTTTGGACTTGGAGAAGTCATTGGTGACCTGGGTGAGAGATGTCTCTTGGTGCTATGGGGACAAAAACCTGGTTGAAGTGAGTTCTAGAGAGAATGGTAGAAGAGGAAGTGATGTCAATGGGTGTGGACAGTTCTTTTCATTTGATTTAATTCCTTTTTAAAACAGCAGAGTGAGATAGGCAACCATCCCCATTTTATAGATTTGTAGATGAGGAAACAAGTCTCAGAGAAGTTTAAGGGAATGTGCTCATGGCCTCAGGCTAGGTGCTTCTTCTTTTTTTTTTTTTTAAATTTTTAATTTTTTATAAACATATATTTTTATCCCCAGGGGTACAGGTCTGTGAATCACCAGGTTTACACACTTCACAGCACTCACCAAAGCGCGTACCCTCCCCAATGTCCATAATCCCAGCCCCTTCTCCCAACCCCCCTCCCCCCAGCAACCCTCAGTTTGTTTTGTGAGATTAAGAGTCACTTATGGTTTGTCTCCCTCCCAATCCCATCTTGTTTCATTGATTCTTCTCCTACCCACTTAAGCCCCCATGTTGTATCACCACTTCCTCATATCAGGGAGATCATATGATAGTTGTCTTTCTCTGCTTGACTTATTTCGCTAAGCATGATACGCTCTAGTTCCATCCATGTTGTCGCAAATGGCAAGATTTCATTTCTTTTGATGGCTGCATAGTATTCCATTGTGTATATATACCACATCTCCATGCTGTTTTCCAGAGTGGCTGCACCAGCTTACATTCCCACCAACAGTGTAGGAGGGTTCCCCTTTCTCTGCATCCTCGCCAGCATCTGTCATTTCCTGACTTGTTGATTTTAGCCATTCTGACTGGTGTGAGGTGATATCTCATTGTGGTTTTGATTTGTATTTCCCTGATCAGGCTAGGTGCTTCTCAAGACAGCTTTTATCTAATTTTTCTTATTTTAGATCCTTCCCACCCTGCCCTACCTCCAGAGATATCTGGTGCTTTTGGTACCTGAGGCTTTTGTGGCGTTTTGCGTGTACATTGGGTTGATTCTCAGCTTTTCCTATTGCTAGTTAGGGATTCAACATTCCTGTGTCCACTAACTCGGTCATCACTTGTCTTGTCTCTCTTAGCTATTCAGCTTCCAAAATGTTGTGAACATTGTGCTAGCTGCCAAGAGGGGTTTAAGGCTTAGGTGAACCGCTTCTGGAACTCTGGATGCCTCTTCTTATCTTCTTGCTCTTTCTTCCTCGTCTCTCCAAACCCTAGGGCTCAGTCCTTGGTCTTCTCTTCTCTATCATTCTTGGTGGTTTCATTCAATTTCCTGGCTTAAAAACCTTCTTCGTGACAGTGACTCCAACATTTATTTTTACTCTTAGGCTGAACCTCTCCTTTGAGCTCTAGATTTCCATATCCAATTGCTTACTCAACATCTCGACTTGGATAACTAATAGGCATTGCTAATGTGATGTGTCCAAACATCAACTTCTAATTTTCTCCCCCAAACCTGCTCATCTCACAGTCTTTCCACTTCAGCAAATAGCAGCTCCCAAGAAAAACCCTGAAGTCTTTCTCAATTCCTCTCTTCTTCTCACACCACATACCTCATCAGCAATTCTTGTTAACTCAATTTTCAAAATATACCCATACCAACTTGGGTTTGAATTGTGACTCCCCTATAAACCATGTGACTGTATAAGTTTTCTGTAGCTGCTATAACAAATTACAACCAATTTAGCAGCCCACATAACACAAATTTATTATCTTACCATTCTGTAGGTCAGAAATCTGACACAAGTCTCATTGTGCTAAATAAGATCAAAGGCTCCTCAGGGCTGCATCCTTTCTGTAGCATCTGGATAAGACCTGTTGCTTTGCATATTTAAGCTTCTAGAGGCCACCCATGTTCCTTGGCTTGTGGCCCCTTCTTCCACTTTCAACAGCAGCAAAGGAAAATTGAATCCTTCTCATCACTATGACCTCTTCTGCTTGCCAATTCTACTTTTAAAGATTCTTGTGATGACCCAAATAATACAGAATGACCTCCCCATCTTAAGGTCCTTAACTTAATCAAATGTGTAAAGTTGCTTTTGCCATGTAAAGTAATATATGGGCAGATTCTGAGATTAGCATGTGGACGTCTTGGGTTTGGGGGATATTATATTGCCTAGTACAATGTCCAAGTCTCTTTTTAATCATTCTGATTCTCAGTTTCTTTATCTAAAAAAGGGAGGTAATCATATTTCCCTTGAGTTCAATGCATAATAGATACTTAGCAAATGAAAGTCCTCAAACCTCTTCTTGCTCTCCTAACTCTGATCCTTGAGCTGGGCTGGGGTGTGACTCTTGCGGGCTCTAAATAAGTTAAGAGAGAGAGCAGGAACCCAACCTAGGCACCTTACCACACCTCAGGAGTCCCTGGTGTACCAAGCTTTCACACCCTGCACCTCTGCCAGACTTTCTGTATAGATTTCTCTAGACTACTTGGGCGTGACTGGTTGTTTCATCTGGTGTGACGTGCACAGATGAGAAGGTGGCCCTAATGGTGGATGGGAGAGAGTGCGAACAGAGCCCAGGGGTCTTCACATACAACACCTCTGGACTGAACTTTCTCTGTATTTATTTTGGTTCTTCCTCATGCCAGACACTGGCTAGTTTACAAATATAATTATATTTAATTTCAAAACAACCCTCTAAAGAGGGATCTATTTTACCTCCCTATTATGTATGAGAAAACTGTGACTCGGAGATTAAGTCCCTTGCCTGGGGTAACACAGGCAGTGAATGGCAGAGCCAGGCAATGGGTCCAAGTCTGTGGACTTTCTGCTCTTTACTGTGCTGCAGTACTGTGTGAGGCTGGTGAGGTCCTTCCGCTGTGCTGATGGCCTTGGAAAATATTTGCACTGGTCAGGCTACAGAGAAGACCATCTGGCTTCCCTCCCATTCTCTGGGACTCCCCCCCCCCCCCCCCCACTGCTTCAGCTGCCCTAGTCTCTCAATCTTCCCCGTCCTCAACGCTAGGAAGATTGAGAATCTGCACTCAAGGACTGTTGTCCACTCTTCCCCAGGGGTCTGCTCTGCTCCCCTGCCTGGGAAGACCTTTGAACTCAAGTCTTGAACCTATGTGTGCTTGCCCTTGAGTGCAAAATGCAGGTGCCTCACAGATGTCCGTGGGCTGCACTTGACCCTCACATCTGGGGGCAGGGGCCACACACAGAGCGTTCCTGGGTGTCCCCTTCCTTCTCATTCGAGCTCCTTGGATTCTAACCCTCCTATCTATCTGAGGGCAGGCACAGCTCCTCTCCTCAGAAAAGTGTGTATATGTATATGGACTTGTTTCACATTGAATTTCCAGGAGTTCAAGGACTTCCAGAAACCCTTTCATGGACCATCCTAGTGATCCACAGGTCTCTGATTATGAACCCCCGAGCCAAGTATAAGCCAGACCTGGACTGCGAGCATGTGGGTCCTTGGTCAGGAAACGTGCATCTTGCGTCTGCCACGTGGCTGGTGTTGCTCCTGCATCGTGGATGTGGTGGGGGGAGTCCTGGCCCACAGTGAGCCAGCCTTCACGGAGGGGGACACGTGAATATGAATTTCTATTGTAGTGTCAGGAGGGCTAAGAGGTGGGCTGTGGCCAGGTTGCATAGGAACTTGTAGATTGCGCAAAAGGCGTCTGACTTTGTCCAGACCATGATAGGAAGCCGCTACACAGAAAGCAATAGGACCAGATTCTGGATGACGAGTTGGACTGCTGTGTCTGAAATGACGGTGGGAAGGCCACAGCAGAAATGGTAAATATACAGAGCTTAGGCCACTTGCTTGGGTTCAAAGGCTGGGCATCCCGGGCTAGAGGGCATCCCACCCAGCCCTGCTTTTGAGAAGCAGGGTGCTCCCGGTGATGGGGAGTCCCTGCTGTGTTCCAGTTTCCAGAGCACGCCCACCTCCTCTCCCCTTAATGACCTCCTCACATATCTTAGGAAATGACACCGGGGTACCCAGGCTGGCCTTCTGCCCCCCTCCCCAGTTTCTTCCCCTGTGGTTCTTGCTGACCTGCTTAGGGCTGCACTCTGTCTCCGGGGGATGTAGCTCTGTGCCAGAAGGGTGGCGAGTGCCCAGTCTGTGCTTCTTGACTAGATGGTGGGGGCGAGGCTACAGGTGGTGGTGTTTCCTCCACGGTGGGTGCGTATCTGTCTCTGTACTTGTTGCCTTTGCCTGTGTGGGGAGGGGCCCATAGCTGGGACCCAGTGTGAGTGTGGAGGAGGGTGAGGCTCTGGGCGGCTCTTGTGGGTTCATGCTGGTGGACCCCTGAGCCCCAGGTCAGGAAAGGGGCAGTTCCTGTAGCCCTGGGAAGGCAGCCTGGCAACCCCGGTGGTGGGCTGTGAGTCTGGCTTCCGAGTTCAGGCTGCCGCCACACACAGGAGTGATATTCCCGCAAGCTGGTGGCGCGGCGATCATTGCAAGATGCTGATAAGCGGTTCTGAGAGAGGGCACGGATCCGATACGGAGATGAAGGGGAAGGATTTCTTTTGTTTGTTGCCATCCCCTTCTCACTGTCTCCTCCCAGGAGAAGGAAGGCGGTGTAGGCTGCCTGCCCCTGCTGCCCCCTCGGCTCCCTCATCAGCATGCAGGGCCCACTGCTGCCCAGAGGGTCCTTCATGGCTTTGTGCCTTCAAGGTTACGGCCGAGGCGGCTTCGGCAGCAGAGCAGAGAGGGCTTTTGGCCGGGTTCCTCCAGGTCCCACTGCGGAAGAGGGTCTGGGAGGGCACCTAGCCTTCCAGCACCTTCCTGTACATGCGTGTCTCCCAGTCACACTCCGGCCTGAGGAGGAGATGGGGAGGACTTAGTTCCTTCCAGAAACCTCACGTGCCCTTCCAAGTGCCAGCCCTCAGGCTTGGCCCTCAGGCGCCCCCCCCCACCCCCACCCCGGGAGCTAGACCAGAAACAAAGGAGCATAACAACATGGTGAGAGAGAGGCAAGGTAGAAAAATGACTAGGGAACCCCAGGCGTGGGAGCACTTGCACTTGTTTTATTAGGGTGTGTGTGGGGGCGATCCTACTCAGAGAAGATGTATGGAATTTTCCAGGCAGAAAGGAGACATTCACACATAGACATCCAAGGGTGTGTGAGTGCAGGCATGGGGCTTGGGCCTCAGAAGGCGTTGGGTGTGGTGGGCAGGGGAGGCGGTGGCAGAGGTTGCCCATAGAGGCTGGGAGGAGCAGATGGACGGGAGTGGGGGTGGAGAGGGCAGAGGAGGTCCAGATGGTAGCGGAAATTTCCTGCAGGAGTAAGGAGTCCGGTCTTGCCCCCAGGGCTCCACACCTTGTGTGTTGGGAAGCCACGGTATGTTAAATTGTTTTTAGAGACCCCTTTGGCTTCTTTGAGGAGGATGGGTTGGAGGAGGAAGACTGGCAGGAGGGAGACCAGGCAGGAGTCTCTTGGGGGGGGGGTCTAGAGGGTAGAGTTGGAGGTTCTGAAGAAAACAGTGCCCAGAAACACCAGGAGCAAGACACGGCAGGGCCGTTACCACCCGGCTGTGGAGCCAGACTGCTGGCAGCTTGGCGGACGTGCAGGATTCTCCCTCGGTACCAGCGCGGATGGTGGGTTCATCACCCAGGAGAGGGAGGATGGAAGCCTTCAGGAAGACTGACAGGGAGCCCAGCTTTGGACATGACGAGTCAGAGCACGTGGGCCCATGTGGCCAGGAGGCAGTGAGAAATGCAGGTCCAGACGTTAGGAGAGAAGTCTGGCCAGAAACATGGGTCTGGTGAAAGGCAGTGTCTGAGGTGGGGTGCAGGGAGGGAGCAGGGAGGAGGAGGGCGTGGAAGTTGCTGCCCGGGAGCACTGTCATTTGAGAAGTAAGGAACGGAGTCCTGGAGTGGAGTCCTGTCCCGGCAGCAGGCAGAGGTGAAGTCAGAGAAGAAGAAAGACAACCTGTGGAGCGCAGGTCATGCGGCCAAGAGAGAGTTTTAGAAGGAACCACTGGAGCCAAACACTATGGGAGGACTAAGTGAGAAAGATGGCAACAAAGTCATTGTTTCTGGCAGATTTGCGCTCTTGGAGACCTCTAGGATTTCTAAGTATTTGGATGGTGAGAGACTGAGGGGTACGTTCTGTTTGATCCTCAACAAGGTCCTGAGGGCCCCCTTTTTTTCCAAGGAGGACTCTGTTTCCTTGGCTACTCTCTTCCACCAGGATGTGTATCTGGTCCCGGGGGTTGCGGGGGGGGGGGGGGGAACAGGATGGTGAGAAGGAGCCGCTTCTCGTGAAACTCCCTACAGCACTGGGGTGTGAGCCTGTGCTGCTGGGATGCCCCCAAGAGAGTCACTGAGAACGTGGGGACAGAGACGGGGCAGAGCCTGCTGTGGCTCCCCCGTCCTCAGCAACCCCCCACCCGGGGGCACACACGCTGGGCCACCAGCCTCCCCTCCAGTTACACGGGGCTCCTTTCCTTCCCGGGCTAATGACTTAGGAGCAGAGGTGCCGAGCACTTCGCCTTGGCCCTTGAGACCCTCCCTTGTGCAGTCCTTGCCCCCTTCCTCCCTTTACCATAGCATGGAGAGGACTCGGGGGTCCTAGAGGAGGGTGGAGCCGCAGGTGGGAGGAAGCTCTGTTTATGAATGACCGAGCGCAGCCCACGCCCCCCCTGGGCTGTCCTGTGAGCCAGAGATAAACTTTTATTGTGTTCAATCAATGAGTTTTAGGCGCTTATCTGCACAGGTAGTGTCACCTTAACATGTGCAGAGGTTTTGTTTTCCTCTTGCGGGCCCGCTGCCATGCTTGAGAGCGGTGCTGGCCCTGGAGGAGGTGGAGGGGAGCAGTGTAGCCCCTGGGGAATGGATCAGAGGGGGGGGTGGGAGGGAGAGGGGACTGGCCAGCCTGGAGAGGGGTGGTGCCTGGCGGACCCCTGGCGGGCAGCCAAAGGGCCCGGGACTTTGTACTTGAGCTCATGTTCCATCCTTCTGGGGACGGTGAGAAATATCACTGTCCTCTCGGGATGGCCCTACGGGTCCAGTGGGGCCGAAATGCAGGTCATTCCTCTAGCTCTGTGCCCTTGCGGTACATTATGATAGGATAGCGCCCCGCATCTAGAGGCTGCCTCTTCAGCGTGGAGGGTCTAGCTCTGTGGCTGGTGGGATCATGGCGAGCAGGTGATGTATCCTTTCCAGGGGCAGGGCAGGACACACCCTAGAGGGTGGACTCAGGGTGCCCGCTTTCTCTTCCCTGTTGTATGCGGATCTGGAAATCTACACAGCCAGATGTGAATGACTCCAGAGCCGGCTTGAAGTTAGGCCCCAAGACGGCATAATACTAAGCTCGCGTTGGTGTCCCCACGCTGGTCCTAACCGAGTTTCCAGGTTCCCCAGCCAGGGTTCTCAAAACTAGAAAACTGACAAAATACTGATTATAAAAAATGAAACAATAGAGAGCTAGCACTTATGTTATCAAGACGTAGACAACTATTGTTTTTAGTTTATAAAAACTAAAGCCTTTTCTTCTTCTGTGTGCGTACCCGCATGTGTGACACACCTTGAATAATGTACACACAGTATGTATATACACCACATACGGATATATTACATACATATCTAAAAAAATAAAAGGAATGAATTCATGCTGGGCACATGGCCTTATAACTTGCTTTTTCCACTAAC